>NW_011495050.1:9776691-9777138 GCF_000754665.1 Bison bison bison
TGTCTCCCTGCTTATTTAACTTATATGCAGAGTACATCATGAGAAATGCTGGACTGGAAGAAACACAAGCTGGAATCAAGATTGCCGGGAGAAATATCAATAACCTCAGATATGCAGATGACACCACCCTTATGGCAGAAAGTGAAGAGGAACTCAAAAGCCTCTTGATGAAAGTGAAAGTGGAGAGTGAAAAAATTGGCTTACAGCTCAACATTCAGAAAACTAAGATCATAGCATCCGGTCCCACCACTTCATGGGAAATAGATGGGGAAACAGTGGAAACAGTGTCAGACTTTATTGTGGGGGCTCCAAAATCACTGCAGATGGTGACTGCAGCCATGAAATTAAAAGACGCTTACTCCTTGGAAGGAAAGTTACGACCAACCTAGATAGCATATTCAAAAGCAGAGACATTACTTTGCCAACAAAGGTTCATCTAGTCAAGGC
>NW_011495050.1:9777384-9777712 GCF_000754665.1 Bison bison bison
CTGCTTATAAAACATATATGCAGAGTACATCATGAGAAATGCTGGACTGGAAGAAACACAAGCTGGAATCAAGATTGCCGGGAGAAATATCAATAACCTCAGATATGCAGATGACACCACCCTTATGGCAGAAAGTGAAGAGGAACTCAAAAGCCTCTTGATGAAAGTGAAAGTGGAGAGTGAAAAAATTGGCTTACAGCTCAACATTCAGAAAACTAAGATCATAGCATCCGGTCCCACCACTTCATGGGAAATAGATGGGGAAACAGTGGAAACAGTGTCAGACTTTATTGTGGGGGCTCCAAAATCACTGCAGATGGTGACTGCA
>NW_011495050.1:9777812-9779973 GCF_000754665.1 Bison bison bison
AGAAGACTCTTGAGAGTCCCTGGACTGCAAGGAGATCCAACCAGTCCATTCTAAAGGAGATCAGCCCTAGGATTTCTTTGGAAGGAATGATGCTAAAGCTGAAACTCCAGTACTTTGGCCACCTCATGTGAAGAGTTGACTCATTGGAAAAGACTCTGATGCTGGGAGGGATTGGGGGCAAGAGGAGAAGGGGACGACAGAGGATGAGATGGCTGGATGGCATCACTGACTCGATGGACGTGAGTCTGAGTGAACTCCAGGAGTTGGTGATGGACAGGGAGGCCTGGCGTGCTGTGATTCATGGGGTCGCAAAGAGTTGGACATGACTGAGCGACTGAACTGAACTGAACTGATGCAGATGATACCACCCTTATGGCAGAAAGTGAAGAACTAAAGAGCCTCTTGATGAAAGTGAAAGAGCAGAATGGAAAAGTTGGCTTAAAACTCAATATTCAGAAAACTAAGATCATGGCATCTGGTCCCATATTTTCATGGCAAATAGATGGGAAAACAATGGAAACAGTGGCTGACTTTATTTTTGGTGTCTCCAGAATTGCTGAAGATCATGATTGTAGCCATGAAATTAAGACGCTTGCTCATTTGATGGAAAGTTATGACCAACCTAGACAGCATTTTAAAAAGTAGAAACATTACTTTGCCAAAAAGCTATGGTTTTTCCAGTGGTTATGTATGGATGTGAGACTTGGATTATAAAGAAGGTGGAGCACCAAAGAATTGATGCTTTTGAACTGTGTTGTTGGAGAAGATTCTTGAGAGTCCCTTGGACTGCGAGGAAATCCAACCAATATATCCTAAGGGAAATCAGTCCTGAATATTCATTGGAAGGACTGATGCTAAAGCTGAAACTTCAACACTCTGGCTAATTGATGAGAAGAACTGACTCAGTTGAAAAGACCCTCGTGCTGGTAATGATTGAAGGCAGGGGGAGAAGGGGACAAGTGAGGATGAGATGGTTGGATGGCATCACCAACTCAATGGACATGAGTTTGAATAAACTCCGGGAATTGGTGATGGACAGGGGCGTCTGCCGTGCTGCAGTCCATGGAGTCACAAAGAATCGGTCACAACTGAGTGACTGAACTTGCACTTAACTTGTAAGCATACTAATCTAGCTTGGTGAAAGGAAGCTCTGGAACCACATTGTCTGTGTTCAAATCCCTTCTCTGACATTCTGTAGCTATAGGAGTTGGACGCATTCTTAATTCTTTTAGCAATTTTCTTTTTTCAAATAGTAATTATAGATTAGGTACATAAATTAAGTAATATAGTTTTTGTGAGGGTTGCTGCTGCTGCTGCTAAGTCGCGTCAGTCATGTCTATTCTGTGCAACCCCATAGATGGCAGCCCACTAGGCTGGCTCTGCTGTCCCTGGGATTCTCCAGGCAAGAACACTGGAGTGGGTTGCCATTTCCTTCTCCAATGCATGAAAGTGAAAAGTGAAAGTGAAGTTGCCCACTCGTGTCTGACTGTGCGACCCCATGGACTGCAGCCCCCCAGGCTCCCATGTCCATGGGATTTTCCAGGCAAGAGTACTGGAGTGGGTTGCCATTGCCTTCTCTGTTTTAGTAGAGTTAATATAAATAAGATGTTTATAATATTTCTTGGAATGGAGTACCCATTGAGTACTTGTTTTCAATTATGACTAAATGCTAGGCACTTTCCTAGATGCAGGGAATTTGGTGATGAACCTTGGAAAGATTGGTATTAATACATAAACTAATATGTGTATGTAATTCCAAACAGTGATCACACCAAAATGGAAGTACATAATCAGAAGGACTAAAATAAGGGTAAGAAATAAGAAGGGTTAGTATAGAAAACTATTTAAGGAATGATTGTTCTCTGTCACTCATTTATGTCCAACTTTCTGCAACCCCATGTACTGAAGTTCCCCAAGCTCCTCTGTCCATGGGCATTCTCCAGGCAAGAATACTGGAGTGGGTAATCTTTCTCTTCTCCAGGTAGCCTTTCCCCACTCCATAAGGAATGATTAATTCCCCCTTAATATTGTAGCATTTTTTTAAATAAATGGTTAAAACTTGATAAATTCTACCATTTATTTTTATTCTTATAAATAAGCCCTTTGTAATTTTGTTTTTTTTTCACATGTGAATATATATATATATATATATATATATATA
>NW_011495050.1:9780073-9798255 GCF_000754665.1 Bison bison bison
TCAACTAAGAGTGTGTCAACCTCCACCACCCGTACCCAATGCTGAAATTTTGACAGAAGATGATGAATTTGAAATAGGTAAAGTCTCTTAAATTACTTTCAAAGAAAGCATACTGTTAACAAAGGTTTTGCTTAAAATCAATAAAAATAAAGAATAGTAGCAGCCTGTCTTAAACCTTCTTTCCCTGGATTGGTGGGGATTGTTAAGAATTTGTAAGAATGGAAAACAGTGAAAAGAGGCAAGGTATTGTTAGGTAAGAAAAAAGAATTCTGTATTTTTAGGATGTACAGTTAGAAAACAGTACAGGAATCTGAGCCATATAACTATTCTGGTAGTTATTATTTTGCTACCTTCCAACACTGTAGTCTTAACTATTGTTCTTCAAATTCAGGCATAAACTTGATATGTATAATAAATGATATGCAGGGTGTATTAGATGACATATTTGATTTCCATATCCTTGAAAACAGCTCATTATATTCCATGTGATCATAAATAAAGTCCTTTTAACACTGACTGGAAATTTAACCTCAATAATATCTCATAGCTTGAAAAATTATGTAAGAAAATAATGCATCTTAATGTAACATAATAAATTTCATCATTATTATCTATTAATATTAACTTTGGTTGAGAAATGTAAGAAAATATCAATGACCAATGTGAAACTAATCTTGATAGCAGTAACTAGTAATCCTTTTAAACTGCTTGATATACTTTTAATGACTATCTTACCCATACCAACAAAATTATTTCCTTACTAGTATTGCTTATATATAATCAGATTGCCCCAGTACCAGTTTTACTGGTATTTATTCTTGGCTTCAGTTCCAACTGGTCAGTGCTCATGGCTTACTAGTAGTTTAATATTCTGAATGTCATTGCTGCTTACAACTAATAGAATTTTTATACTGATTGAAAATAACCAAAAGAAAAAATATTCAGATTTTATAACTGAACCATCTGTTTATTTTAACCATTACCTTGGTGCTTAATGAAGCCCTTTCTGCCTGTTTTTTCAATAGGTGATATTATTAGATATCAGTGTCTTCCAGGATTTACTTTGGTTGGTAATGCAATTCTGACCTGCAGATTAGGAGAACGACTCCAGATGGATGGAGCACCTCCCGTTTGTCAAGGTACCAATTCTTATGATTATTTATTTCTAAGTATTTGTTTTATGTTTAATTCAGTACTAACAAAATTGAGAAAACTCTATTTTATATAATTATTATATATTTAACTGACAGTAATTTAAAAATTATACTACTCGTATATGTTGTTTTTCATTCCATTATTTATCAGATTTAACTAAACATTGTTTATTCATCCGAGGTTTAATTTTTCTAGTTTATCCCATAGTCAGTTCAACTTATTTAAATTACTTTTGCTGTGAGGTTTGGAAGTGGAGATAGAAAGCAAGAGAAACCACTTTAAATAAAGGTTCCAATGTGGATTGTAAGTAGCTTCTGTTCTAACCACTAGAATCATTAAACTTTATTGAGCACATATGAAGAATGAAGATCTAAGGGAATAAACAAAAGAAAAGTTGTAAATAGTCCTTTCTATGAAAGCAAAATGGTGTAAGGAATATGACAGCCATATAAGCTGTAGCATACAGTGGTAAGGTAGAATCATATAATTTTAAACTGTTTATATGAGAGGGAAAGCTTGATGGAGGCATTATTCCCTTAGTCCTGGTTCTAAATAACCAGTGATACTTACTTTGGTAGAACTGAGCTAGCAAAAGAGTTAGCCAAGAAACAGAGGTATATGCAAAGACACAAAAATGAACGATGGTGAGATGCAGACTTCAAGGAATTCAGTGTTACAAGGACAAGACCATTATGGCTCTTGAATGATGTATTGGGATTTTGATGTTTGGGAATCATGTATTATTAACTTGTGTAGCTCCTAGGGCCATAATAGTGCCTAATACACCTGACAACCTCTTGCCTGGAAAATCCTATGGATGGAAGAGCCAGTCAGGCTACAGTCCATGGGGTAGCAAAGAGTCGGACATGACTGAGTGACTTCTCTTTCTTTCTTTTACATAGTAATTAATTATAAATATTGGTTAATTTGAGTAAAATTGATTTTGATTATCCCTCCCCAGATTTTATTGAATTGCTTCCTTCACTATGGTTTATTCCTGAAAAATAAAAATCAATTTTCCATGCAGTATCTTAACTCTTATAATGATAAAATAAAAATTCTGTTTATTATTTCGAACATGCTATCAGTAGGAAGAAATGTTTGATTTTTCTACCTTTATGGAGTCCTTAGAAGATAGGGGCTCTTAAAGCATTAAGAAAGAAAAGATGAGTTTGGAGGTATAACCAGCACCAGTATAAGAATTTCCCTTGATCTTAATCAATGATTTTGTAGGCCATCTTAGGGTTGGTTGTTAATTCTGAAGTCTATCATCTATATTGCTGAATGAACAAGCAATTATATATCAAGATTTCTTCCTTGACCCAATATATAACTTAATTGTGAGCTCTTAGAGAGCAATACTTCTTATTTATATCTAGATCCAAATTCAGCATTATTTTTAATTAAAAAAAACAATTTTGTTAACCTGGTTATTTGAGTCCCTCATATCTCAAGACTTTCAATATCTTATTTCTAAAATCAGAATTTCCTGTGGTAAGTGTGTCTCCTCCTATTTAATCTGCTGTGGAGAATACAGAAAAGGAGACAATCTGTGTTTGTTTCATAATAACACTATGGGTACTAGCTAAAGTTAATTATCCCTCAGAATGAGTTTAGACAGAGTTGCTATATTAATTAATTGACCTAACACTTAGGCAAAAAAATCTGATTTTAAATATTTGTTTAGGGACTTCCTGGGTCCAGTGGCTAAGATTCCATGTTCCCAATGCACGGGAAGAGGTTTGATCTGGGGAAATGAGATCCTGCCACACAGTATGGCAAAAAAAAAAAATATTTTTTTTTTCTTCAATTGAATTAATTCACAATCCTGATAAACAATTGCCATTCGTTTGGAATCTGTTGTAACTAATCTATACTGTTTTTATTAATTTATTTTAAATTATTTTACTTTTTCACTTCTCATAAAAGAGGCTACATCACTTTTGTTATTCCTCCCTGGATCCTCTTTAGTTCTTTATATCACACTTAAAACATGGAAAGCATTTCTAAATATGATGTTCTTCAAAGGGTTTAATATAAATGGAATATAATAAGTGATTAAGGCTTCCCTGGTGGCTCAACAATAAAGAATCCACCTGCCAACGCATGAGGCATAGGTTTGATTCCTGGGTTGGGAAGTTGCCGTAGAGAAGGAAATGGAACCCATTCCAGTATTCTTGCCTGGAAAATTGCATGGATGGAAGATCTTGGTGGGCTAGAGTCCATGGGGTTGCAGAGTCAGACAGGACTTAGAAACTAAAACATGTATAAAGGGGAAAAATTGTATACACTTCTTAAAGTTGTGGTGGCAAATCAGTGATATAATACACAGAAAGTGCTTAACAGTATATTCTTGCTTTGTATTGGTTAGTATGAGAATAGGTTAATTTTAGTATTTACAGTAAGTTATATTGAATTGTCTCAGTTTTTCAAATGTAATATGGAATATTTGTTCAGTCGAAAACATTGGGACCATTAAGACATACACTTGCTTTTCTATAACAATAGCCTAAGAAGAAAGTTTAAAAAGCAAAGAAATTATAGCCATAAAATTAACTAACTGCAATAATAGAAGCATACATTAAGAGGCGCCAAGAAGGAAATAAGCAGTTCTGCTTGGACTAATGGAGGAGAAATTCAGGAAGTATTTCACAGAGGATTAGACTTGGTCTGGGTTTTGAGGTGCCCAAATATTTCAAGTGTATCAGACAAGAGGAGGACATTTGAAACAGAAGCACTAACAGATATGCTGAATTGAGAAAATTATAGGTTATTCAGTATGTTTGGAGCATTCTGTTTCAGAGGAGGAACAGCAGAAAACAAAGCTGGAGAGGCATGCAGGGACTAACCTTGAAGGCTTTGAAGGTGCTAAATGGTTTTTAGTGAGGGGTTGACATGTTCAGTAACACTCACCTAGCTAAATATTTCAGAAATATTAAATATCAGTAGCTGGGCACACACAACATAACCCTTTTCTTAAAACTTACTTGTCATATCTTTTAATTATCTATATCCTTTATTTCAATATGCCATAGATATATTCATTAATCTTTGTCTTTGATTCATTTTTTTCCATTCCATTTCTAACCTTAAAATTTCTTTGTTCATTTGTTTATTTTACATATTTTTCACTTTGTAAAAAGCAAACATCAGATTTCTCTTTTTAGGCTGAGAATGATCCAATACTATTTGTTGAATTGTTACTTTTTAATTTTGAAATCACATCCAAGATGCAAACATCTCAGATTGAATAAGAGAAATAGAAGCAATAAAAAAAGAAAGAAAACAGTTCTTGGATTAGCTATAGTATATTCTATAGTAAATATTCAAATATCTGTATATTAATTTATGGCAGATTTTATTAACTCAAGTTATTTCAAGTTATTAACTTGATTGAAGAACAATCATATGTTGTCATAATTTACTGGTGTATTATAGTTTGGAGATGCAGTTGATATATTGTTATGAAATGAACAGCTTATGCTTTGTCTTACCTTTTTGGTCTGGAAAGGTAACTGGTGACCCCAAAATTGTTTTAAATTCTCGTGGTTTAAGCATATTCCTGAGATTAGAGAAGTAGCTTTGTCTGGAATGAATATTCTGAGGTAGGGCAACTTCCTGTCTGTTCTCACATACCTGAGTGAATGAAAGTTTGAGGACAAAAGAAAAAGTCAAGAAGGAATAGGACTTAAATAAGAGACAGAGGGAAAAGAACATAAGAAGATGAAGAAAGATAGGGAAATAATATAAAGATAGAGAGGGAAGTAAATGCCTTATCTTTTAATTATCTATATATTTGTATTTATTAATCCAGAAAGAAAATGTGTCTCCCATGTAATAAAAAGGAAATTAATATTATGCAATTTGGGGACATTGCTTCATTTTTTGAACTGCAAGCTTACTATACAAGTTGTCATTTTATACACATAGTTCAAAGTATTGTTTCCTTTATTGTTATTTAACATAGAAACAGAATATCCAGTATTTAAAATGCAGTTTTCACTTAAGTCTGAAACATGAGCATTATCTAATGATTCATTTTTTCTGACAGTTCTCTGTCCCGCCAATGAATTACGCCTGGATTCCACGGGAGTCATATTGAGCCCTGGATATCCTGACAGTTACCCAAATCTTCAAATGTGTGCCTGGAGCATTTCTGTGGAAAAAGGATATAACATCAGCATGTTTGTAGAATTCTTCCAGACAGAAAAAGAATTTGATGTTCTTCAGGTGTATGATGGTAACCATAGGTTATATTTATTGGATATTCACAAATTCAATTCAAATGCTCTAAGTATACATTCAGGCCTTCAATGCAAACAACTGCCTATATGACTTTATTTTATCTTAAGGATAATTTTAGAAGTAGCAACATCAAACTTACCTATATACCATATGAAAATTGCACTTAGCTTGATCATTTTGTTATGAATTGTAGCTGCTTTAGCTATGGAATTAAAATGTATAAACAAACACATTATGTTAAGTTATTGTTTATGAAGTAAATCGGTCCTGGATGAATTTCACCATATTTAATACCATTCTAAATATATGAAATACTAAACAGAAATTGCTCAGTTATATCTAAATTCTATTATTTTCTTTCTGAAGGACCAAATATTCAAAGTCCAGTGCTTGTTTCACTCAGTGGGGATTATTCATCTGCCTTTAATATAACAAGCAATGGTCATGAAGTATTCCTTCAGTGGTCAGCAGATCATGGCAATAACAAAAAAGGCTTCCGGATAAGATATATAGGTATGTGATACTTATAACTTCAGTGCAAATCTCACCTGCATCCTCAGTATGGTTGTGATTAAGGAGCACAGACACAAATACTATTCAGTTAGGTATAAATCTGAATCATAATTCCTCTATTGATGTTTCTTGAGTTATTTATATAACATTTCTGTCCCTCTGTTTCCTTATTATAGTGATAAACAGTACTATGTCTATCACATGATATTTGAAATAATTAAAAGCGCTTAAAGTATTTATGACTTAAGTTAATTATAAATGTTGATACTTTAAGTGCTTATTTTCCCAAGACAGGTTTCCCTTGAACACTCAAAAAATAATAGTGTTGCTCAATTGTGTGTATTTGATCTATTTAATATATAAATAACTCCTTTAATAAGTTTAAACAAAAGATAAACATACACTTGTAAAAACCTTTGTTTTCATCATTGCCCACTGATTTATGATACTTGCTAAAATATTTTAAATATTAAAATACAAAATGATAAATAGATCACTTAAAAACCTTTAGTTTTTAAAAAATTGTTTTTTCATCATTGCTTTTCACTGAGTAATAGTGAAAAAGATGAGGGCTGAAAATTCTTCTTAATATCATGATGAAATAGCTTTTTCTATATGCCTTCCTGTTCATGAAGTCTACTGATACTGAACCCAAATTTTCCTGTTGAATAAGTATACATGGTTTTGCATTATGCAAAGATTATATCCCTTTTCTTTATTACCATCCTAAGTCATGTCAGAGGCCATGGGTATGTGCTCAGGAACAAAACACTTCAGAACCAATCAGTCATCTCTTTATTTAGTGTTCAGATCATGTCTTCTGAAGCCATGGATCATTGCAAATCAGCTCTACTGAAAATTACTTTCTTAAATACTTTATAAATTATTCTGACACAATTGTAGACATAAATTTAAATAAATTTGATTCTAGTTTTAAAGGTAAACTGTTGAATTTTACTCATTTATATAAATTTGCATATATAGTATAAAATATAGAAATATAATATTTTTTGTCTACTTTGATTTTTAAATTATAAGATGATAGTTTGTCAACAATGTGTCTTTTCCATATTAGAGGTAAGTTGTTACTGACATTACATGATAGCGTATTTATAATTTTTATCCTATAATAAATATCCATTGTTTGAAATATTATTAAGCATACAAAGGAGAAATATTTAAAGACTGAAATATGTACCCAAGTCATTCTTAATACATTTTCACATTTGAATCAAAGTTTCTATCGTATGAACTTTATATATATCTTTTTACTAAAGCTGTGCCCAGACTATTTAAAAAGTCAGAACATTAAGTTGTATTTTTAATGATGATAATAACTTAAAGGGAAACCATTTAAATCCAACAATTATAAACATTAGATTCACCATATTAAAGACTATATTAAAGACTTATTTATGTTGATCTTCATGACAAAGTTGGACATAAATATAATGGAAACATCATTTTTAGCCCTAAGAATGACTTGACATATTGAGTACATATTTTGCCTTTAGAAAATGACAGGTTATGACACATATATTCCAAGTCCATCTCTTTCTTACTATTTACCCCTAAAGTCTCATTTTTTTCTCAGATGAATACATTGAAGTTTCAAAGGGTAAATGGATCCTGCCAGGCTGAATAGTCTCAAAAGTACATGTATATAAAAAAGCCAGTTGACATTATCTTTTGACATTTCAGACTTCAGCAGATGAAAAAAGTTTTATTTTATTGGCATTTTTTATCACCATATGTAAGCACTCTTGACAGCATGGAAACTCTTTAATAAACTGGGAAAGAAGATTATGAAATGTGGAGGGGTCTATTTTAGACATCCACCAAAATGAAATGCATGCCCTAACATGACATAGGTGTCTGGAGATAATTTCAAAGTGACATGTAGATACATGCTTTAAAATATTTCTACCCAAACTGTGGCATATAGGCCTTTCAAACGACAGGAAATAATACCATTCCAAAAGTCAATGAACTATTTGTATGGCTTTTGAACCTTCAGGGTGTTACAAAAGTATAATGTATTTCAACTTAGGAGACATCTTCAGTGACGATAAGAATTTTAAAAAGTCCAGAAATAGTTATGTATCCTAAAGGTTGTGTCAATAGATTGTCAAGTGGATGGCAAATAATATAATGTCCATATGAAGTAAAATTCACCTAGATGGCAGTTGAATTGACCAGTTTTTATGAACTAGTATTATTATATTTTTAATAACTGGATTGTAAAGAGTTTCTGATTCATTAGTTATACAGTGATTTTAATTTTCTTTTAAAAAAGCTTTCTACTGTAGTACACCAGAATCCCCGCCTCATGGATACATTATCAGTCAAACAGGAGGACAGCTAAATAGTGTGGTCCGCTGGGCCTGTGATCGAGGATTCCGACTTGTCGGGAAAAGCAGTGCTGTGTGCAGAAAGTCTTCCTATGGGTATCATGCATGGGATGCACCGGTCCCTGCTTGTCAAGGTGAAGTATATTAACCAAAAATGGCCCATTGATAAAAGATTAACCTCATTTAGCTTTTTCATTTAGATTGCTGAAACTTCTAAAATTATAAACATTCAGAAGCATGTTATAGACATCTCTAAGGAAAATAAGGCTTGAAAACACAGGCTGATAAATTTGAGGAGCATGTGACACATTGTTTTATAATGCTTCATTTGTTGTTATGTGATTTATGTCTTTACTCTCTCCACTTATATGCATACTCTACTCATACATCTACCATCCCGTCACTTAGCTGTCAGAAATGAATGACCTGGAGCTGGATTTTGTGTTAGTGTGGAATCTGCGAGAGAAAAGAGAGGAAAAGATGGCCAAGGTCACTGAAAACATTCATTCTCAAGTATGCAAACATGTGTTCTCAGTGTAACAAATGTAAAAGAAAATGGAAAATGTAGCCAATGACCACATTATTTTTTCTTCACTGTTTAGCTAACTTGACAGAAATGACTTTCATTTTGTTAAAAATCAAAGCACACTCTGAGCATTGATCTTGCAATGCAAAACAATGACAAATCAGCAAATGGCATATTTTAGAGCTTTGGACTAGGTCCAAAAATGTTTTTAAAAAGTAGTTGAGTCTCTTACTAGGTATAGTCATAAAGACAAGTTTAACAGTTCCACAGGAAGATGTAATGTCATTGGACTTTGACAGTCTTAAACATATCACATTATTTTGCAATATCAAATTTAAATTTATATTTGATTTATTTTACCCAGCATATGAAAGCATATATAACAACTGTGAACCCTTACATTAAAAATGCAAAGCACTTTTAATAAATAATGGGTGTTACCTCTAATTTACCTATTGAAGGCAATTTATATAAAAAATAAAATATAAAGCAAATCAATTAAAATTTAAAATTTAATAACAGCAAGTTGAAATGAATAAAGATTTGATATTACCAGGTAACTGAAATGGTTCACTTGTTAAATTGTGATCTCTAATTCATGAAAATATAGCTTTCATAGATATATGGAAAACAATGAGAACTGAAAAACTGTTTGTTTTATTGATGCAGAAACATTAATTACTTATTAGATAGTGGGTTACCAACACTGAAGGCACTGACTTCTTATAGAATAGATACATTTAATAAACTGTCAAAACTGCTTTTCTTTAACCAATGAATAGTAAATGTATTTATACATTTCTAGTATTTCATATGGATTTAAAATAAACATTTAAATGTTCTGAACTTTGAACAATTAAATATCAGTTATCAAGAATTATTCATGTATATAATTAATCTTTAAGAAAACTTTAGTGAAAACAGTTAACTATTGGTTAAAATAAAAAATTATACTGAACTTTCTGAAATTTTGACATTGTTTTGTAATGTTAACATTATAATTTCATGGATTTTTTGGTATATAATATGACGTTTATATATAGAGCCGTTTTTACTGTTCTTGACTTGAAATTTTTCTATAATTACAAAAGATAAATCAAAATATAGCTAAAAAAAGACATTTTACATAGCAAAGTGATAAAATATTTGTATTAATAACTTGAAGAATCATTTCCAAAATTGACCCTTGATTTTCACTGCAACAAATTTAAAAGATTAATTATTTTATAAAAAAATTTTATTGTATGTGACCTGTGTTTGGATATAACTAATTAAAATGAAATGGCTAAATATCATTGGAAAGAGCTATATACACAATACAGTTTTTTGATGTTGTTGTTCCAAATTTGTTTTGCATTCTTCAGTCATTTTTATTCTTCTTGTCTCTTTTACTTGAGCTGTGGTTAGACAATGTGAACATAGTTAAAGATAGAAAAAGTATTCTGTTGTCTCTATTTGGGTTTAGTTAGGTGTTTTATTTGTCTGTATATCGACTGATCATTATTGACCCCTTGAATTAAATCATTATCATCCCTCTACACAATTGAGTGTTGTACAGTGCCGTGTCCAGCACAGCGGGTGAGAAAGACTTGAAACGGGGTGAGCGCCTAATGAAACGACAGACAGATAACTTGGCATGCAGCGAGTCAGGGGGCCCTCCCGCTCTCTATGGCGGGAAGACAAAATGACTCCTTTCAGCCCGCACTTTTACTGGTAGAAGTCATATGAGATCATTAGGAAATAGCTATTCTGGGGAGTTTGATCAGCACACCATAAAGAAGGAGTAAAGTTAAGGCTCTTCTGTTAATCAGGGACATCTTGTTTTGTGTCCATGGGGACGGCCGCAGGGGCAGGCAGTGAAGCGGAGCAGAAAGCAGGTCCTGTCCCTAGTATGTCCGGTGGACATGCTTAGGAGGACAATCAGGAGGGCGCAGTTTGCCGCACCCTCGAGTCATGTGGCAGGTTCTGGTCTCTGCTCCGCCAGGCTGCAACAGTACAGGGTTATGCAGAAACAGTCACTTTATATTTCCTGTTTTTACTTTTAATTTGTGCTTTTTGAGAGCTCTTGGAGAGAAGCCTCTGACGATCACTCAGTGATGAAGATTCTTCTGAACTTTGTTTTTCATTTTTAGCTAAGAACTTAAATTGTAACATTTAAGAACAGGCACATTTGTTCTATCGTTTTAGTATGTTGTCTTTTTTTTCAGTTCTGAAATATAGTCATTTTATACTAACCATGTATATGAAATCTATACTATTTAAATTTCACTGTTACTTTACTATAAGTTTAACCTACACCATCCCAACAATGTGCAGTTAACAGTCTTCAGCAGGGATTTAGTGGGTATGGTTTGTTAAAAATTGAAATTCCCAGAAGTCCTAAGTGGAAATACTAACATTGCTTTAATAGACATCAGGGAATGATTTATGTTTGGAACACTATTTTAGAGGTCTATAATTAGATAGCTGGGATAATAACATAATTATATGAGATTGCTTATATAATTTATTAAATCAAAATTACTTTTCTGTTTATAATTTATAAGTTATCAAATTACAAAAGATCAAACTATTCAACAGTAGGGGGTCTGCCATTTAATTTTGAGAATTTTTTTATAGGTTTAGCTAAGATTACTTTTTTTTTTTTTTACCTTGTAGTCAATTTGCATGGATTAATCAAAATTAAACACCTAAGTGAAGGGCTTTATAAGAGAAGCAGAAATAATTTTAGGTTGAAATGAGAGACAGGTAAATAGAATACAACTTTTATAAATATTCCAACGAAACTCACATTTTTCTGTTCTTTTCATATGAGAAAAATATAGTTACAAGTCCAAAATGTCTTATGTAAAAACAATAAAATGAGCTATTTCAGAAATGAGAAATTTTATGACCAGATGTCATAAATAACTCCAGTTGGTTCAAGTCTATACCTATATTCAAATATATTAATCTTTCTGCAGATAGATGTATGAATCTTTATACTGAATATTATATAAAAGATACAGAGAATCTCATTTAGGGTTTGTCTGCCAAATATATTCTTTGAAAGTTTATTTTTTTTTCTTTTTGGAGATGCAATTGTGGACATGTAGAGCACCGATTGAAAGCAACTGACTTCAGGGGACTTCTGTATAGACATTTTAACTTATGTGAAAATATCTTATATATAATAAACTATTTAAATACAAATCTATACTGTAAATAACACCTTATGGTAAAACTAACGTTCATGTAAATTAGATTTATTGTAAATAAAAATCAAGACATCAAAGACATATCAGCAAAATGCAGAAATATCCAAGCTACACTGAGAACAGTAAGTCCTGGCCCTGTATTTATTAGACATATCCATACACGTCGTATTCCATGAATGGTACTTAAGCACATAGAGTTTGGACCTAAGATAAGGTAATATCCAGCCTCCAGGTAAAAACTTCTGTTTTCCTCCTGCCCCAAATCCTCATGAGTATTGGTTATCACCACCTGTAAACTCTTTAGTCAAATTGAATAGAGCCAGTTTGATAGGCCCAGACATGAGTTAGCACTAATACAAATCTATATTTACCTACCTTGCCTTCTTATATAATCTATAAACATGCTGATAATCATGCACACACTGACAAGAAACTCAGTAAGAAACTAAGAAAGAAAGCATTAATAATGTATGGATTCCCCAATTTAAAAGCACTTTCAACAAGAGTTTGAAATAAATGATTCAGAAAATGTTATAGCTCAGAGAAGCTTTTTGGGGAGATATTCTGAAATTGTTTCAGAGGAATTAATAAAATTCCAAATAGTTTTATGTGCTTTACAGTTAATGAGACAGCTAATTATTTTTCTGCTTCTTTGGTCTTTTATGTATGTATTTAATTTAGCAATTTCCTGTGGGATTCCTAAAGCTCCAACAAATGGAGGAATACTCACAACAGACTACTTGGTAGGAACTCGAGTTACCTATTTTTGTAATGATGGATATAAATTGTCATCTAAGGAACTTACCACGGCCATATGTCAATCAGATGGAACTTGGAGCAATCATAACAAGACCCCTCGTTGTGTTGGTATGTATGTCAAGGAAATTTCATCACTTGTGTTTCTACTGGTATCTTATATGATTTAAAACTTTATGTACCAAATTGTAGAGCTCTTCCCTGAAGTGATGTCTAAGAAATAAAATTAAGCTGTCTTGTGCTATAAAGAACTAGAATATAGTGTAAGGACTTTTTACTCATTTTCAGAAGCTCTAGAATATATATGTCAAGAGAATAAAGTGACATTTTATTTTACATAAAAATTTTTATTTACTTTGTAGAAAGGCATCCATCAGTCAGCATGTTTTCAATACATAGGCCTTTTGAAAAAAATGTTTAAGTTTGCATGAATTAAATTATATTTAATACATTCAGTTCTGGCTTTTATAAACATAAATGATGCTGTTGAGATGATCCAAACTTTTTAATAATTGTCAAAATTCTTCATAGAGCTTACATTTAGAATATTTCTCATTGCTGTCATTAATACTGTAATAGGTAAAATAATATTATATAATGGTTATTGAAAATAATTCACATAAAATATTTGATAGCAAAAGGATTGGAAATGTGTTTAAGGTTTTTAATTTTTCTCTATAAAACACTTATTTATTCTCTTTTAGTACTGACATTTCGACTTAGCTGTGATTTCATTTAAAATGGGATTGTTAAATTATTTGAAATCTTAACGTAAGTGTCTAGTAATGCATTTACTTATGATGAGCAACTTTTGAATTAGCTGAAGTTTATATTGACACTGGGAACTGAGTTCTGTTCATTCAGCAAAAGAGTGAATACTGAAAACTCAAACACTCACGCAGGCAAAGTTTATTTTAAAGGACAGAAATATAAAGTTCTTAGCATAGACACTGAGAGGGGGTAAAGAGCCCCCAAAAGGCGTGAATAACAGCAGTTTGTATCTTCATTAGAATTAATCTGTTCAGTTTTGGTTGGCTCAAGGCCAGATGTGTGTAATCTCTGACCAATCAGTTTAAATGTTGCCATGTCCAGTTTGTCATTTTTATGGCTTTTTTGGGTCCCCCATTTTCTCAGTGTCTCCAGACACTATGATGCATCCATTGACTCTTTCTGAGGACCTCAGACAATTATTTATGGACCAAATGTATGTTTAAGAGTTAATGGTCCACCTGGAGTTTTTCTTCTTGATGAACTGGACATCAATTAATATTGGTCTTGTCCTGAGTCTGCATGTTTTATGACCCTCCAGACTAGGTAGACATTCCTCTGAATGCCTGGAAACGGAGCAACTATGGCTTTAGGCTAGTGAAGCAAAACATTCATATGAGAGAATTAAAATTGAAATTAGAAAAGAACAGAGCCTCTGACCCTACACTGACTGCCTAACAATTTCCACCTCAATATCACAAGTCTTGCATAAAAAGATGATTCTCATAAAACAGATTTTCTCAAAATATATAGTCAGTAATAGAGATTCTAGGTAAATGGAACAATGTGTACAAATACTTTCAACTGTGAAATAGCATGACATGTTCAAGAAACTTCCAATAATACCATAGAGCTGAGGGAAAGATTAGCATGAAAAAAAAATTACTAAAGACTTTTTATGGCACAAGAGTGAAGGAAGTAAGGAAGTGATGAACTAAGAATGGAATAGACATGAGACATAATTAAGTAAAACAGACATGACTGACTTAATAGTATTTATCTTGGTTTTTGTATAGTTGTTACATGTCCAAGTATCAATTCCTTTACTTTGGAACATGGAAGATGGAGAATTGTGAATGGTTCCCATTACGAATACAAAACCAAAGTAGTTTTCAGCTGTGATCCTGGTTATCATGGATTAGGTCCTGCTTCTATTGAATGTCTTCCTAATGGTACCTGGAGTTGGAGAAATGAAAGACCATATTGCCAAAGTAAGTATACATTCCATTAAACTTATTTCATAAGCAGTCCTTGGTGAATAAATTACTTGATCACTTCTCTACACACTCTAGAACAAGAATGAGGTAATATTAATTAAAAATGATTGATTCTCAAGTCATCTTAAAAACTTTGTAACTGTTTTTATATTTGTAAATGCTTATTAAAAACAGAGTCCTTGGGTTCAGATATCCTTTGCTTAGATTCTAGGTCTATCATTTATTAAAACAACTATGCACTGATCTTAGCCCTTTACATGTATTATTTCAATTATACCTTAGTTCCCATTCAGTTGATATTATTATATTTATTTTACTAAAGATGGAACTGTGCCCAAGAATTTAATCATGTTATGTTAAGTCATAGAGCCTATAAATGGTGGAGAATTGGGCTTCAACCCAAGGATTCTAATGAAAACCTCTGCCTTTTGGTGTTGTATGATGTTTATTCTGTTTCTTAGACTAGCAAATTATACCTTGTTGTTGTTGTTCAATTGTTATGTCCAGTTCTTTGTGACCTCATGGACTGTAGCCTGCCAGGCTGTTCATGGATTTCTCTGTCCATGGATTTCCCAGGCAAGAATACTAGAGTGGCTTGTTATTTCCTTCTCCGTAAGTTCTTCCCAGATCAGAGATTGAAACCATGTCTCCTGCATTGGCAGGCAGATTCTTTACCACTGAGCCACCAGAGAAACCCACAGTAATACCTATCTGATACTTACTATGTATGATTTACTGGTGTTACATGTTGAAAATACCAGCTAGAACCTGTTCATAGCAGAAATTCAGTAAACATTTATTGAATCAAATTGAACATTTGAGTCATTCTATTTTCATGCTTTCTTATAATATCACTATAAATGTCCAGTGTGTAAAGTAGATAAGCTAGCTGAACATGGAAAAATCAGTGGAAATATCTTGAACTTTCTTTACTACATTTATTGGGTATTTACTTAGTGCCAGGAAATATGCTAAGCTGAAAATTCATCCTTTTATTTCATGTTCATCACAATTTTTTAAATTAAATTTATTTATTTTAATTAGAGGCTAATTACTTTACAATATTGTGTTGGTTTTGCCATACATCAACATGAATCCGCCATGGCATTTATGATATAGACACATAATTTAGAAATAAACTAATAAAAACATCTGACATCTAAATGGATTATGGTGACTAAAATATTTAACGTAACAGATACCTCTTAACAGATAACTATATATAGTAAGTATACAAGTACCTAATAATAATTTACTTATGAATATTTGATTTATTTGTTAATCTCCATATAAGTAAAGAATCTTGGGGTTGCTGTTTTTATAATCATTGATGAATTAAATCTCAAAATCCATGTATAAGTTATATATTCTAAAACTATAGCATATGTATTTGTAAATTTTGCCTTATTCTTTTAGGTTTTTCACCCAAGATCTTTCCCTTTCTCTGGTATCATTGTTCTTCCATTTTAAATTCATTAAAAGGACACATGGGATAAGGATATTTCAAAGAGCTAAGAAAAAATGTATAACAGCAGCATTCGTTATATCAAACATTGAACAAATATTTGTCTGGTTTCTTTGTGTTCTGTCCTTTATTATATAGGACTATATAATAGTCTATATTATATAGTTCTTATATTCTTATATTAAGTTCTACATAAGATCAAGTTCCTGCCCAGAAGTAAGAGTGGAGCAAAAATCAGAACCTAAGAATTACAGTTAATAGAGAAAAATGGAAAGAACAGAATTTTTTTCTGGTCCTTCATTTATTCATTTTTTACATTAAAATATTATAAATATCAGTGTTATTAACCCTAATAAATATTATAGCTACCGCAAAGGATTGTTTGGGGGATTAATTCAAAACAATGAATATATCTTAAATTCTACATGTAATTTTTCAAAGTTTGCAAATTTTCTATTTGTCTATCCAATAGTCTCCTAAAGCCTAGAGATGAAAGCCAGACCTGGAGCCAGATAAAGGCTGGTGGTTACTTATTCAATTCTGGATTTAAACTGCTAGCTGTAAATTTTTATTTAGCTGTTTATGGGCTCTGGAATCTCATTAAAGTTACTGATAAATCAGAGAAAGACTTTGGGCTAATAAATGATCCTACCTTTAGTATTGCTATTTTTTTTTTTTTTCACCACAACCTGTTGAGTGACCAGGTTGGCTAAGCAAAAAACACAAACAAAATCATATGTCATCCCATGTCACTGTTACTTCCCTGGTGGCTCGGCTGATAAAGAATCCACTGGCAATGTGGGACACCTGGGTTCAATCCTTGGGTTGTGAAGATCTCCTGGAGAAAGGAATAGCTACCCACTCCAGTATTGTGGCCTGGAGAATTCCACAGACTTCCTCAGAATTCTTGTCTGAGACAAGACAGAGCGACTTTATTACATTACATGGGAACTCAAAGGAGAAAAATGTTAAATTATGTCATTTATTTTCTCTATACTGTCATGATCTTTCAAGCATGTTTTGCAAATATCAAGTTTAATTGTCATATTTAATTGTCAATTTTAATGGTCAAATCATAGGAATTCAGAATGTTGAAAACATGATTTTGTTATGTTTGTGTTGACTGTATCTTTAGGATTTTTTATTATGTTATTGTTTTCAAGTTATTTCCTGTGGAGAACTCCCAACCCCTCCCAATGGAAATAAGATTGGAACTCAGACTTCATATGGCTCAACAGCCATCTTTACCTGTGATTCAGGATTCATGCTTGTGGGCTCTGCTGTTCGGGAATGCCTTTCTTCAGGTCTTTGGAGTGGATCAGACACCAGATGCCTAGGTACAGATTTTTAAGTCATTTTAAGCAAACACTTTATTCTCCCTCTCAAAAGGCACCCCTTTTTCATAATAAGAGATAATAACTTATATTCACTCAGTAAGGATGATAAAAACTGGAAAATGTTTAACTTTTAAAATGTCTCATGGTAGAAAAGCTATTAAACAGATATCTCTTAATCTACTAGTATTCCAAATGAGAATCTTAAGTCATTAAGGAAAGGCAGAATTTTTTCCCAGCATGGTGAAAATAAAAGGTGAAAACTAATTGCTGAAAATTATATGTCTGCAACTCCACTGGATTAAGCACTGTAGCTGTTAATTCATTCTAAACCATAGTCAATTCTCCTTTCACCTGTTTGCTTAAGGTAATGACTAAGGAAGAAAAACAATTTCCACATTTAAGTTTCTCCCTTTTTACTTCCTAACAATTCAACATGTGTAATATTACTTTTTATTAAAACTTGAAAAATCTATTTTTCAAGCCTGAAAAGTGAAAGTGAGTGAAGTGAAAGTGAATTCGCTCAGTCGTGTCTGACTCTGCGACCCCACTGATGGTACCCTACCAGGCTCCGCCGTCCATGGGATTTTCCAGGCAAGAATACTGGAGTGGGTTGCCATTTCCTTCTCCAGGGTACCTTCCCAACCCAGGGATT
>NW_011495050.1:9798355-9799532 GCF_000754665.1 Bison bison bison
ATATATATATATATAGCTGTACAGAGAAAGAATAAGCATTATCTATTTTTACAGCCTATCAACTAAGAGTGTGTCAACCTCCACCACCCGTACCCAATGCTGAAATTTTGACAGAAGATGATGAATTTGAAATAGGTAAAGTCTCTTAAATTACTTTCAAAGAAAGCATACTGTTAACAAAGGTTTTGCTTAAAATCAATAAAAATAAAGAATAGTAGCAGCCTGTCTTAAACCTTCTTTCCCTGGATTGGTGGGGATTGTTAAGAATTTGTAAGAATGGAAAACAATGAAAAGAGGCAAGGTATTGTTAGGTAAGAAAAAAGAATTCTGTATTTTTAGGATGTACAGTTAGAAAACAGTACAGGAATCTGAGCCATATAACTATTCTGGTAGTTATTATTTTGCTACCTTCCAACACTGTAGTCTTAACTATTGTTCTTCAAATTCAGGCATAAACTTGATATGTATAATAAATGATATGCAGGGTGTATTAGATGACATATTTGATTTCCATATCCTTGAAAACAGCTCATTATATTCCATGTGATCATAAATAAAGTCCTTTTAACACTGACTGGAAATTTAACCTCAATAATATCTCATAGCTTGAAAAATTATGTAAGAAAATAATGCATCTTAATGTAACATAATAAATTTCATCATTATTATCTATTAATATTAACTTTGGTTGAGAAATGTAAGAAAATATCAATGACCAATGTGAAACTAATCTTGATAGCAGTAACTAGTAATCCTTTTAAACTGCTTGATATACTTTTAATGACTATCTTACCCATACCAACAAAATTATTTCCTTACTAGTATTGCTTATATATAATCAGATTGCCCCAGTACCAGTTTTACTGGTATTTATTCTTGGCTTCAGTTCCAACTGGTCAGTGCTCATGGCTTACTAGTAGTTTAATATTCTGAATGTCATTGCTGCTTACAACTAATAGAATTTTTATACTGATTGAAAATAACCAAAAGAAAAAATATTCAGATTTTATAACTGAACCATCTGTTTATTTTAACCATTACCTTGGTGCTTAATGAAGCCCTTTCTGCCTGTTTTTTCAATAGGTGATATTATTAGATATCAGTGTCTTCCAGGATTTACTTTGGTTGGTAATGCAATTCTGACCTGCAGATTAGGAGAACGACTCCAGATGGATGG
>NW_011495050.1:9799632-9856409 GCF_000754665.1 Bison bison bison
CCCCCCCCGTTTTTTTTTTTTTTTTTTTTTTGATTAATTCTAAAAAAACTGTTCATTAAAAGAAACTGAATAGCTAGTTTTTTGAAGGCCTTCTATTGAATCCCTTCTATTATTATTAAAATAATATTATGATATATGTTTTATCTTTTTTTTAAAGACTTAAACAATTACCTTAAGATTAGGAAAATGGTTTGATTTATGACTTATTTTTCTATAAAATTATTTCAAGAAATGAGAGCTAGTGTTAAATTAAATAATAATAATAAAAATTGTTCTGATAAAATATACACTTGCCTCTTGGGAACAAACATAATCTTATTATTTACGATTTTAAAAATTGCTGATTATTATGAACAGGATATTTCTAAATTTGTACTGTGTTTCAACTCTAAAATTTTACTCTTGAAAAATATGACACATGGGAGTAAAGCCTGTGACTTTAACAGTTTACATACATATTGTATTGATAATAAGCTTGAAAACATTAGTGATGGTACAGTCATCATTTGAAACTTTAAAGGGTATAGGTAGAGATTTTGGTTAAGATTTCTTTTCTCACCCTCTCAGGCATATTTGTTAGTAGGTATACTTGGAAACTCAGTAATGATGGTTTCTTTACTAGAGTATACATATGTATTTGAATATTCTGTAAGACTATTACATAACTAGAAAATGATAAATAAATTAAATCATGTATTAATATAGAATTGAATAATAAAATACTTCCTATTATTTTCTAACTTGGTTTTGGTTATGCTCATTTCAATTGCAGATTAACTTATTTAATTTATTTTAAAGTATTATTTGTAATTATATTTTAAATTATTTTATTTTTAAATTAATATATTTATTATAAATAAATATTATTTTATATATAATATTAGTATTATATATAATATACATTATTATTATAAATAAAATTTTTAAATATATGTAAACTAACTTTAAAATACTCTATTTGGTAACTCTTTGTCCTGATGAACTGCTATTGTATGCTATATGTTATTTATTGGATTTTGTATATAGAGGGTGGTTTTATTCACCTGCTTAGAATCCTGATTCTGTTTTCTGGAACAATAAGTTGTAAGAGGAATATTTATAAACAAACATTGACTCTCAGTCTATAAAGACAGCATTCTTGCATAGGATATAGTGTTGACATCTAATATAAATTCAAAAGTGTGTCAGTAGGAGGAATGTGCTATTGCCAAATAAGCAGATCCTAGAAACTTATACTTTGAATTAATTTGAATAATGTACATAGCCTAGTCATTCTTCTCATGGTTGCAAACTTATCCTTATAGCCCCAGATACTTTTGGCTTAGAATGGTCCTAGAATGTGCTTATGATTATTTAAATATAGTGTATTTATTCTCAAACTCCCAGCATTTTATTATAAATTTTTCAGTTGAGAGACTTGATGATGAACACCCACATGCCTAATATCTAGAATGTACAGTTAAACACTTGTATTTGTATATCACATATCTATTCATCCTTTCATGCCTGTATTAACCCATAAATTCATTTTATTTTTGATGCATTTTGAAATTGCCAAATGCAGTACATTTCATTTGTAAACATTTCTATATACATATAAGCTAGCTAGAGTTCAATATTTGCTCATGGTTCTTTTTTTTTAATGTTGGCAAATGTACAGTGCCATAAACACACTTGATACATTTTGACAACTGTGTACTCCTATATAACTAAAACTACTCAATAGTTACAGAACATTACCATTAGCTCAGAAAGCTTCCTTGTGACCCTTCATAGTCAATTTGCAGCTCTCTTCCCCTACACTCTGAAATAATAGCTGTTCTGTTTTTTTTCACCGTATGGTAGTTCTTCCTGTTCTAGAAATTCATGTGAATGGAATCCTAAGTTTTGTACTCTTTTTGTGTAAGGTTTCTTTTATTCTGTTTCAATCATGTTTTTGTGTGTATCAGTAATTTTTTTTAATCTCTAAGTAGAATCTCCTTGTCTTGACCATTCCCCTACTGATGGTCATATGGACTCTATCCAGTTTGGGGTAATTATGAATAAAGTTGGTATGGACATTTGTATAAAAGTCTTTTTGTGGACACATCTATTCTTTTCTGGTGGATACTCTGGAGTGAAATTCCTAGAAGAGTTCTAGTTGTCTCACATTTTCTCTAGCATATGGTATAGCTAGTTTTTAAATTTTATTCATTTTTTTGGCATTCATAAAGGTATCTTGCAAAATTTAACTTGCACTATCTTGATGACTACTGATCAAGTATAGTTTCCTGGGCTTATTGGCCATTCACAAATTTTCCTTTGTGAAATTCTGAAGTATCTTATAAATTGCCTTTTATTATGAGTTATAGGAGTTCTTTACATATTGATTTTTTAAAAATAGTTTCTCCCCACCTATTACTTGCCTATTCATTCTTTTTTTAATATAAATTTATTTATTTGAATTGGAGGTTAATTACTTTACAATATTGTATTATTTTTGCCATACATCAACATGAATCTACCACAGGTATACATGTGTTCCCCATCCTGAACCCCTCTCCCTCCTCCCTCCCCATACCATCCCTCTGGGTCGTCTCAGCGCACCAGCCCCAAGCATCCAGTATCATGCATCGAACCTGGACTGGTGATTCATTTCATATATGATATTATACATGTTTCAATGCCATTCTCCCAAATCATCCCACCCTCTCCCTCTCCCACAGAGTCCAAAAGACTGTTCTACTCATCTGTGTCTCTTTTGCCGTCTCGCTATCGTTACCATCTTAATGAGCAGAAGTTTTCAATTTTTATAAAATCTATTTTCTCTCTCTTTTTTTCTTTCTAGTTATTACTTTCTGTCTCTAGTTTAGGAAACCTATGTTCAATCATAAATCACAAAGATTTCATTTATTTTCCTAGAATTTTTGCATTTTTGGTATTACTTTATATCTACAACTTATTTTTTTTTCTTTGATTTATAGCTGCTTTTATTTATTTTTTCTTTTTTTTTTTCTTGGATAGTTATTTTTATTTTTTTTAGCAGGCATGTATTTTTATTTTATTTTTAAACTTTACATAATTGTATTAGTTAATACAACTTATTTTTAATTTGTTGTTGTATATATCATGAAGTAAAGCTGAGGGTTTTTCTTTGCTTGTTTTTTTTTTCCAGAAAGATATCTGTCACTCCAAATTTGTTCTTATTTTTCAAGATCACTTTGGATACTCCATGTCCTTTGTGTGTTCATATATGTTTTAGAATTAGCTTATTTTTTTATTTTTAAAATGCCTGGTAGGATTATGATCACAATTACATTCAATGTATAAGTCATTGGGGAGAATTGGCATCTAACAATGTTAAGTCTTCTACTTCCTGAACATGGTGAAGTTAGTATATTTATTCACTTATTAAGATCTTCTTTCTTTTTTTTTGCAATAGGAAATTTTTATCATAGAGATCATGTATACCTATTGTTAAATTTATTCAGCAGTATTTTTTGTGTGTTTACACTGTTATAGTGAAATTGTTCATTACTAATTGCATTTCTAATTGTTTTCTATTATAAAAATCATTTAAAATATTTATCTAGTATCCTGCAGCTTTCATTCACCTATTAGATATGGATTTTCTTAAAACAGCATTGTCTAAGTGTATGTCATGAGCATAAAATATAAGAGTTTTACTTTTTTTGTTTTCTCCTTTATGTTTTTCCTTTCTTCTTTTATATTAGTATATATATTAGATAGGGCCCACCAAACAATGTTAAATAGAACTAGTGAGAGTGGTCATCCTTTTATTGATCCCTGTATCAGGAAGAAAGGATTTAATATTTCATCAGTCGATATAATATGAACTTTTTTCTTAGATGTATTTGTAAGGTTCAGAAAATGTCTGTACATTCCTAAGTATGGTAGATGACAGTGGTCAATATTTCATCTTAAACCAACAAGTCATTTCTGGATAAAACCCAGATAATCATGATGTATTATATATTTTTTTTTTCTAAATTTTTTCTTTAAAGTCCTGCATCTGTATTCATAGGGACATTTTTTCTGTGTCTTTTACAGGTTTAATATTAGGGTTATTATTACTTCATTAAACAAATCAGGAAGTGATTCTTTTTCTTCTGTTTTCTAAGAGTTTGTATAAGACTGGTATTTGTTTTTTCCTTGATTTTTTGCTTAAATATTTGATTGAATTTACCAGTGAAAAAATATAAATCTAAGTGTATTTTTTTGCAGAGGGAGTTATTATTTAAGAATTCAAATACTTTAATATATAGAGGACTATTCATATTTTATTGTGTTAGTTTTTGGATGATACAACTTCAAAAAATTTGTCCTTTTGTTCTGAATTGTTAAATATGTTGTAATAAAGCAGTTCTTAATATTCCCTGATCCTTTTAACATCTGTAAGCTTTATAGTAATGTTACCTCATTCATTCCTGACATTGGTAATTTTAGTATCTTTTTTGTTTGTTGATAGGATTAGCTAGGAGTTTAACAGTTTTGTCAACTCTTTTTTTAAGTTTCTAACCTTTGACTACCTTGATTGTCTTTCAGTGAGATATTTCACCTGGCCTGGTCTACATTTTCCTTCTATTTTTTTTTTTTTTTTAATTGAGGGATAACTGGCATGCAGTATTATATTAGTTTATCTTACAACATATTTATTCAAAATTTGCATACATTGCAA
This sequence comes from Bison bison bison, assembly GCF_000754665.1. Taxonomy (NCBI): domain Eukaryota; kingdom Metazoa; phylum Chordata; class Mammalia; order Artiodactyla; family Bovidae; genus Bison; species Bison bison. The sequence continues at coordinate 9,804,311 of NW_011495050.1, forward strand.
AATGATTACTAGAGTAAGTCTAGTTACTATCTGTCACTTTACAAAGTTAACACAAAATGATTGAATATATTCCCCAAGCTGTACATTGTATCCTCATGACTTACTTATTTTATAACTGGAAGTTTGTTCTTCTCAATCCCCTTCAATCATTTCACCTTCCTCTTACTCTCCTCTCCTCTGTCAACCTCTAATCTCTTCTCTGTTTTTATTCTGTTTGCTTTTTTGTTTTGTTTTTTGGATTCGAAATATAAATGAAGTCGTTGTGGTATTTATCTTTCTCTACTGACTTATTTCGCTTAGTGTTAATACCCTCAAGGTCCCTCCATGTTATTCCGAATGGCAAGATTCTGTACTTTTTATAGCTGAGTAGTATACCATTATGCATGTGTGAGATGAGTGTGTGTATTTTATAGTTTTTTACCCATTCATCTATTGAGGGACACTTAGTGGTTTTCATATTTTGGCTACTGTAAACAATGCTACAATGAACATGGAAGTGAATAAGTCTTTTTGAGTTAGTGTTTATTTTTTCCCTTTGGATAGATACCCAGTAGTGGGATTGCTGGATCACATGGAAGCTCTATTTTTAATTTTTTGAGTAATCTCCATATTGTTTTCCATAGTGGCTGGACCAGTTTACATTCTTACCAAGAATGCACAGGGGTTACTTTTCACTACCTCCTCACCGACACTTGATATTTCTAGTTGTCTTTCTGATAATGACGATCCTGACAGGTGTAAGGTGATACCTCTTTGTGGTTTTGATTTGCATTTCCCTGATGTTTAGTGATATCAAGCATCTTTTCATGTGCCTGTTGGCAAATTGTATGTCTTCTTTGGAAAAATATTTGCTGAGATCCTCTGCCTATTTTTTTTTTTTTTTAATTCAACTGCTTGTTTTTTCTTTTTTTTTTTTTTTTTTTTTTACTGCTGTTATTGAGCTATATGATCTCTTTATATATTTTGGAAAGTAGCTCTTTTTCATTTATATCATTTTCATATATCTTCTCTAATTCCACCAATTGCCTTATTGTTTTTATTGTTTTGATGACAGTTTTCCTTCACTGTGAAAAGCTTTTTTATTTATTTTTCTTGTTGTCTTTGTCAAAGAAGACAGATCAAAAAAAAATATTGTTTAGAATGATGTGAGACAACATGCTGCTTATGTTTTCTTCTAGGAGTGTCATGGTTTTGAATCCTTCTTTTTTTTTTTTTAATTTTATTTTATTTTTAAACTTTACATATTTGTTCTTTATATATAACTTTGTTTTTGGCCATATAGGGTCTTCATTGCTGGACAGGCTTTTCTCTGATTGCACTGAGCAAGAACTAATTGTGATGCTAGGGCTTCTCACTGTGTGGTGGCTTCTCTTATTGTGGAGTAGGGGCCCTAGAGCACATGAGCTTCAGTACTTGCCACATGTGGGCTCAGTAATTGTGGCTCCCAGGTTCTAGAGCACAGGCTTATTAGCCGTGGCTCACAGGCTTACTTGTTCCATGGCATTTAATTTTGTATACTGCAATTATACTAAATTTGTTTATTACTACTAATAGTTTTTGGTAGCATCTTTAGAATTTTCTATATATAGTATCTGAAAATAGTGACAGTTTTATTTCTTCCCTTCCAGTTTGAATGCGTTTTCTTTCTTTTCCTTGTGTGATTACTGTTGTTAGAATTTCCAAACCCAGGTCTCCTGCATTGCAGGCAGATGCTTGACCATCTGAGCTATTAGGGAAGCCCAACATAGTGCTTGGATCCCTGGAATAAATCACACTTGATCTTGGTGTATGATTTGTTTAACGTATTGTTGAATTCAGTTTGCCAATATTTTGTTGAGGATTTTTTTACATCTATATTTATTAGGGATATTGACCTTTAGGTTTCCTTTTTGTGGTGTCCTTGTCTGGTTTTGGTGTTAGAATAATGCTGGCCTCATAAAATAAGCTTCAAAGATTTCTCTGCCATATAATTTTTTGGAAGAGTTTCAGAAGAATAACTATTAAAAATTCACCAGTGAAGTCATCTGGTCCTGGATTTTTGTCTGTTGAAAGGTTTTTGACTACTGTTACTATCTGTGTACTGTGATTGTTTGATTCAGATTTTCTATTTCTTCATGAATCAGTCTTGAAAGATTGTAAATTTCTAAAGATTTATAAATTTCTTCTAGTTTTTCCAATTTGTTGGCTATAATTGCTCCTAGTAGTCTCATAATTCTTTGTATTTTTGTGCTAATAGTTGTAATTTCTCATCTTTTATTTCTGAGTTTATTTGAGCCTTCTCTCTTATTTTTAAAGAAAGAGTTTTTAGTTCAGGTAATTTTCTCTGTTATTTATCTATATCCTTGATTTCTATAAATGTCTTTAATATATTCTTCTATGTATTTATTTTGGCTTTTCTTTTTTTATTTTCCTTTTCCTAAAACGAAATATTCCTTGTGTCATAAAATAGGATATTGCTGTATTGTATATAAATACATACATCATAAAACTAGATCATAATATTAAAAAATATTATTGTGACCCATTTCAGCGGGTCACTGTGGAATTCCAGAGCTTATTGTGAATGGTCAAGTCATTGGAGAAAACTATGGATACAGAGACACAGTTGTTTATCAGTGTAATCCTGGTTTCCGCTTGATCGGTTCTTCAGTAAGAATATGTCAACAAGATCACAATTGGTCTGGTCAACTTCCAGCCTGTGTGCGTAAGTAAGCATAGCAAAAGTAGTCAAAGACCTCTGTTCAGTTCTCATGTAATTACCAATATTTTTTTCTTAGGTAAGGTAAATGATTATATAGACAGATACACACATGCATATGCATGTGTATTTAAAGAACTAAATTCTCACAATGCATTTTTTTATACTGACATGCTAGATTTTAAATTAGGGTGTGTTCAGAAGTATAAAAAACCATTCACTATGAAAGTGGAAAATATATTAGAATGTCTGTCAATACTCTTTTGGATTTGGAACAATTTTGTAATTGTTTTAATAAAAGATCTCACTAGTTCAGCAAATATTCATCTAATCTCTTAATTTAGATGTGAATTTACACATGAAGGATAAAATAAATTTTAAAATATTCTAGTACTCTTTCTTTCTCTCACTGAATACCCAGTACTCAGAATAACACAGTATTTCACATCACAGTTTATCCTATTTTGGATTGAAAAGTAAATTATCCATATATTTCTTATTTTTCTCCTGATAATTTCCACCAGAAATCACTGATATTTGTATTAAAATCGGTGTTAGGAAATGAGGATAAATACTGTAAACATGTTGTAGTTTTAACATTATAGGATTAAATGATAAAGATTTTGGAGGCTTCAGAGAAATAATTCATGGGGCTTTTAGTATGAGTTCACATATTTATAAATTCTATCATTGTCAACCTCATATCAATCAACAGTATTTTATTGGAGTTCTAGTTTAATGGAAAATACATTAGTTTGTTAAGATTTAATAAGATAATAGAGCATACAGTTATCAAAATTGCTTCTCTGTGGTATGTATGCATGTGATAACAGACCATATAATGATTTAAAGACAGAAATATTATGCTGGATCTATACCAGGTTTTTTGCCTTTCATTATATAAAGAAAGTGAAGTCAGTCAGTCGTGTCTGACTCTGCAATCCCATGGACTGTAGACTGCCAGGCTCCTCCATCCATGGGATTTTCCAGGCAAGAATACTGGAGTGGGTTGTCATTTCCTTCACCAGGGGAATCTTCCCGACCCAGGAATCAAACCTGGGTCTCCCGAATTGCAGGTAGACTCTTTACTGGCTGAGCCACTGGGGAATCCCCTCATTATATAAAAGCATAGCCAACTAACACTACTACTTTTCTTGCTGAATAATTGAGACTATAAATGAAAACTGGCCCCTGAGGTAAAACAAGCACAAGTTTCTCTATTAATAATTTTAAACAGGAGTAAGATGCAGTTACATTTTCAAATGAACAGTTTACATTAACATTACAGCAGAAAATTAATTGCTGTTGGGTCATTTCTAAAGTATTAAATGTGACGTCATCTTTCACTGTGCCCAGTTATGAAGCAGTATTATTGGAGTTGCTATGATTAATTAGTGAGATAATGCAATAAAACAGTTCATAGAAATACAATGTGTTTGGGAAAACCAAGCACTAAATAAATCCTAAAAAAGAGCTTTAACATTAAAATGATTTAAATAGTTCATCTAATTGACGTCAGTATTTCCAAACAAAACTGCTAGGTTATCAAATATCAATAGTGAAGAAAATATACCAGTAAGGTTGTTTGGTTTAGGGAATGTTAATATTGGTATCTCAATATATTAAGGATTCTAATACAGCATAAGACATCATTTTTATTACAGTCATATTAAGCTATTCTTCAAGCACACTTTTGTTTATCCATTAATCATAAAACATGATTGCATAAATAATATAAGAAATGATTTCAAAATTAAATATAAAAAATTGCCTTCATTTATCTTCAATTCTTAAGCTCAACTAGAAAAGGAAAGTCAATTCAGTTTCATTCCTTTTTGCCATTAACTAGTTTTGTGAACTTCAATCATTCCCAAATGTCTTTGAATTTCAGTATTCTTCCCTAAAAAGAAATAAAATGAAAAGTTACCATGGAACTTTTAATATCTATGCACCACTTGCATACCATTACCAGAATTACAAATAATTGTCTACTCTCTAACATAATATTGTAATGATTCTACTCTATTGGACCTGTTTGGCTTTCTAAATTGTTCCTTTGCATTAGTAAAATTAAGTATTTTTTCCTACAAAAGTGGCCTTCTTTCCACATTCTTTGAGGTAATTAAGTGTACTTTTAATTTAATAATTGATAACCAATTATTCTATTCTGTGTCCCTCCCAACCCGACCCCGTTGCTATTAGCTGTGAGCTGTGGTCACCCTGGTAGTCCAATTTATGGAAGAACAAGTGGAAATGGATTCAATTTTAATGATGTGGTAACATTCTCCTGCAATATTGGGTATCTCATGCAAGGGCCAACAAAGGCCCAGTGCCAGGCCAACAGACAGTGGAGCCATCCTCCACCAGTGTGCAAAGGTAAAAATCTAACTGAATTGCTGCTGAGAGCATGGTAATAATGTGTCTGTGTAAACACAAATGGTAATATTTGAAACAATTTGGGCAAAACAGTAGAAAATTAATAAAACAAATATTTAATATTGATGTCATCTCATTACTAATGCTTTCCTTTTTCTTATTTTTTAACTTTTTTAGAAGTTATAAAACTGGTAAATGTTATTTCAGTTGCTTAACTGTGTTATCTGGTACCTGTTCTATAGCTGTATATAAAGTCATTTAGCTCATTTTTACTTGCAGTTGGCTTCATAATTAATGGAACTAATCTCAGTTTATTTTTTCACATTTTTAAACATTGTGGAGTATAGTTAATTTACAATGTTATATTGTAAAATTTTGTTGGAGTATAGTTGATTTACAATGTGATGTTAGTTTCAGGTGTTATATATATATATATATATATATATATATATATATATATATATACACACATACATACATATATCTTTTTTAGATTCTTTTCCCATATAGGTAATTACACAGTATTGAGGAGAGTTCCCTGTACTATAGAGTAGGTCCTTATTAGTTATCTAGTTTATATATAGTAATGTGTATATATCAATCCCAATCTCCCAGTTTATCTCCTCCCTTCCTCCTGGTACCATAAGTTCATTTTCTACATCTGTGAGTCTATTTCTATTTTCTAAATCTTTCTCTGTCTGATTTACTTTACTCAGTATGACAATCTTCATATTTTTGGAAAAACAATGTTTGAGCTTTAAATTACCATGATACCTGTGTTAGGGGTTTATTTAGTGTTCGTTCTATGGAAACATAGAGAATCATTTGTAGTTTTTCTGTCTGCAAAGAGGTATGATATATTTCATAGTCTGATAAAATACAACTCAATTATCACTTTCCTCCATTTTCTATAACCATAGCTTGAAAGGTATATTTCGTTTTTTATGTATCATTCTTTATAAATCTGTATTCAGTATATTTACAGAGTTGCTGGTGTTTAAAATAGATTTGCAAAGAAGCTCTCCTGTTTCCAATATTTTCAGCCATATATCCATAGTTCTTTATGTTAATTTTCTTCCTTGAATCTTTGTTTTGTTTGATAAAATTTATCTTTGAAACTAAGTTTCTAATGAAAATTTATATATTATATTATTCTAAATATATATTTCAAAAATGTGTCATTTGTTTAGTGGTCAACTGTTCTGATCCTGGAATTCCAGCCAATTCCAAAAGAGAAAGTAAAATAGAACATGGGAATTTCACCTATGGCACTGTGGTATTCTACGACTGCAATCCTGGATATTTCTTATTTGGATCTTCAGTTTTGATATGTCAACCAAATGGACAATGGGACAAACCTTTACCAGAATGTATCAGTAAGTAGATAATGTGAACTCTTTTTTGAGAAAATGCCCTGAAACCATACATGTATATTTATTGTCTTTATGAAATATTTAGAGCTGTGTATCAGACGGAAGTGTACTGATTGTACTTTTTTATTGTTTTGAAAGTGCCCTTCCTGTATTCTGCCAATTCAGTGCCCATGTGCCATCCATATTAATATTAATATGATTAATATTTCTCTATTATTCCTTGATTTTGAACCTTCATGGATCAGACAGAATATTAAAGGCAGATATATTTCATACTCTGTGATGTTGCCACTCCATGAGAGGCAACTATAATTTTATTTTCTCTTGTACTACTATTTCAAATTTCATTTAAAGCAAAATGAGTCAATATAAATAGCCACTAGGGCTGCAAAATGCTTGAGAAAATTAGAGTGTTACTTAAAACTCATTGACTTTAAATATTTATCTTATACAGGCACATACATATATGAAATGTTAATATACATTGTCTTTAAGGTAGTAGGAATAAGAGTGCATTTTGTTATATGTTATTTTGGATCTATAGAATATAAATAAAATAAATTATAGCAGTTTTGCATATAATTAGCATGTATAGTGAGAAAATAATTTAATAGAAATAAATCAAAAGTATCTGAAGACAGAGAAATGAACTTGAATTCTAAGCATTCAGCTTATAGATAGGACTTAGTTACATTTGCTTCTCAGAGTTGAATATTGGACATGATAGGAAAGAAACAATCATTGTGCAAGTAATTTTTGGTTATACTAAATTGCTAAATTACAAAATCATTTTATGATTGTTTTGTTTAGAGGTACTTTATGTACATGCAGTTTTTTAAATAGTTGTGGCATCATTTATGAACTCATTCATGAACAAATAAAAATAGAGTGCCTATCTAATTTCATATACTATGCAGATAATTCAGTCAATTGTTGATCCCTTGTTTAAAATGTATTTGATTTCTCTTCGTAGACTAGTTAGTCTAATGGTTTAAGTAATTCACTTATCCTTGTATGGCTACAACATGAAAGTTAAAAATCTTTTGTAGGACCTGTAAACATGAACTTCTTCAGATTTTCATAGCTCTCATATACTTTTTACCTTTTCCTTATTTTCTATTGTACTTCCTGGTAGTGTGCTATTTACTCAGGGATTTTATTAAGTTTATATCTCCTGTGTGATATTTAATACTCATCATATGTAATACTCTAGTCATGAAAGGGAACACATAGTAAGTCCCCAAGCTACTTCCAGCTTATAGAGAATTCTCAGTGTTTTAACATCTGATTCTGCTCAGCTCAGCTGTATTTTGGTTAATAAGCCTTTGAGTATTTTCATTTTACAGGATGATTTATTTATTAATGGTCAGGAGTAGAATTTAGACTATATATGCATAGTCTGAATCATGTGCCACAGATCCATCTTCCATCCTTCTTTACCCTCAAAGTTTTTCCCTTTTAATTTCTGTAGGGCATTTTGAATTCTATATGGAATCCTATAACCTTATTTAGCCAATCCATACCACTCCTCTCCCTATCTTTCACATCCTTATCTAGATGAATGCTTCCAATCCGTGTACATGTGTATATAAACAAACACCCACCACCCCCAATACATACAAGCTTATTGACTCAGTCATTTAAGCTTACTTACAGTGTTCCTGTTAAACTCATACTCAGGGTGAATGGGCTAACAGAATAACTCCTGTAACTTCAACTTCATATAAATGTTTGATTTTCAGAGGATGTATACAGTGGAGCAGATAATTCTGATTCATTAATATTTCAAAAAAAGTTGGTGCAGGTTGTTCGATAGGAGATATAAAAAAATTTTATATTCAATAATTATGTATTGTAGTGATTGACTGTGGACACCCTGGCGTTCCTCCTAATGCAGTCCTGTCTGGTGAGAAGTATACCTTTGGTTCTACTGTTCACTATTCCTGCACAGGAAAGCGTACACTTCTAGGCCAATCATCAAGGACTTGCCAATTAAACGGCCATTGGAGTGGATCACAACCTCATTGTTCAGGTACCACTAGGAAAATTGGATGATGTTTATTGGAAATTACATTATGAGTATTATGACTGGGGCTATTTTATTAGTAGTATTATGATAAGGGCTTCCCGGGTGGCTCAGTGGTAAAGAACCTACATGCTAGTGCAGGAGATGGAGGTAATGCGGGTTCAATCCCTGGGTCAGGAAGAGTCCCTGGAGAAAGAAATGGCAACCCACTTTAGAATTCATGCCTGGAGAATTTCATGGACAATGGAGGCTGGTGGGCTACAGTCCGTAGGGTCTCAAAGAGTTGGACAGGACTTAGCAACTGAACTTGAACACAAAGCAATCTAAAGAGATACAATAATACATTTCTCTTTTAAAAATATCATGAGGGAAGCTATAAAATTATTTTTACATTTATCAGAATTCTTAAGGTAATTTAGAATTTACAATGCAAATTAATACTGATCTTATATATGAAAAATTACAGGTGTAAGTTTTGAATGTGTTGTATTGAACATAAGTGGGTTTAGAATGCTACTTTCTGTGAAATGCTTTTATCCATTAGAATAGCAAATCACTTAGGCTTTAGCAATTCCATTTTCAGATCAGATCAGATCAGTCGCTCAGTCGTGTCCCACTCTTTGCGACCCCATGAATCGCAGCACGCCAGGCCTCCCTGTCCATCACCAACTCCCAGAGTTCACTGAGACTCGCGTCCATCGAGTCAGTGATGCCATCCAGCCATCTCATCCTCTCTCCTCCCCTTCTCCTCCTGCCCCCAATCCCTCCCAGTATCAGAGTCTTTTCCAGTGAGTCAACTCTTCGCATGAGGTGGCCAAAGTACTGGAGTTTCAGCTTTAGCATCATTCCTTCCAAAGAAATCCCAGGGCTGATCTCCTTCAGAATGGACTGGTTGGATCTCCTTGCAGTCCAAGGGACTCTCAAGAGGCTTCTCCAACACCACAGTTCAAAAGCATCAATTTTCGGTGCTCAGCCTTCTTCACAGTCCAACTCTCACATCCATACATGACCACAGGAAAAACCATAGCCTTTCCCAGACAGACCTTTGTTGGCAAAGTAATGTCTCTGCTTTTGAATATGCTATCTAGGTGGTCATAACTTTCCTTCCAAGGAGTAAGTGTCTTTTAATTTCATGGCTGCAGTCACCATCTGCAGTGATTTTGGAGCCCACCAAAATAAAGTCTGACACTGTTTCCACTGTTTCCCCATCTATTTCCCATGAAGTGATGGGACCAGATGCCATGATTTTCCTTTTCTGAATGTTGAGCTTTAAGCCAACTTTTTCACTCTCCACTTTCACTTTCATCAAGAGGCTTTTGAGTTCCTCTTCACTTTCTGCCGTAAGGGTGGTGTCATCTGCATATCAGAGGTTAATGATATTTCTCCCGGCAATCTTTATTCCAGAGGTAATATTATATCAATGATTTCCTTTTAGAATTCAGTTCTTTGTACCTGAGCTTTTAAGCAATTGATTATTTAATAGCATGATTTTAAAATAAAGTCCTAAATGTTTTAAATTAAACTAACCCAAGTTTTATGAGAGATGTTTATCTATCATAATTTGATTTATTAAGGCAACAGAAAACTCCTGTGTCACTATAATCCCAATAGCATTTTCTTAGAATATGTAAACATTAAATCTATTTTTAATAATTTTTTCACAAAGTAAGCATTTGATAAATATTATCTAAGGTGTTTAAGCTACTATTTTTCTTCAATAATTGTTATTTCAGTTTTCAAGCTGTGAGGTTACCCTACTTGATACTATTCATTCTATTTTTACCTATCTGCCGATATTAGTGCTTATTTTCCTGCCTATTTTTTTATTTACATATTTATTTTTGTGTTACTGCATCTCTGTGGAGATCATATGATGACTTATTAGGAGTTGTTTCACATTATTCTTCTTTTAGAGGTAAAAGGTGTGAAATAGTTCATTAATTTCAGTTATGTTAATTATTATGTAATTATGGTTAAATCCTATGAGGTCACTGCCTGGGACTTCAGATTTAATCTATAAATTATGGAAACTATCAGTAAATTTACTCACTCAGATAACTGATAATACACATAAACCCACAAGCATTTTCTCTGTCCCACACACTCACGATGGATTAGAAAGCTACTACTTAGTTGTAGAATAAAGTGTGTATACATATATTTAAAAGTGAAATAGTGTCATTAAATCTTTATGTGGTTATTAATATTGCTCATATGATGATAAGAAAGTATTAGGAAAGATTCCAGATGCACAGAGCATGTCAAAATTGGCATCTAGGTAGACAGAAAGCACTTTCAATGATTATACCTTCAACTTTCTCTCTCTGTTTCTCTGTCTCTCTCTGTCTTTTCTCTATCTGTCTTACTGAATGCTAGTTGTGGCAACTTTAATTAGACATATTTAAGAAATGAGAATGGGACTGAGCACACCCTACACACTATAGTCAAGAGAAACACCCTGTCATGAGCAAAATCCTTCTTAACAACTTATCAGAGTTTCTAGTCTTTGTTTATAATTCATTTTTGCACTTTTATGTATAAAAAGTATGGAGTTTTTTCATCTTTGGTCAATGGTCATTAATAGAGAAGATTAAATGGTATAAGTTTAGACTAGAAATATTATACTTTAATATTTACATTTTCCAACACATCATTGTTCTGTTTTAACAGAAACTGATTTTAATTCAGAGAAGAAAAGATGAAAATTGCCAAATCCACATTATAAATTTTAACTGTATGAATCCATTGTCATTTGAGCCCAAAGAATTGTCAATTATGAATTTTCCATTACCTTGGTTAAGAACTAGATTCAGGAAATACTAATGAAATGTCTTCAACTTATTAGATGTTTCCAAATATCACTGGAAAATAACACCATGCTCCACAACTATTTTCTTTTTCCTTTAGGCTTTTTCTTGTGACTGGAGTCAAATGGAAAATATGAATTATGATTTTATGCAGTCAACTTACCATATTAAAGCACAACATTAACAGCAACAAAAAAAATGCCCACAGGATTGATGGACTAAATCATGAGTTTAATAAATGTTTATTGAATTAAATTAACTTGGACTGTACTGAATTGCAGGTGATGCTACTGGTACATGTGGGGATCCAGGTACTCCTGGTCACGGTTCTAGACAGGAAAGCGATTTCCGAACCAAGAGTTCTGTACGCTTTGCCTGTGATACTGGTTATATCCTTCATGGTTCAGAAGAAAGAACATGTTTACCCAATGGCAGTTGGACTGGAAGGCAGCCCGAATGCAAAGGTAAAGTCAAGTAGAAACTAATAACATTGAGAGTGCTGGAATTTGATGTGGATCACATTCAACTGTGTGCTGCTAAGTGAAATTACTCCTTCCAGTACTCTCTGTCTTCAACCACGGAATAAAAGTAGTAGTATTCCAGTTTTACCAATACTATCATATAAAAGAAATATGACAGGTAATAATTATTAATTTAGTCTCAAGTATGTCTCAAGTGTCATTTATATACAAACGTTATTCACATCACAGCAGATAACAGGATTGGAAAAGCCAAAAAGATATTTTTCCCCCATCACAGTGCTCTGAATTGTTGACAGCACTAGGAAAAACATTGGGTTGTTCTTACATCAACACATTACCTCACAATATGTTTTAGTTTTCAGGTTTGTAGAAATGGTAAAATATAGAAAGATGTCTAAGTATATATGATGTTTTTCACTTATGGGTATTGCTAATAACCAGAACAGAGGAACCTGGTTGGCTACAGTCCATGGGGTCGCAAAGAGTCAGTCAGACACAATTGAGCGACAAAGCACAGCACAGCACAGAATTGTTCTGATCGATTCAGAGTTAACAGGATCAAATCTTTACAATATTGACTAAAAAGAAAATGTTGCAGGGAAAATATCCTTATAATTTAAATTGCTCTTTTTTGAGGTTATTTTAGGGCAAAAGCTAAACTTACAAAAGTATTTATGAAACTTGCTTGATGTTGTACCAAATGTATTGGTTTTATAAATAGAAAACAATTCCCAGTGGAACCTTCTTAACAGTTTTTTAATTGACTATATTTCAGAAACTTTTTATTATGTTTAAAAACTATATCTATATTTTAGGAAAGGCATTCATCCTTTTTTAAGTGGACTGAATTTAATAATGGTAAGAGAGAATTACAAATCAGTTTCCGTTATAGGTTGGGGAACAAAGTTGTTGAGCAAAAGACACTAAGTACGCTGTCTTCACTTCATTTCTCAAGCTTAGTTACCAAAGGCAAAGTCTTTATAATGATGTTGCACATTATGTGGGTGATAGCTAAGTCAGCCTTTTGTTCAGCTGTACTGCAAAATATTTTTAGATGAAATGCAACTCAACCCAGTGCTAACCTTGTTTTGTTCATATATACATTATAGATAAAACAGAAGTAGGAGTTGTAGCAAATATAACAGAATTAATACTTTTCTCATAAAATGGAGCCCATGCAATTCACTTTGTAAAACAGATTCTAGTAAATGAATAGAAAGAACAAATAAACAGAAAATACAAAAGAGCAAAAAAAAATTGCAGTTATAGAAGAAATTCTGCATAAGTACTAATCAGAAAATTATGGTTAAGCATCAAAGCATCATTTTTCATTTGTTTTAATATGAAATTGTAGTGTATGTACAGCAAAACTAGAACTTCAAAGCATTTCTGGAGCCTTTTTATTACATTTTGATTAATTTGATAAAATGCATATATATTGTTAGCTTTGACCTATTAACTCCATTTTTGAGAATTTAGTTCCTAAAGAAAATAAAAATATTTAAGAGAACACACAATCATAAAGATCATTATTTTTATTTCAAACACTCTAACTACCAAAAACAAGAACCAATCTGACAACACTAGAAAAAATATCACATAGGAAATTCTATATTTACATAATGTGATAGTGAAAATACTAGAATAAGCCATGAAGCAATATGAGAAAATGTATCATACAAAGCTTAGTTGAAAAATAAGATTCAAAATTATGCATTCTATTAAAATCATAGGAAATGATAGTCACTTGAGAGAAAAATATAAAAGTCAATATAATAAAAATGACAATATTACAGAGAGGTGAAATTTATAATACTTTTATTCTCTTTATTTCAAATGTTTTGTAGTGCCGTATTACTTTAGTAATGGAAAACCTTTCTGAGAATACAATAGATTATCTATTAAATATTAAATATTCTATTAAAGATTAAATATTAAAATATCAAATGAATATGATAAAATATCTTAAATAAAAAATTACAGATTTAAAGAGTGTAACATTCTTTGACAAACTGACAAGGTTTTTAAAAATGATGGGACATGATATTGGAGGGGTTGTGTGAAAAGAAGCAAACTTTCACACCATTGATACAAATGTGTATTGTTATATAGTGTTCTGATAATTTGGATAACTCTGTATATACTCAAAATATTGTTCAAAACTTAAAATTATCCAGAAATTCCACTTTTAGAAATTTACCTTAAAAATAGGATCAATGTACGTAGTTGTATATTTAAGCTAGAGTATATTATAACCCAAAATGTTAGAGAAACTAAACTAAATTGAATTTCATGTTTATCAGCAGGACATTGGTTAGTAGATCCTGAATACACACAGAATGGAACAGTATCCCATTACTAACCTTTATGAAAGATGCCCAAATTATTATTTGCAAACTGTTTGTTTCCTGTCTACCCACAAACCTATAGCACCCCTAAAAATGACAGACAAAATTAAGTATTTAAGATGTAGGGATTCCCTGATGGCTCAGACGGGTAAAGCATCTGCCCAAAATGCAGGAGACCCTGGTTCGATCTCTGGGTTGGGAAGAGCCCCTGGAGAAGGAAATGGCAACCCACTCCAGTACTCTTGCCTTGAAAATTCCATGGATGGAGGAGCCTTGTGGGCTACAGTCCATGGGGTCGCAAAGAGTCGGACACGACTGAGTGACTTCCCTTAAAATGTATAATTATACTTCATATTCATACAAATAGCCTTAAAATTTGTAAAGTCTTAGGAAGTTTTCTTATACTGCAACAAAAGTAGATATTGCGACTGACATAGGCTTCTTTTTTAATATATAAAAAATTCACTTATGCCGTTGATGGCAAGTAGTTAAACATAATATGGAATAATCATATAAGGCATTTATGTTTGTGACTCCTATTTAGGATGTATTGAAAACTTAATGAAAGTCATTCCTACTTTGTTTTATTCAGTTTATTTTTGTAGACTTTGGTCCAGAAATAGAGATTATAAAGTTTTAATGCAAACCAGTTATATAAAAGCAAACACAATGCTTATAATATTTAAGTGTATATTTTATATTTGTTTTCTAACAAATATAATTGTAGTAAATCTTTGTTGCTTCTCATTACATATCTTCCAATTTTACATGAGTAGTTTTTTAGGCAGAGACTCTTAAAATCCTTCTTTGAAAGATTTTATATTACCCAAAAGCAATACTCAAGTAATTATGTGCAAAGTTTTTACCAAAATTACTAACAAAAATCATAAAAAAATAGCTATTCTATGATTTGTATCCCAGTAAGTAAACTAATAAAATCAATATAAATTCATCTTGAATTTTAACTCCTCATAAAACAGACTTCAATGCTTAAAGGATTTTTATAGCTTCTTTGGACAATTTGAAACAATCATTTATTCCTTAACTGTTCGTGGGAGGATTCTTGAATGCACTATTTTTATATATACTCTTGACCATTTTGTTTTATAGCTGTACAGTGTGGTAACCCTGGGACAACAGCCAATGGAAAAGTCTTTCGGATTGATGGCACAACATTTTCTAGTTCAGTCATTTATTCCTGCGTGGAGGGATATATTCTCTCTGGACCTTCAGTTAGGCAGTGCACAGCCAATGGAACATGGTCTGGAACTTTGCCTAACTGTACAAGTAAGTTTTTTTTCAATATTTTGAAATATCACTAGACGTATGAAAAGTAGTTGTATAAACATGTATGTCTGTGTTTTGTATTATAATTAATCAAACCAGGCAAGAGTTTGAATATTTATAGGTGGTTCAGACCATAAGGAATCTGCCTACAATGCAGGAGACCTGGGTTCAATCCCTGGGTTGGGAAGATCCCAAGGAGAAGGGAATGGCAACCTACTCCAGTATTCTTGCCTGAAGATTTCCATGGACAAAGGAGCCTAGTGGGCTCTAGTACATAGGGTCACAAAGAGTCAGACAAGACTGAGCCACTCTTTCACTTTCCCCTAAAAATGATAGTAGTGTTATGGTCGCATGTATACTAGTGAGTTTAAGATTCAGCTTCCAAGGTATTATATAGGCAGAGAAAAGAGGGATCACAGAAAATCAGTGTTATTAAATATAATTTTACAGTATATTAAAAATAGAGATGAATTATCCCCTATAATCAAGACTAAACATATAACATTCAAGACTAAAAATAGAATGAAATTTTATTTTGCCAATCTCATACATATTAATTGTTAACTTGGTTTTTTGAAAAGTGCACTGATTATTTATGGGTTCTTGCACTGTTTAGGGAGAAGGCAATGGCACCCCACTCCAGTACTCCTGCCTGGAAAATCCCATGGACAGAGGAGCCTGGTAGGCTACAGTCCATGGAGTCACTAAGAGTCGGACACGACTGAGCAACTTCACTTTCATTTTTCACTTTCATGCATTGGAGAAGGAAATGGCAACCCACTCCAGTGTTCTTGCCTGGAGAATCCCAGGGACGGGGGAGCCTGGTGGGCTGCCGTCTACGGGGTCGCACAGAGTCGGACACGACTGAAGTGACTTAGCAGCAGCAGCAGCAGCACTGTTTAGGGAAATCTTAGTGGCAGATTTGCCCTCTTGAGATGTAAAATCTTATGGCATTCTAGTGATTCAGCATCGTAAAGAAATTACCCACTTGATGGATTTTTAAATGTACTTAAAATTCCTATATATACATTAATGCTTACCTATGGAAAAAAATAGAATTTACTTAACAAACAATAATTTATCCACTGGAAAATCATGGCTGCTTATATTGATTAAGAGGAACTGCAGCAGCATCATATAAATCATGAAATTTTTGAAAGAAGAGCTATTTTATGTCTGTTCAGAGACTCACTCAAGGAGTTATGAGAAGTTGCCAAAGTCTTTGAATGAAGTAGGCTCTCAGGACACTAATGGAGTTTCTTGTGTATTAAAATTTGAACAGATTATACTTTTGAAATAGAGGTCTTCATTAAAAATAGTTTGTGAATATCAAAATAAATGGGCATAAATAAAATTTGTAAATGAGGAGCATACTGCTTCCAGGATTCAAAAAGACGTTGGTGCTGAGAAGGTCAATAGTTCTTGACCGTGTCAGTAATGGATCCACTCTTGGCTGATGTAGTAATTTCCAGAAATATATAAGCTAGACCTTGTACTGTATGTGGGTAAATGATCCATCACCTGCCTTTTTTTTTTTTTCTTTAGCTCCTTTGTGAGTATTTGTACTTTCTGAATAAATGACTGGAAACAATCTATTCATAGGAGGATGCCATCAAAGTAATGCCATATTGTATTTGTGATTCTGGAGAAAGTTGGTTGTATTAATAGTTAATATCTTCCTTGAAAACTGTGTGTGATGGCAAGGCTGTTGAGATACTGTGTGATTATTTTGTCTCTGGAAAGCTGAGGACAAACTACAGCTCAAAGGTCGTTGAAATAAGCACTATTAGAACAATCAGCCAAATCTGCAGTAGCAAAATAATTTCCAGTTATTGATCTGAGTCAGTAATAAGTAATATTCCTGGCCTTGTGTCAGTACCAGATACTGTTATATCTCCTCTTTGGGAGAAGTTCTTTATTTCTCTTTGGACAGTTTGGTCTTGGCTTAATCAGGTTTTCTCCTAGGTCTCCAAAGATTTTTGTGAATGCGTGTCTTCTTTTGTATTCCATCTCATAAAGTTCCACTTTGTCCTCTTCTGTCCAATCCATCTTTAAAACTCAGGGAATCCACTTGGCTTTGCATAGGGTCCTTCTTCCTGTGCCTGCTGAAAAAATATCTTTGGGCAGTAAGATGAGACAGTCATAGAACTCATCTCATCTGTTTCCTGTCACTCGAGGTTTACTGTGCTTTGCTGCCTGATGAAAGCTGTTTTTTTTTTTTTTTTTTTTTGAGGGGGAGTAGGGTTGAGAAGTTGTTTTAAAACAACTTCCTTGTTTTTCTGTCTTGAAGGAAAGAAAGTCTCCCACTTTCTTTGAAAACGTGTCATTTTTGTAAAACTGAACAATTTAACAATTAACAAATATGCTTTACTCTTTTCATACTATAGGGCTTCCCTGGTGTCTCAGATGGTAAAGCATCTGCCTGCAACGCACATGACATAAGTTCAATCCCTCGGTTGGGAAGATCCCCTGGACAAATAGGCTTTGTTGTTTTCATTCTATACCACCCTACCTGAGCCTTTAAAACTCTTACCCAGTGCCCTTGAAATATTAGCTCAAATGGCACATTTGGGAAAAACCCTGCTAGGACACTTCTTCTTCATATCCCTTTGGCTAAAACTGATCTCGCTCAATGCTGTTTAACTCTTCTATTTCAATTACTTATACCACTAAACTATAAACCTCAAAGGGTAATAGGAATCAGGGCTGTTTTATCTCATTGACCCTCTAGCCCATGATATGTAAATTTAGTAAATAGTTATTGACTGACTCATGTATCTCATATGAGCTTTTTTTTTTTAGCTATTAGTACATATGACTTACCATTCTACTCCATTTTAAAATACTTGTAGAAAGGGCTTATAATTTTATACATAACGTGACACATGATTCTGGTATATGCAAGTGTTAGTCACTCAGTCGTGTCTGATTCTTTGTGACCCTTTGGACTGTAGCCTGCCAGGCTCCTCTGTCCAAGGAATTCTCTAGGCAGGAATACTGCAGTGGGTTGCCACATCTCCTCCAGGGGATCATCCCAAACCAGAAATGGAACCGGAGTCTCCTGTATCTCCTGCATTGCAGGCAAATTTTTTACCTACATGCTGAGTCATCAGGGAAAGTGTTTCAATATACAGTTATGGAAAAGAATGAAATAATGAATACATTCAGAGTAAAGGAAATCTGCTGAGTAGCACATTTTTTCATGTTGAATAACAATTTCATTTATTCATGGGTAAATACCTAAGTGTTTATCTAAAGTGTTTGCCAGTTTTAGTAAAGATAAACAAATAAACACATCCTAATTCTTAAGACTGATATTGCATTAAATTTTTTACTGAATCGTCTTTGTTTTCCTTAGGAAATTTTTAACCAAGTTAAAAACACTCAATCAAGACAGACTGGTAGGAAATAACATATCAAAATATAAACTCTTTTTTTGTGTAAGTCCCTTAAGGAGAAGTATTATGTTCAGTAAGGCATTTCAAACATTAGCTTTTAAATGATATATTGCTGTTAAACTGAAAACTGAGAATTTTAATTGTTGATTTACTTCTTCAAATCTTTTTCGATTTAGGCAAAAAAACTGCTAAAACCTAGAAGCAACCCAAACCAAAGGCAGAACTAAAATTATCCTTCCAAAAAGAACACAGAGAGAAGTTTCATTGGAAATTAAAACAGATTAAACTTTTATAATTAAAGAATTTAAGATACTAAAAATTAATATGCAGTGATCCATTGCTTAGAACCAGAGTTTCAGAGTCTTTCTTGTTAATTTGCAATGGAAGTTGATTTAAAGAAATGATTGATAGAATAGTGTAACTTTAGAGCTGGAAGAGATCGTGGCATAGACTCTCATGCATAGGTCAGGAAAGTGAGGCACCAATTCATTTAATTGACTTACTAACTACTAACTTTGTCTTGTGAATCTTAACAAATTGTGGAAAATTTTTAAAGAGATAGGAATATCAGACCGCCTTACCTCTCTTCTGAGAAACCTGGTTGCAAGTCAAGAAGCAACAGTTAGAACTGGATATGGAACAACTGACTGGTTCCATATTGGGAAGGGAGTACATCAAGGCTGCAAATTGTCACCCAACTTATTTAAATTATATGCTGAGTACATCATGTAAAATGCTGGGCTGGATGACTCACATGCTGGAATCAAGATTCTGGGAGAAATAACAACAACTTCAGATATGCAGATGATACTACTCTAATGGCAAAAAGCAAAGAGGAACTAAAGAGCCTTTTGATGAGGGTGAAATAAGAGAGTGAAAAAGCTGGCTTTAAACATTCAATAAACTAAAATCATGGCATCCAGTCCCAATACTTCATGGCAAATAGATGGGGAAAATGTGTAAATGGTAACAGATCTTATATTCTTGGGCTACAAAATCACTGTGGATTTTGGCTGCAGCCACAAAAGTAAAAGACGCTTCCTTCTTGGGGAAAAACCTATGATAAACATAGATAGCATATTAAAAAACCTGGGATATCACTTTGCCAACAAAGGTCCATCTAGACAAAGCTTTGGTTTTACAGTAATCATGTACAGATATGAGAGTTGGACCACAATGATGGCTGAGTGCCAAAGAATTGGTGCGTCTGAATTGTGGTGCTACAGAAGAATCTTGAGAGTCCCTTGAACAGCAAGGAGATCATACCAGTCAATCCTAAAGGAAATCAATCTGAATATTCCCTGTAAGGCCTGATGCTGAAACTGAAGCTCCAATACTTGGCCACCTGATGCAAAGAGCTGACTCAGTGGAAAAGACCATGATGCTGGAAAGACTGAGGGCAGGAAAAGAGGGGAACAGAGGAGGAGATGGTTGGATGGCATCAGCACCTCAGTGTCCATGAGTTTGAGCAAACTCTAGGAGATAGTGAAGGACAGGGAATCCTGGCGTGCTACATTCCACTGAGTCACAAAGTCAGACATGAATTAGTGACTAAACAGCAACTACTGACAGAGCTCACCACTGAGCAATCATTTCCACCACATAAACGGAGAAAATTTCCCGTTGGATGAATTTTTAAATTTCTTAGAAATAAAGGAAACTGTAAGTTCAAATAAAATATGTTTTTCATAAGTTTTGATTTAATGTAATGGTCTTTTGTGGGCATTTTTTATAGTATCTATATACAAGGATATAAATATTAATTGAATTAAACTAGGTGTAAGAAAAATTAAAGTATTGGACTAAATTTCTAAACCACATTCCTGATTCAAATTTTTGGAAAACCCACCTAAGCAAAACAAAACTTCCCTTTTATCCTTTTCATTCAAATTGTTATTATTTTTATTATTTTTATGCATAAATAAAAATATGTCATTCAGTGTTTACCATTTGTTAGCATTTGTGTTTTTGGAAGTAAGTGTTTGCTGTGACCAGTGCATTCTCTTGGCAAAACTCTTAGCCTTTGCCCTGCTTCATTTTGTACTCCAAAGCCAAACTTGCCTGTTACTCCAGGTATCTCTTAACTTCCTACTTTTCGTACAATGCATAAAAGTAAAATGGCTTCTGGTCTTACGTTTAGATCTTTAATCCATTTTGAGTTTATTTTTGTGTATGGTGTTAGAAAGTGTTGTAGTTTCATTCTTTTACAAGTGGTTGACCAGTTTTCCCAGCACCACTTGTTAAAGAGATTGTCTTTAATCCATTGTATATTCTTGCCTCCTTTGTCAAAGATAAGGTGTCCATATGTGCATGGATTTATCTCTGGGCTTTCTATTTTGTTCCATTGATCTATATTTCTGTCTTTGTGCCAGTACCATACTGTCTTGATGACTGTGGCTTTGTAGTAGAGCCTGAAGTCAGATAGGTTGATTCCTCCAGTAGCTAGAGAGGGTGTGGAGAAAAGGAAACCCTCTTACACTGTTGGTGGGAATGCAAACTAGTACAGCCACTATGGAGAACAGTGTGGAGATTCCTTAAAAAACGAAATAGAACTGCCTTATGATCCAGCAATCCCACTGCTGGGCATATACACTGAGGAAACCAGAAGAGAAAGAGACACGTGTACCCCAACATTCATCGCAGCACTGTTTATAATAGCCACGACATGGAAGCAACCTAGATGTCCATCAGCAGATGAATGGATAAGAAAGCGGTGGTACATATACACAATGGAGTATTACTCAGCCATTAAAAAGAATACATTTGAATCAGTTCTAATGAGGTGGATGAAACTGGAGCCTATTATACAGAGTGAAGTAAGCCAGAAGGAAAAACACCAATACAGTATACTAACGCATATATATGGAATTTAGAAAGATGGTAACAATAACCCTGTGTACGAGACAGCAAAAGAGACACTGATGTATAGGTCAGTCTTATGGACTCTATGGGAGAGGGAGAGGGTGGGAAGATTTGGGAGAATGGCATTGAAACATGTATAATATCATGTATGAAACTAGATGCCAGTCCAGGTTCGATGCACGATACTGGATGCTTGGGGCTGGTGCACTGCGACGACCCAGAGGGATGGTATGGGGAAAGAGGAGGGTGGAGGGTTCAGGATGCGGAATACATGTATACCTGTGACAGATTCATTTCGATATTTGGCAAAACTAATACAATATTGTAAAGTTTAAAAATAAAATAAAATTTAAAAAAAAAAGCAAAATGGCTGTCTGATGAGGCCTTACAAATAGCTGTGAAAAGAAGAGAAGCCAAAAACAAAGGAGAAAAGGAAAGATATAAGCATCTGAATGCAGAGTTCCAAATAATAGCAAGGAGAGATAAGAAAACCTTCCTCAGTGATCAGTGCAAATAAATAGAGGGAAAAACTAGAATGGGAATGACTAGAGATCTCTTCAAGAAAATTAAAGATACCAAGGGAACATTTCATGCAAAGATGGACTCAATAAATGACAGGAATGGTATGGAACTAAGAAGCAGAAGATATTAAGAACAGGTGGCAACAATACACAGAAAAACTACAAAAAAGATCTTCATGACCCAGATAATCACGGTGGTGTGATCACTCACCTAGAACCAGACATCCTGGAATGTGAAGTCAAGTGTACCTTAGGAAACATCACTACAAACAAAGCTAGTGGAGGTGATGGAATTCTAGTTGAGTTATTTCAAATCCTAAAAGATGATTCTGTGAAAGTGCTGCAGTCAATATGCCAGCAAATTTGGAAAACTCAGCAGTGGCCACAGGACTGTAAAAGTCAGTTTTCTTTCCAATCACAAATAAGGGAAATGCCAAAGAATGCTCAAACTACCACACAATTACACTCATCTCACATGCTAGCAAAGTAATGCTCAAATTTCTCCGAGCTAGGTCAACAGTACATGCACTGTGAACTTCCAGATGTTCAGGCTGGTTTTAGAAAAGGCAGAGGAACCAGAGATCAAATTGCCAACATCCACTGAATCACTGAAAAAGCAAGAGAGTTCCAGAAAAATATCTATTTTTGCTTTGTTAACTATGCCAAAGCCTTTGACTATGTGGATCACAATAAACTAGAAAATTCTGAAAGAGATGGGAATACCAGACCACCTGACCTGCCTCTTGAGAAATCTATATGCAGGTCAGGAAGCAACAGTTAGAACTGGACATGGAACAACAGACTGGTTCCAAATAGGAAAAAGAGTATGTCAAAGCTGTATATTGTCACCCTGCTTATTTAACCTATATGCAGAGTACATCATGAGAAACGCTGGGCTGGAGGAAGCACAAGCTGGAATCAAGATTGCCAGGAGAAATATCAATAACCTCAGATATGCAGATGACAGCACCCTTATGGCAGAAAGTGAAGAACTAAAGAGCCTCTTGATGAAAGTGCAAGAGGAGAATGAAAAAGTTGGCTTAAAACTCAACATTGACAAAACAAAGATCATGGTATCTGGTCCCATCACTTCATGGCAAATAGATGGAGAAACAGTGGAAACAGTGGCAGATTTTATTTTGGAGAGCTCCAAAATCACTGCAGATTTTGACTGCAGCCATGCAATTAAAAGATGCTTACTCCTTGGAAGGGAAGTTATGACCGACCTAGACAGCATATTAAAAAGCAGAGACATTTCTTTGCCAACAAAGATCCATCTAGTCAAGACTATGTTTTTTCCAGTAGTCATGTACGGATATGAAAGTTGGACTATAAAGAAAGCTGAGGGCAGAACTGATGCTTTTGAACTGTGTTGTTGGAGAACTCTTGAGAGTCCCTTGAACTGCAAGGAGATCCAACCAGTCCATCCTAAAGGAAATCAGTCCTGAGTATTCATTGGAATGCCTGATGTTGAAGCTGAAACTCCAGTACTTTGGCCACCTGATGCGAAGAATTGACTCATTTGAAAAGAGCCAATCTTTCCCCTGATGCTGGGAAAGATTGAAGGCAGGAGGAGAAGGAAATGACTGAGGATGAGATGATTGGATGGCATAACCAACTCAATGGACATGAATTTGAGTAAACTCCAGGAGTTGGTGATGGGATAGGGAGGCATGGCATGCTGTAGTCCATGGGGTTTGCAAAGAGCTGGACATGACTGAGCTACTGAACTGAACTGAACTTTGCATTCCAGTTCCCTATGATGAAAAGGACATCTTTTGTTGATGTTCATTCTATAAGGTCTTGTTGGTCTTCATAGAACTATTCAGCTTCTTTGGCATTAGTGGTTGGAGCTTAGACTTGGATTACTGTGGTATTGAATGGTTTGCCTTGGAAACGAACAGAGATCATTCTGTTGTTTTTGAGATGGCACACAAGTACTGCATTTCAGACTCTTTTATTGACTAGGAGGGCTACTTCATTTCTTCTAAGTGATACTTGCCATTATAGTAGATTTAATACTCATCTGAATTAAATTCGCACATTCTGGTCCATTTTAGTTCACTGAATCCTAAAATGTCATTGTTCACTCTTGTCATCTCCCGTTTGACCACCTCCAATTTACTTTGATTCATGGACCTAACATTCTAAGTTCCTATGCAATATTGTTCTTTACAGTTTTGGACTGTAATTCCATCACCAGTCACATCCACACCTGGGCATTGTTTTCACTTTGGCTCCATGTCTTCATTCTTTCTGGAGTTATTTCTCCACTCTTTTCCGGTAGCATACTTGGCCTTTACCAGCCTGGGGATATCATCTTTCGGTGTCATATCTCTTGCCTTTTTATATTGTTCATGGTGTTCTCAAGGCAAGAATACTGAAGTGGTTTGCCATTCCCTTCTCCAGTGGACCACTATTTGTCAGAACTCCCCCATGGCCCGTCCATCTTGGATGACCCTACACAGCCTGGCTCATAGTTTCATTGGGTTAGACAAGGCTATGATTCGTGATCAGTTTGGTTAGTTTTCTGTGATTATGATTTCATTCTATCTGTCCTCTGATGGGTAAGAGGCTTGTGGATACTTCCTGCTGGGAGGGACTGGCTGTGCTGGCATCATGCTTCAGTTCAGTTCAGTTCGGTCGATAAGTCGTGTCCGACTCTTTGCAACCCCATGAATCGCAGCACACCAGGCCTCCCTGTCCATCACCAACTCCTGGAGTTCAATCAGGCTCACATCCATTGAGTCAGTGATGCCATTCAGCCATCTCATCCTCTGTCGTCCCCTTCTCCTCCTGCCCCCAATCCCTCCCAGCATCTGAGTCTTTTCCAATGAGTCAACTCTTCGCATGAGGTGGCCAAAGTACTGGAGTTTCAGCTTTAGCATCATTCCTTCCAAAGAAATCCCAGGGCTGATCTCCTTCAGAATGGACTAGTTGGATCTCCTTGCAGTCCAAGGGACTCTCAAGAGTCTTCTCAAGAGCATCATGCTTAGTAAATCTTTAATCCAGTTTTCTGTTGATGGGTGGGGCTCTGTTTCCTCCCTGTATTTTGTCCTGAGGCCAAACTATGGTAGGGATAATGGCCATAATGGCAACATCCTTCAAAAAGACTTATGCCAGCATGCCTTGGCTCTTAGGACTTTTTACCTGAATGGTCTAGTGGTTTTCCCTACTTTCTTTAATTTAAGTCTGAATTTTGCAATAAGGAGTTCGTGTTCTGAGCCATAGTCAGCTCCCAGTCTTGTTTTTGCTGACCGTATAGAGCTTCTCCATCTTCAGCTGCAAAGAATATAATCAGTCTGATTTCATATTGACTATCTGGTGATGTCCATGTGTGGAGTTGTCTCTTGTGTTGTTGGAAGAGAGTGTTTGTCTCCAGAAGAGAGCTAATGTTCAGTGCAGTGCTCTCATTTAGGGGTGATTTTGCTTCCCAGGGGACATTCGGCAGTGTCTGGACATATATTAGATTATCATAGTGCAAGTGAGTGGCATGTGCAAGTAGAGATCAATGTTAAACATTCCCAATGAATAAAAAGCAACTAAGAGTGATTGGTATGAAATGTCAATAGTGCCAAAGTTAATATCAAAAAAACTTACCTTACTGAAATACTAAAAAGGGAAACCGACTTCTGAATTTGGAGATTGTATAGAATCAGAAGTGTTACCCTGGAGATGACTTGATCACCTTTCTGCAACTTCACTGTGCTAGAGGAGAATTCTGTTCTCTACTTGAAACCCAGCAAAGCACATGTGCCCGAGTAAACATATCCATTGCTGCTTTGTGGCCAGTGGGAAATTGGTGGGATAGTTCAACTGTCACATAGGTTTGATTACATGAATCATGGTGTATGTATATCCATGCAAGGGAATGTCATGTCATTAAAAACAAGTCATATGGATCTATATGTATTACCATCAAATATGTTCATTAGATACAGAGTCAAAAATAATTTGTGTTATATTGATGTTCTATTTAAAAATGCAGATTTATAATGCTCATTTAAGAAGCTAAAAGAGAAAGTAGATTTGAAGTGGCATAGATTGACTAGAAATACCACAGTTATGTCTTATATTGGCTGTAGAGGTTTATACTTAGATGTATCATAAATAATATCAAATGGGCATCAATTAGAAACTAGGAACTAATCGATAGAAACTAATGAGAAAAGTTCCCACAAAACCAAATTCAAACCTTTCAGCTTATGTATTTTTGAGAATCTGAGTTATTTAATTATTCCTTACATATCCATTCATTCATTTACTCTTCAAACAAGTATTTATTTAATCTCTTATGAGTCATGCACTAGACTAGGCTTAGATAATTCTAAGGGAAATAGACAAAACAACTGTCTCCATGGGGTTTATTGGGGTATGAGTGTGTGGATGAGTGCACTTGCATACACTCATGCTGTGTGCATAAAGGATTCTAGTGACCTTAGAAGAGATTTTCTTGAATTAAATCACAGCAACTTGCTGCTATGCACTGTCTCTGAATTTTAGGGTACAGTCCTAAAGAGCCACTATCCTAAGGTTTTCCCTAAAAAAAACCAAAAAAACAAAAAAAAAACCCAGAAAGCCTCTTTTTGTTGTTGAAAACAAGCTGGTGGTGAATGAATTGACTTGTGGAGCAGGTGCTATTTACAAAGATTGTTGCTGTAGGAAACTGCCTCTTTGGCCTTTGCTTCATTATGAAGCCACCAGACAAATCCTTCTGAAGCTGTTGTTATCAGGCATTCCATTCATGATGCTGCCAAGATATGCAGAACTCTTTCTCAGTGCCTCTCTGAAATAAACCCTCTGTCATCTCTTTTGCTGGCTACATCTCACTCAGCTTATGTGCCTTATGATTGGGTTAGCTGTTCTCTCTTGCCAGAATTCTAATTCAGTCTCTAAAGTACTGCCCAGAAAAAAAATAATTGTCTGTTGGTATTTGCTTTAATTTTTCTTCTTCTTAATTTTAAATCTAGATTAAAGATATAAAATAACAATATATATAAAAATAAATAAAATAACAATATATAGAATATAAAAAAGTAAAATACAAGAAAATAAATTGAAGTCAAACTTTTTTATATGATTACATATTTTAAAACTGCAAAAAGAATTGACACATTTTGGTAAATGAGCAGGATTTGGTTTTCTATCCAACTCAGTTTTACAATTTAAAAATATATTTTCCTCATCAATAATGAAAAAAACAAAAGTCATTCTATACACAGAGCTCTTATTAGGAGTCAGATGGAAACATCAATGAGTGTGATTTCAGGAAACTCTTGGGGGTTCTGAGGATTATCAAATGGAGTGTTGTGAATATTGTTCTGTAATTTAAATATCATCATTCATGGTCCTAAAACTTCCTGGCTCAACAGATTAGATTAATATGAAACAAACCTTGGCATTCATAATTTTTAGTGGTAAGTTAATAAAACACAGTAGAATTTAATTGCCATTAAGGTCTTCTTTGTCTTAATCTATTTTTGGTCTTTAACCTTAGACATTTGAAATACTAGAAATCATTAAAAATGAAAATGAAACAGTATAACCTAGATTTACCTGGTAAAATTATTTGTCCATTTATGAAAAAAAAAAAAAGTGATTCAAAATCCAAAAAAAAAAAAAATACTGAAAGGCTGGTTTGCTACTTGATTTTGTCTCCAGAAAAGGAAGCGTGTAACCTTCCGTTTTCCTTTTGCTCTTAGCCACAACAATGCATTTAGCCAAGTGTTTGGAGAAGGCAATGGCACCCCACTCCAGTACTTTTGCCTGGAAAATCCCATGGACGAAGGAGCCTGATAGGTTGCAGTCCATGGGGTCTCTATGAGTCGGACACGACTGAGCGACTTCACTTTTGACTTTTCACTTTCCACTTTCATGCATTGGAGAAGGAAATGGCAACCCATTCCAGTGTTCTTGCCCTGGAGAATCCCAGGGACGGGGGAGCCTGGTGGGCTGCCGTCTATGGGGTCACACAGAGTCGGACACGACTGAAGCGACTTAGCAGCAGCAGCTCAAATAATGGTTTTCGAAACAGCAAGTGCTTTTATGGCTTATGGTGGTTTGGTGGTTTAGTCGCTAACTCGTGTTCAACTCTTGTGACCCAATGGACGGTAGCCTGCCAGGTGCTTCTGTCCATGGGATTCTCCAGGCAAGAATACTGGAGTTTATTGCAATTTTCTTCTCCAGAGGATCTTTCCAACCCAGGAATTCAACCCAGGTCTCCTGCATTGCAGGCAGATTCTTTATCAACTGAGCTACAAGGGAAGCTTATGTATATATATGATCTCTATTAAACCTTGTTCATAAATGAGCACACACATACATACCTTGTTTGTAAATCCCATACTTAGACTTAAATATGCTTAAATTTCTTATGCTGTCACTGATCTTTTTGAAAGTTCTTATATGGCACCATCTGTTCAGTTCAGTTGCTTAGTCGTGTCTGACTCTTTGCAACACCATGGACTGCAGCATGCCAGGCCTCCCTGTCCATCACCAACTTTTACTCAAACTCACGTCCATTGAGTCACTGATGCCATCCAACCATGTCATCCTCTGTTGTCTCTTCCTCCGGCCTTCAATCTTTCCCAACATCAGGGTCTTTTCAAATGAGTCAGTTCTTTGCATCAGGTGACCGAAGTATTAGAGTTTCAGCTTCGATGAACACTCAGGACTGACCTCCTTTAGGATGGACTGGTTGTATCTCCTTGCAGTCCAAGGGACTCCCAAGAGTCTTCTCCAATACCACAGTTCAAAAGCCTCAATTCTTTGGCACTCAGCTTTCTTTATGGTTCAACTGTCACATCCATACATGACTACTGGAAAAACCATCAAAAATGAGAAATTTTACATGTAATTTGAGCAATATTTATGGACCAGCATTATTGACAGAACTTCATGCTCTAAAGTTTCCTGTGGTTGGGGTTTAATACTCGATGGTCGCTGTCTCAAATTCTTAATGGTTTAATCTTTGAATTTGTGTTTTATAATTGAAGTCCACTGGAACAATGGAGCATGTGCTAAGGGTTTGGAGATTTTGTTGTTATTGTTTAATTGCTAAGTTGTGCCCAACTCTTTACGACCTCCTGGACTTAGCTGAATAGGCTCCTCTGTCCACAAGGTTCTCCAGGCAAGAATATTGTAGTGGGTTTCCATTTCCTTCTCCAGGGGATCTTCCTAACCCAGGAATCAAACCCATGTCTCCTGCTGAGCAAGCAGATTCTTTACCACTGAGCCACTGCTCTGCTCATGTGAAATTTGCCTCCCTGCCTCCCTGTCTTCCTAGGTTATGTTATAGGCCTTTAGTTTCCTACCAACTGGTGCCCTTGCCTGGCCTTCCCACTCCCACCCCTGCTCTGAGCCACTGATACCCTGTGCCCAGCCTGTCCATCATGTATCACCAGAGGGATGCTCACATTGTACCTTGTTCTCCATTCTTTTATGGGGGTCTGGGTGCAGGTATGGGTGGGGCTAGTTGGAGTTGTATATATTCATGGAGTCTTAGAGCAGAGCAGGGCAATGGTTTACCCTTTCCTGGACTGGCAATAACAAGGAAGATATAATAAGCACTTGACATAGGCCTCTTGCTACTGCTGCTGCTAAGTCGCGTCAGTCATGTCCGACTCTGTGCAACCCCATAGACGGCAGACCATCAGGCTCGTCTGTCCCTGGGATTCTCCAGGCAAGAATACTGGAGTGGGTTGCCATTTCCTTCTCCAGTGCATGAAAGTGAAAAGTGAAAGTGAAGTCGCCCAGTAGTGTCTGACTCTTAGCGACCCCATGGACTGTAGCCTACCAGGCTCCTCCATCCATGGGGTTCTCCAGGCAAGAGTACTGGAGTGGGTTGCCATTGTCTTCTCCACATAGGCCTCTTACTAACTCCTAATTCAGGAAGCAGGCATATTCCAGAACGGAGGTTGCAATTTCCTTGGGGTTGTTCTATCGCTTGGGATGACGATGAGATGGTGGAAATGGGAAATTGATTTCTCTATCCCTAATTGACATTTTCTTTTTTTTTTTTTCTAATTTTATTTTATTTTTAAACTTTACATAATTGTATTAGTTGACATTTTCATTTTTTCATTGTGCTTACAAATTGTGTATCTCACCCAGTATGTGATAAATTCACATTTTATAGTTTATTCATTCTTTCACTTATTCAATAAAATTATTATTTTTGTACCTGACATCATTTAATGAAAAACTATTGTAATATCAGTTGAGTGATACTGTGCAGAAAATAAGGTCTCAGTCCAGCAAGGCTCATAATTTAGAGATTTCAGTAACCATACATAGGAGTATAAATTTAAAATATTCTGTTAGAAATCTTGATCTGATAGCATGGCTTCTCTATGATTATTTAATTCAGATTGAAAGAGGTTACCACATCAGAGTTTCCTATAATATATTAGCATATTAACATTTAAAGAGTCTAAATGACCATTTCTGGACCATATGTATAAAATCTGTAATAAGTAAATGGTCATAGTTAGGAATTGATAGAGTGTGGTTTAAATATGCTTATGTTTTATCATTAAAATGAACATAATAACTAATTTTACCTAATTTTATATTAATTATGCCATATGCTTACTATTCCTCTACATTAAAAACATGTCACATTAACCATCTGCTTTTCCAATCCATATTAATAGTAATCAGTTGTGGAGACCCAGGTATACCAGCCAATGGACTGAGATATGGAGATGATTATGTGGTTGGGCAGAATGTTTCTTACATGTGCCAGCCAGGCTATACAATGGAATTAAATGGTTCAAGAATCAGGACTTGTACAACTAATGGCACATGGAGTGGAGTCATGCCAACTTGTAGAGGTAAGATAATGATTTTGTCAATATTTATTAGTGATAATCACTATATATTTTCTGTATCAATATGCATATTTAAATAAATTTAAATAGTGTTTTTTGTATCATTTCATCTTTTTTTCTGGTACCAAAATTGAGTGCTTCAGTCTTTACTTTTAAACCATATAGATAATAACATATAAGATTTTAAAATTTTTTAACAAAAATGTTGTATCTCATTCTAAGTAATAACAATGAACTGTAATACAGCAAAAATATTTTCTGGGACTTCCCTGGCAGTCTACTGGTTAAGATTCTGCTCTTCCAATGCAGAGGCACAGGTTCAATCCCTAATCAGGGAACTAAGACACCACATGCTGACATGGCACTGCCAAAAAAATATATATCATGTTATGTGATACATAATCACCATCATCATTTATGCGGGTCAATGAGTATTTAATAGAGAATATAGCTGTAATTAAATAGAACTTTAATTTGGTTATCCACCTGGGTCATTTATTCAAGAATGGGAGAAAAACCTTCTATAATTTGAAAACAATCAGCCTGAATTATAGAACTTGACCTGTTCTTAAAAGGTAAAACTATTTCTTTGAAGAATGCAATCTGGAAGTTGGAAGTAATATTTTAGTCAATACAGGTATAAGTTTACTACTTTATGCTGTTTTCCATTGAAACTCTTTACATAAGTTTTTTGCCGATTATTTGATTACTTGTAAAATACTATACATTCAGTGTCAGACAATAAGTATTGTTTTATAATAATAGTGATTTTTAATCATTGAGATTTCTCATTAAGGTACATCTCTAAATACCTGTGAATTGTCAGTTTAATGTCTCCCTGACATAATCTAACACTAAAAGAATAATTCCAATGCATGTCTTTTTTTCTTGATTACACAATTTCCTAATCAGATCATGATAAATATACAGTTAGTATATGAAAATATATAAACAAATATTTTATATTTACATATTATTTCATAAATTATTGATTATGTTAATGACAATATTATATAACTCTAAAAATTATTTATATATGTTGCTAGTCATCAAAATAAAATCATTCCTCCTTTTTAGATTTTATAATTGGTGGCCCTCTTTTTCCTTTCATCTATATCTCCTTATCCAACCTATCTTTTCTCAAGGACATCTTAATTTTAAAAATGAATTATCAAAAATTTTATAATGCATTTAGAACCCTACAATAATATTTAGCATATGAATCTAAGTGGTTAATAGAACTAATAGAGATATTTTAATGAGATACATCATCTGTGTTTCAAAAATGTCACAGATTTACTTCCAGGTTCCTTGCTACAGTGTAACTCTGTATATAGCCAAACACAGCTCTTCAGTCTGTCTAAAGGTTGCTGGAAATGATTTTATATAAAACTAATAATTAATCAGTTGCAGTATACTGGATAAGAGGTCATCCTCTTTTTCCTTTCTTTCAATGTCAGGAAGCTTGTTATTTTGTAAGAGAACCTCTGAGAACCAGTAGCCATTATGTTGCCAAGAAGTAGTCTCGTCCTAGAGGAATTAATTCCAGGGATGTTTCAGGAATACTACCAAGAGAATAAAACATGTCACACCATATTGTCCTCCAAAAGGTTAAATTAGCACATATGCTTCTTCTAATGATATTTATTTCTGTTAACGCCAGGATATTTCAACAGCTGTGTCTAATCGTTTTTAATGTAATTGCAGCTGTTACCTGCCCAACTCCTCCCCAGATCTCTAATGGAAGGTTGGAAGGAACAAATTTTGACTGGGGTTTTAGTATTAGCTACATCTGTTCTCCAGGCTATGAACTGTCCTTCCCTGCCGTTTTGACCTGTGTAGGGAATGGTACCTGGAGTGGGGAAGTACCACAATGCTTACGTAAGTATAATTTCCATTCTAAAATTTATATTTTTCTACTTTCACTCTCTTAGAGCTACTTTACTGAGATTATAACTGTTATATATTTTTTCCAGATTTTGCTAGAACAAAAATGAGATTGTTAAGCTCTTTCCCATGCATAATTAAAATTCAGTTAAAAACAGTATTTACCAATGTAGCTATTTTTTATGTAATCCAACCATTATATTCCTTCTGTCTGACTAAATTTCAGGCCAAACTGCTTTGTGTGCAAAACACACTATACTTTTTACTTATCTTGTTTTTTGGGTGATGCCCTCTACTCAGGTTTGTGTTCCTTGAAGGCAAATATTCTTGTTTCATTCACTTTTCTACCCTAGCATGTAGTGTAATCCTTGGCAGATATTAAACTTAGAAGGCTATGGTAATTAAAACATTGCAGCGTTGGTGCTGGCATAAACAGACAGAAACCAGTGTTAGAGAATACAGAGTATAGACCATGTATCGATACTTAATGTATTATGGAACAAATCAGTGGGGGAAGAATGGACATTTCAATTAATGCAATAAGGTAGTTCATTTATTGGAGAAGGCAATGGCACCCCACTCCAGTACTCTTGCCTGGAAAATCCCATGCATGGAGGAGCCTGGTAAGCTCCAGTCCATGGGGTCGCTAAGAGTCGGGCACGACTGAGCGACTTCACTTTCACTTTTCACTTTCATGCATTGGAGAAGGAAATGGCAACCCACTCCAGTATTCTTGCCTGGAGAATCCCAGGGACACAGGAGCCTAGTGGGCTGCCCTCTATGGGGTCGCACAGAGTCGGACACAACTGAGGCGACTTAGCAGCAGCAGCAGCAGTTCATTTATATACACACACACACACACACACACACAGAGTCTTTATCTTACACTAAATAACAAATCAATGTCAAATTCATTAGAGAATTAAATATAAAAGTTTTAAAGATTATAGATCAGCTCAGATCAGATCAGATCAGTCACTCAGTTGTGTCCGACTATTTGCGACTCCATAAACCGCAGCACCCCAGGCCTCCCTGTCCATCACCAACTCCCAGAGTTCACTGGGACTCACATCCATCAAGTCAGTGATGCCATCCAGCCATCTCATCCTCTGTTGTCACCTTCTCCTCTTGCCCCCAATCCCTCTCAGCATCAGGGTCTTTTCCAATGAATCAACTCTTCCCATGAGGTGGCCAAAGTATTGGAGTTTCAGCTTTAGCATCATTCCTCCCAAAGAAATCCCAGGGCTGATCTCCTTCAGAATGGACTGGTTGGATCTCCTTGCAGTCCAAGGCACTCAAGAGTCTTCTCCAACACCACAGTTCAAAAGCATCAATTCTTAAGTACTCAGCCTTCTTCACAGTCCAACTCTCACATCCATACATGACCACAGGAAAAACCATAGCTGTGACTAGACAGACTTTTGTTGGCAAAGTAATGTCTCTGTTTTTCAATATTCTATCTAGGTTGGTCATAACTTTCCTTCCAAGGAGTAAGCATCTTTTAATTTCATGGCTGCAGTCACCATCTGCAGTGATTTTGGAGCCCAGAAAAATAAAGTCTGACACTGTTTCCACTGTTTCCCCATCTATTTGCCAGGAAGTGATGGGACCAGATGCCATGATCTTCGTTTTCTGAATGTTGAGCTTTAAGCCAATTTTTTCACTCTCCACTTTCACTTTCATCAACAGGCTTTTTAAGTTCCTCTTCACTTTCTGCCATAAGGGTGGTGTCATCTGCATATCTGAGGTTATTGATATTTCTCCCTGCAATCTTGATTCCAGCTTGTGCTTCTTCCAGCCCAGGGTTTCTCATGATGTACTCTGCATAGAAGTTAAATAAACAGGATGACAATATACAGCCTTGACATATTCCTTTTCCTATTTGGAACCAGTCTGTTGTTCCATGTCCAGTTCTAACTGTTGCTTCCTGACTTGCATACAAATTTCTCAAGAGGCAGATCAGGTGGTCTGATATTCCCATCTCTTTCAGAAATTCCCACAGTTTATTGTGATCCACACAGTCAAAGGCTTTGGCATAGGCAATAAAGCAGAAATAGATGTTTTTCTGGAACTCTCTTGCTTTTTCCATGATCCAGCGGATGTTGGCAATTTGATCTCTGGTTCCTCTGCCTTTTCTAAAACCAGCTTGAACATCACGAAGTTCACAGTTCACATATTGCTAAAGCCTGGCTTGGAGAATGTTGAGCATTAATTTACTAGCGTGTAAGATGAGTGCAATTGTGCACTAGTTTGAGCATTCTTTGGCATTGCCTTTCTTTGAGATTGAAATGAAAACTGACCTTTTCCAGTCCTGTGACCACTGCTGAGTTTTCCAAATTTGCTGGCATATTGAGTGCAGCACTTTCACAGCATCATCCTTCAGGATTTGGAATAGCTCAACTGGAATTCTATCACCTCCACTAGCTTTGTTCGTAGTGATGCTTTCTAAGGCCCACTTGACTTCACATTCCAGGATGTCTGGCTCTAGGTCAGTGATCACACCATCATGATTATCTGGGTCGTGAAGATCTTTTTTGTACAGTTCTGTGTAGTCTTGCCATCTCTTCTTAATATCTTCTGCTTCTGTTAGGTCCATACTATTTCTGTTCTTTATCGAGCCCATCTTTGCCTGAAATGTTCCTTTGGTATCTCTGATTTTCTTGAAGAAATCTCTAGTCTTTCCCATTCTGTTGTTTTCCTCTATTTCTTTGATTGATCGCTGAAGAAGGCTTTCTTATCTCTTCTTGCTATTCTTTGGAACTCTGCATTCAGATGTTTATATCTTTCCTTTTCTCCTTTGCTTTTGGCTTCTCTTCTTTTCACAGCTATTTGTAAAGCCTCCCCAGACAGCCATTTTGCTTCTTTGCATTTCTTTTCCATGGGGATGGTCTTGATCCCTGTCTCCTGTACAATGTCACAAACCTCATTCCATAGTTCATCATGCACTCTATCTATCAGATCTAGGCCCTTAAATCTATTTCTCACTTCCACTTTATAATCATAAGGGATTTGATTTAGGTCATACCTGAATGGTCTAGTGGTTTTCCCTACTTTCTTCAATTTCAGTCTGAATTTGGCAATAAGGAGTTCATGATCTGAGCCACAGTCAGCTCCTGGTCTTGTTTTCGCTGACTGTATAGAGCTTTTCCATCTTTGGCTGCAAAAAATATAATCAGTCCGATTTCGGTGTTGACCGTCTGGTGATGTCCATGTATAGAGTCTTCTCTTGTGTTGTTGGAAGAGGGTGTTTATTATAACCAGTGCATTTTCTTGGCAAAACTCTGTTAGTCTTTGCCCTGCTTCATTCCGTATTCCAAGGCCAAATTTGCCTGTTACTCCAGGTGTTTCCTGACTTCCTACTTTTGCATTCCAGTCCCCTATAATGAAAAGGACATCTTTTTGGGGTGTTAGTTCTAAAAGGTCTAATAGGTCTTCATAGAACTGTTCAACTTCAGCTTCTTCAGTGTTACTGGTTGGGGCATAGACTTGGATTACTGTGATATTGATTATAAGACTACCTAAATGACCTTGGAGTAAGAAAGGATCTCTTAAAATGAAATGTAAGAGCTCTACGTGTAACTGAAAAGTGGAAAAAATAAACTGTGTTTAAAATTTCTCATTTCAAAAGGCCAATCATAAACAGGATAGTTTATTTGAAGAGCTTACTATTAAGTGATTGAAAACACTAGGCAGGGAATACCACCATTTGCTGGCC
The DNA here is from genome assembly GCF_000754665.1 of Bison bison bison. Lineage (NCBI taxonomy): Eukaryota > Metazoa > Chordata > Mammalia > Artiodactyla > Bovidae > Bison > Bison bison. Next base: position 9,840,922 of record NW_011495050.1, read on the forward strand.
CATCAGATCATTTGTATCACATTTGCTGCAGAGAGTATACTAACCAGTTTTATTTAGCATGAGAGATAAAACTAGTGTACCTCAGCAGTTGTGATCTATTAGACTGAAATTTATGCAACATCTAAACAAGCTGTTTCTAGTAAACATGATTTAGTAGAATAATGTGTTCCAAGCCTCAAGGTTGAGTCACACAAATTGACCCTTGAAATTCTGATTCATGTTAATGATCATCTAAGAATAGACCAATGTGTTCTAAGTGAAACTATATTATATATTAGTAACTATTCAATAGTTACTTCAGAACAGATAGACACAAGAGAATATTACAGAATTGAGTTTATGGTAAAGTTTGTTTGGTATGAGTGAAAAAAATCTTGTTTCTCAACATAATGTTTTATTTTGGGATCTATTAAAACACAAATACTAATAAAATACCATAGACATTTAAATTGTATCCAAAATTCAATAAGGCTATATTATATAAGTTATATATTGGATATATAAGATATCCAAATATAATAAGGCTGACTTTGACCCAGTTGCTTTACATACATATAGCAGAACTCCTGGGTAGGCATGTTTAGTTATGACATTTTAATAGATAATGACACCTGAGTTCAGAGAAAGAGATCAAATTGTATAGACACTGGGTAACTCTGCCACTTAGGGACCAGCTGCTCTATTTCATGGCCTAAAGTCTTTGATGTAAGCATCCTATCTGATCTTCCTAGGTTTTTCTATTATGTATCTTTCTAGGTTGTTCTAGTGTATGTGTGTTTGTTTATATAAATGATGGATCCTTTTAAAATTAGAGAAACTAACAAATTGTTAAATATGAAGGGCTCTCATTGTAAATAACTATTTTGTTGGTTCCTATTAAACAAAGTCAAAGTAACCTAAGAAGTTTTTTTTTAATAATTTGGTATATTTTCTTTGTTTTTTAAATATAAATTTTTTATTTTAATTGGAGGTTAATTACTTTACAATATTGTATTGGTTTTGTCATACATCAGCATGAATCTACAACAGGTATACACGTGTTCCCCATCCCGAACCCTCCTCCTTCCTCCCTCCCCGTACCATCCCTCTGGGTCATCCCAGTGCACCAGCCCCAAGCAACCAGTATTACGCATCGAACTTGGACTGGCAATTCATTTCATATATGATATTATACATGTTTCAATGCCATTCTCCCAAATCATCCCACCCTCTCCATCTCCCACAGAGTCCAAAAGACTGTTCTATACATCTGTGTTTCCTTTGCTGTCTCTCATACAGGGTTATCATTACCATCTTTCTAAATTCCATATATATGCATTAGTATACTGTATTGGTGTTTTTCTTTCTGGCTTACTTCACTGTATAATAGGCTCCAGTTTCATCCACCTCATTAGAACTGATTCAAATGTATTCTTTTTAATGGCTGAGTAATACTCCATTGTGTATATGTACCACTGCTTTCTTATCCATTCATCTGCTGATGGACATCTAGGTTGCTTCCATATCCTGGCTATTATAAACAGTGCTGCGATGAACATTGGGATACACGTGTCTCTTTCAATTCTGGTTTCTTCGGTGTGTATGCCCAGCAGTGTATTGCTGGGTCATAAGGCAGTTCTATTTCCAGTTTTTTAAGGAATCTCTTTTGAACGAGAAAATGGTTTCGAAGCTTCCTTGAGGCCTTCTCAATGGGCATTACAGATGCTAATAAGAGCAATTAAGAATATCAACAAAAAACGTGGAGAAAAATAAGAAAGGCCTATATATCATTTCAATGAGGTTAAAAAGATTTTTAAGAAGATTTTACCCCAAATAAATTAAAAAACTCTTTGGGTGATTATTTAGAATGGGATAAATAAAATAGACACTTATGTAATTAAAACAAGATTTGATATTACTGCACTACCTAAAGTTGGCTTTCCAGGTAGCTCATACTATAAAGAATCTGCCTACCAATGCAGGAAACCCAGGTTCGATCCTTGGTTCAGAAAGATCCCCTGGAGAAAAGAATAGCAACCCACTCCAGTATTCTTGCTTGGAAAATCCCTTGGGCAGAGGAGCCGAGCCAGCTACAGTCCATGTGGTCACAAAGAGTTGGACAGGACTGAGTGGCTTCAAGGTCTATTACTAGTAAATGGCAGAGTATAAATTTCAATTCAGAGAAAGTTTACTTAAGAGACAATTCTCCTATCCATTGAAGAGTCACATTCAATCATTTTAGGTATTTAATGAAGAGGAAAATCTTTCCTCTTTATTTCTGTTCAAGCTATGCCTTTTTTATCCTAAAGTTTGTATCAAGGTAAACTGAAGCCTTTTGAAAATAAACCCTGTGTCTTAGGTTTCCATCCAAACACTGATAGTTATTTGGTTTAGTACATGAAAATATAAAGGTAGAAAATAGATGGAATGATATGGGGGATGCGAGGGGAAGATTGAGAAGTTTATGTGGTTACATATCTCCTTTTTTTGTTGTTGAATAACTCAGCAGAAATATGAATGAGAAACACTTCAAAAGTAGGTTATAAAATAATTACAAAATAACTGATAGCAATGAAATTTTTAAACACAGTTAAAATAAAAAATTACATGTTATTTATTTTTTACTACAGTTTTAAAATTGAAAATACGCAGTATGTGCTTTGCCTGGATATCTATTGGCTCTGAAGTCGTCTGATCTCATCCTGTACTACACTGCGGCTCCGGCCTCAATGGCCTTGCTCTTCTTCTAGCATGCTAGATTTGACCCAGCAGAGGGCTTTGGCAATGCTCTTTCCTCTGACTGTAATGTTCTGTCTTGAGATATAAACGGAGGAGATGTTTTTTTGTTTTTTGTTTTTTTTCCCTCCAAAACTTTTCTCAGTGAGAGACAGCCATCTACCTTATTAAAGTCTACTACTACTCTTCACCATCTATCACGTCCACAATACAGTCCTGATCTCCTTCTCCCACACTATTTTTCCTCATGGGACTTATTATCTTCCCACATACTATCATTTGTACTTATTAATTATGTTTACTGTTTGCTTTCTTCACAAAAGCATAAACTTCACAAGTGCAGGAACCTTAGTCTGTTTATCAATCAGTGCAAGCACCTAAAGTTACTAAGAATAGTGTCTGTTTTTAGTACTTTAAAAATATGTGTTGAATGGAGTCATCTAATCAGTTTGCTTAGAACTGCTGTCAAGTTTATCTTTTCAATGGCTACAGAATGTTGAGATTGTTTTTGCATGAATTTGGATTCTAATGACCTTCTTTTCTCTTTAAAAAACACTCACACGCACCCCACCCACCCACCACTACCACTACACATGCACTATATTTTGAAGAGGGAGACAGCAGGATACTAGGATACATGACCCAGGTGTTCAACAGAGCACATATCTATGAAACAAGTACCTGCATCTTTTATATACACTGAAAAATATAGAGCAATCTGCAGGGTACATCCTAGACTATTATGGTTGTTTGTTTCTGATAGAGCTATTTGTGAGTCCCATCCTTTTCAAATATATACTCCAATTTTGTAGCCTACATGTACAAATATGTGGTTTGATTCTGGTCAAGATAAAATTTTTTAAAAATCTATTAACTGTTATGCTGGTCTACTAGGTGGAAAAAAATTTTTTAAAAACCTCAGCAATAATGCTGAGCTGAATATTAAGCATTTATTCATGTAGACAAAAGCTAAAAGTATTTTCATTGGAATAGATTAACATGGATTCCATGTCACTTTAGTGCAATATTCCAATTATTTTTATTACTTTTCTAAACCGTTAACTCTGATGAATTTAAGTCATGTACAATTGTCTCTCTTTTCACTTATAGCAAAATTTTGTGGTGACCCTGGTATACCTGCCCAAGGAAAAAGAGAAGGCAAAAGCTTTATATACCAGTCAGAGGTTTCATTCAGCTGCAATTCTCCTTTCATATTAGTGGGATCTAGCACCAGAATATGTCAAGCAGATGGCACTTGGAGTGGTTCATCACCTCACTGCATAGGTAATATTAATGAAAGATGGACAGTGCTCAGTAATTTTGGAATTAATAGCTAGTAATGACATTTAATGATTTACTTTATCCTATAAATTATAGTTGGCTAAATGTGAAAACGGAGAAGGCAATGGCACCCCACTCCAGTACTCTTGCCTGGAAAATCCCATGGATGCAGGAGCCTGGTGGACTGCCGTCTATGGGGTCGCACAGAGTCAGACATGACTGAAGTGACTTAGCAGCAGCAGCAGCAAATATGAAAAACAAAAATGTAAAATATAGCCATTGTAAGGCACTGAAAATTAATGTTATTAAACATTTATTACTTTAGTACTTTTGAAATAGTTTTCCTGTTTACCAGTAAAATGAAAAAAGCTTCCATATCACTATCATGAAGTACTAACATTTGTATCAGTTCAGTTCAGTTGCTCAGTCGTGTCCGACTCTTTGCAGTTAATAAAACATACTCAAATGAAATTAAACTTGCTTCAAAAATATTACAAAGGTATATTGATTTCAAATGGTTCTAAGTACATTGCTCTAATCCTAATTTTTGTGTGTTTTTATTGTCTTATTTTTTCATTCAAATATAGTTGATGTACAAAATTATATGTTACAGGTGTTTAGTATAGTGATTCACAATTTTTAAAGGTTATACTCATGTGCAGTTATAAAATATTAGCTCTATTTCCCATGTTGTACAGTGTATCTTCTTAGTTTATTTTATGCATAATGGTTTGCACCTCTTAATTCCCTACACCTCTTTTGTCCCTCCCTCCTTCCCTCTTTCCACTGGTAACCACTAGACTGTCTTCTACATCTGTGAGTTTGCTTCTTTTTTGTTATATTTACTGTTTTTTTTTTTCTTTTTTTTTTTTTAGAATCCACATATAAGCGGTATCATACAGTATTTCTTTCTCTGATTTATTTCACTCAGCATAATACCCTCCAACTCCATCCATGTTGCTACAAATGGCAGATTTTCATTCATATATATGTATATCACATCTTACTTATCCATTCGTCTGGTGGTCGCTTCTGTATCTTGGCAATTGTAAATAATGCTGCTGTGAATATCTTTCAAATTAGTGCTTTAGTTTGTGGGGTGTATACACCCAGGATTGAAATTGCTGAGTCACAGGGTAGTTTTATTTTTAGTTTTTAAATAGCAGCTGTACCAATTTATATTCACACCAATAGTGTATTTAGGGTTCCTTTTTCTCCTAAAATTAAATTTCACATTGAGTAAACTAATGAAAAATTCTGTCATACAAGCTAGCCAACTCAGAGCCTATCAGCCCTACCATTTTTGTGTTTGACTCTCTTACAGGTATCAGTGAAAATGCAAATAACTAAGTCTTGTTTCTGGAAAATAAATTATTTCTTAAAGGCACTATTACCCTACTTGAGATTAATTCTTAGAAAAGTCCCTAAGCAGATGTTTTATGCATGTGGTCCTCTGTCATATCCTTCATTTTCCTTTAACTTTTTATTACCAGAGTTAGTTGGATGTCAAATGCTTTTATATTAGAAGTGTTCAAAGTTCATGGATTGCATAATTTGTTTAAACTGAAGTATTATACCTGAGTTTTTGGCTTTAAGATTAGCAAGTTTCTGTTCATGGAGATATTTATTAGATTTTTTTGTTTATTATTACCAGGACCCTTTCATGAAACCCTAGATCTCTTAAAATTATTTTACATAGGATAAATATACATTTAAATAAACCTATATGTTTTAAAGGAATATTACACTTTTTATTTTAAGAAAAAGAATATTTTCTTTTATTTTAGAACCCACCCGTACATCATGTGACAATCCAGGCGTGCCACGTCATGGATCTCAGAACAATACATTTGGATTTCAAGTAGGTACTTTGTTATTATTTTTTCATGTTTTATTGAGATATAACTGATATATATTATTATATAAATTTAAAGTGTACAGCCCAATGGTGTGACATATATATTGGGAATGATTCCTGCAGTTGTATTAGTTGGCATCCATTTCTCACACAGATACAATTAAAAAAGCAAAAAAGAAAATAATTCTTTGTAATGATTATTAGGACCTATTCTCTTAAGAACTTTTCTGTATATAATACAACAGTGTTATATATACTCATCATTGTATATTACATATCTAGTACTTATTGCTCTTATAACTAGAAGTTTGTACCTTTTGATTACCTTCCTTCAATTCTCCGCCACACCCCCCACCCCCCACCCACTGTTCTGGTAACCACAGATCTGATCTCTTTTTAGGCGAGTTTGGATTTATACTGTTGTTGTCATTGTTTATTTTTTTAGATTCTACATGTAAGTGAGATCATATTATATTTGTCTTTTTCTTGCCTAAGTTATTCGTCAAGTGTGTACTTTAAATAAATGTTTTCATTTAATATAAAACTAGATCAAAAGGCTTATTTGGTTCAGGGCACAGATCCTGTTCATGCAAGTAGAAAAAGAGTCATGCTTATATCTGCATTCATAAACACATTTTTAAAAAGGCAACAGCCAAAAAAAGAGTGAAAATAATAGGAAGTTAAAAGAAATATATGCCTCAAGATATAGCCTGACTGACCATGAGTATAAAGTAAGAGAAAAGTTGGAGAGACCTGTGAGCATAGAAAAATCTATAAGCACTAGCTTATAGGTAAGAGATATATTAAGTGAGGGAGTAAATGAGTAAAATCTACAAGAAATATGGAGACAGTGAGGAAAAGTGTAGATGAAAGAGGTTTAAAGAGAAACTTCTGAGTTAGAGTTAACAAATGCATAAAAATGTGGTTAGTAAGGCGATAAGACTAAAAGATTTTTTTCTTATTTTATATATATATGTATATAATACTAAAATAATTTTAAACATTATCATTGATGTGGAATATTTCTGAAAATATAATTTAACCATAACCTATTATTCCACAACACATAGTTGGATTGTTAGAGTACTTTAACATGTCCAATCGTATGTGGCTGACATTCTTTTCTCTTCTTATTCCAGTTTAGATTTTATGTAGAGATTCAGGAACATTTTCATTATAGGGGCCATAGGGGAGCGATAGTGCATACTGATTCCAAAAGAAAATAGCCAATTTACAGGTTACCCAATTGCCTTGTGTCACAGGGTTTTCTAAATTGTGCTATTTTCTGTGAAATTCAGTGTGAACCTGAGGAACATCTATTTCTAAAGGAAGTGCTCATCAAAGGTGCCATATTTCTGTTGCTAAAAATAGTTATCATTTATCTACAGTTCAGGCACAGTATGAACATTGATTTGATAGCTTTTCCAATTCTTCCTGTTTGCCTCAGGTTGTCGAAGTAACACAAAAGTGTAAAGAAGTGTCTTGGTCTCTATTATGTTGATGATTTCAGAAAACTTTAGATTCATATCTCCATAAAATGTTTATCAACTGATCGAGATCTTGAAAAATAAGCAACTAGCTAAATAGCATTAACCCTCATCATATAAGCCAATAAACTGAAACAAAACAAAGCAGGTCAATGGCAGTATTTTTATAGAATACAGAATTTCGGTGTTAGTGTCTATACACTAAATCAGATGGCTTTCTAAAGAATCTGTGTCCTTTTTTAGTAAATATCCTTTGAAATAATAGAAATGAATAGAATTGAGTTTAGAATGCCACTGCTGCTAAGTCACTTCAGTCGTGTCCAACTCTGTGCGACCCCATGGACTGCAGCATACCAGGCTTCTCCATCCATGGGATTCTCCAGGCAAGAACACTGGAGTGGGTTGCCATTTCCTTCTCCAATGCATGAAAGTGAAAAGTGAAATGGAAGTCTCTCAGTCGTGTTCGACTCTTATCGACCCCATGGACTACAGTCTACCAGGCTCCTCCATCTATGGGATTCTCCAGGCAGCAGTACTGGAGTGGGGTGCCATTGCCTTCTCCCAAGTTTAGAATAGTCATCCATTAAAATGAATAGAATCATTCACTCTGCATTTTAAGAATTCTATTATAATCACTGAAAAATGTTATCACAAAGTTAAACTATTATTTAGATATTAAACATATATTAGATCATTATATTCTCTCTAGATAAATATGAATAGGCTAGATTTAAGATATGTTAAAATCTGTATGTATATTTATACTAATCTCTATGAAAATTAGAAATGAAATACTAAGTATGTTAAATTATGGACGTCAACTTTCTTACACGTTTATGGCAGATATATGTGTATGTCTGTATATATACTTAATATATATATTTATATATAAATTATGTTTACTGAACCTATGTAGAGCTAACAGAATAAAAAATGTTATGTAATTCTAATATCAATTTATTGGTGGGTAGCAAATAAATATGGTCTTATATAACTAGAAAAGGTATAGCTAGCAGTTGATGAAAACCCTTGCTTACAAGAAGAATTATTTTGAACTAGCTTAAAACTAAAGACATTATAAGCCATGTGTAGGTTTGTCCCAGGCCACAAGAAAAGAGATCTGGGTGAGACTCATCAAGCCTAAAATCTAGGAACTGGACAACAGTACTAAGTCTCTTCCATTACTCTGCATTTATATACTTCATTTTCTTTCTCTGTAGATTGGCCATATGGCAAAAGGTATATCGTTTCTATTTACATCTCAGTCACATACGGAGAAGGCAATGGCAACCCACTCCAGTACTCTTGCCTGGAAAATCCCACGGACGGAGGAGCTGGTAGGCTGCAGTCCATGGGGTCGCAAAGAGTCAGACACAACTGAGCAACTTCCCTTTCACTTTTCACTTTCACTTTTCATTTCCTTCATTGGAGAAGGAAATGGCAACCCACTCCAGTGTTCTTGCCTGGAGAATCCCAGGGACGCGGGAGCCTGATGGGGTTGCACAGAGTCGGACACAACTGAATCAACTTAGCAGTAGCAGCACATACAGAAAGATTGTCTTGATCTCAGTTTCAGATATCCAGAGACAGAATCAAAATGTTCCAACTTTTGTATCTATCTCTGGTCTGATCAAGTGACCAGTAGTGAGTTAAATAAAATCATAGCTGTGGTTAGCCCACTTCTAGGAGGGACAGGAGAAAAGGGAAAGTTATGAATTACAGAAGCATTCTGCATTTCTTAATTTTATTTTTAATATGTTTATTTGTTCATTCTCCTTTTCTATAAAGATTTATGTAGTAGATTTTTGGACATTGATATAATTATTAAAATATAGGAATATATCTCTTGTAAGGGATGTCAAACACTCTAGCATTAGAAAAAAAAGTATTAAAAGTAATTTCTCTTTTTATCTAAAATATTGTTACTTGGAACAATTTTAGCTAGTAAGGAAAATTGCTGTCAAAATGATTGATGCAATGTCCAGATTAATTATGGAGGAAATACCAAACAAATATTTTGCTAACTGCTTATTACTCTAAATTGAGCTCTGGTATTTAGAAGACACATTATATTGATTTAGGACGTGTTATGTAAAGGTATTATAAAGTATTTTTAATTTGACTTTTAGATATTTAATTCTAAGTTATTTAACACTTGGATATTTAACCCTACCAAAATATCCTTGATGAAAAGCTCTGTCTTGACTACGAGACTAAAAAGCATCCATGACTGAGGAGTAGGGAGACAGAAAATAATCAACTAAAGACAACATGATCAACTATTTGTGATCATCCAGGATTGCTCATAAAGTAATGCTGCTGCTGCTGCTAAGTCGCTTCCGTCCTGTCCAACTTTGTGCGACTCCATAGACGGCAGCCCACCAGGTTCCCCCATCCCTGGGATCCTCCAGGCAAGAATATTAGAGTGGGTTGCCATTTCCTTCTCCAATGCATGAAAGTGAAAGTGAAGTCTCTCAGTCGTGTCCCACTCCTATTGACCCCATGGACTGCAGCCTACCAGGCTCCTCTGTCCATGGGATTTGCCAGGCAAGAGAACTGGAGTGGGTTGCCATTGCCTTCTCAGAAAGTAATGCTCACTTCAGTTCAGTTCAGTCGCTCAGTCGTGTCCGAACCTTTGCGACCCCATGAATTGCAGCACGCCAGGCCTCCCTGTCCATCACCAACTCCCGGAGTTCACCCAGATTCACATCCATCGAATTGGTGATGCCATCCAGCCATTTCATCCTCTGTTGTCCCCTTCTTCTCCTGCCCTCAATCCCTCCCAGCATCAGAGTCTTTTCCAATGAGTCAGCTCTTTGCATGAGGTGGCCAAAGTACTGGAGTTTCATCTTCAGCATCATTCCTTCCAAAGAACACCCAGAACTGATCACCTTTAGAATGGACTGGTTGGATCTCCTTGCAGTCCAAGGGACTCTCAAGAGTCTTCTCCAACACCACAGTTCAAAAGCATCAATTCTTTGGTGTTCAGCTTTCTTCACAGTCCAACTCTCACATCCATACATGACTACTGGAAAAACCATAGCCTTGACTAGATGGACCTTTGTTGGCAAAGTAATGTCTCTGCTTTGGAATATGCTATCTAGGTTGGTCATAACTTTTCTTCCAAGGAGTAAGCATCCTTTAATTTCATGGCTGCAATCATGAAAATAATGCTAGAAGTGGACAAATAGGTAAAGGCAAGCCATATTGAGGAAATTTGCATTTTTGGTTGTGTTTTGGTTTGGGTTTTTTTTGGGCCATTCCTTACAGCATGTGGAATAGTTCCCTGATCAGGGATGGAACTTGGACTCTTCGCAGTGATAGTGAGGAGTCCTAACCACTGGACCACCATGGAGTTCCCTGCATCTCTATAAAGAAATATAAGTTCTGTTGAGTTGCCTCTAAAACTTGCCTTTCTTACGTTTGGTTACTTTATGTGATGATCCCTACAAAATATGTGGAAGTATGATTTTTGGATTAAATGACTCTTCTAAAATAAAAAAAACAAAACAACTGTAGCAATTATATATGAATTCCAGTTTGTAATTGAAATAAGTACATAAGTACATTGAATATTACATAGTGTTTTGTTACATTAAATGGTGAATATCATAACATGGATTTTAAAGCAAAAGAGTAAAATTAAACTTTTAAAATTAAAATATTCTGATTATTTTGAAAAAAATCCTTAAAACACCTTAATTCAATTTTTCTCAGGGCCCAAAATTGATGCTCAGTGAAAATCCCTTGCATCTTAAGCATCTTAAACATATGTGTTATCCTTTTGTTTTTATGACTTTGTCTTTTTACTTCAATTTTGTTAATTTTAATTTATCAAAATTTTATTAGAAGCTGCCTCAATTTTCCTTGGGCAAAATGTTTAATATAACTATAAAAATACTAAAAAACACCAATATGCAACATTTAAAAGAGGGAATAAAGAGTTAAAGAAGGTAAGTCATACTTACTAATTAGATATATCATAATTTTCAATGCATTTGCAAACAACATACTAATTTGAAACAATTTAAAGAAAATTTTATTTAAACATTAACTGCAATTAAAATGATATGGATTTTTTAAAATCTTGATATAAAAATAATTTTTAAAATTAATTCTTGCATTATATATAATTACTTATACACATAACACTTGTATTAGTAAATATTGGTAAGAAAATTGTTCATAAATTATTTTACAAGAATTTTCAGAATTATATAATGGAAAAAATTTTATGATGCTTGCCACCTCATGCGAAGAGTTGACTCATTGGAAAAGACTCTGATGCTGGGAGGGATTGAGGGCAGGAGGAGAAGGGGACAACAGAGGATGAGATGGCTGGATGGCATCACAGACTTGATGGACATAAGTTTGAGTGAACTCCAGGAGTTGGTGATGGACAGGGAGGCCTGGTGTGCTGCGGTTCATGGGATCGCAAAGAGTTGGACATGACTGAGCGATTAAACTGAACTGTTTTTCTACAAATTTTCAAGTTATTTATGTTAGAAATTATTTATAGTCAGAAGGGAATTTAGATGGCAAGTTGGAAAAGGATGCAGAGATATGTAAAATATACAATTAAGTGTATTGATCTCTGGAAAATTATTAATTAAAAATTCAGTAATATTTAGAAAACATTTTATAATATGTTTAGAGCATGTTGAAATATTTAGTGTTTTTTTTTTTTTTTTTTTGGTTGGCTGCACTGTGGCTTGCCAGATCCTAATTCCCCACCCAGGAATCAAACCCATGTGATCTACACTGAGAGTATGGAATAATAACCAGTGGACCCCCAGGGAAGTCTCTAGAGAATATTTTGATGATTGATTTGAGTGTAACAAATTCTGAATAAAAATCAGTTTCTAAATCTGTGTAATTCTAGATCTATTAAATATTTGGTATAGATATTTGTGGGGCTTCCCTGGTGACTCATTCGGTAAAGAATCCGCCTGCAATACAGGAGACCATGGTTTGATCCCTGGATCGAGAAAATGCCCTGGAGGAGGAAATGGCTACCCACTCCAATATTTTTGCCTGGGAAATCCCATGGACAGAGGAGCCTGGTGGCTACGGTCTGTGGGTTCCAAGAGTCGGACAGGACTTAGCAACTAAACCACCACCACCAGATATTTGTGAATTTGACAAAAATTTTACTATTTAAATGTGTTAATGATGTATGGAAAAACTGTAGATTTTAGTTCTATGGTATCTGGTTAATATATAAATCAGTATTTATTATGACTTCAGAAAAGATTACAGATGTTAGGAAAAAGCCTTACAAGTTTAAAAAAAAGAATGTAATCCTTCATGTTTCTCATTCCTTACTAATATAAAGGTTGCTGAAATAACCCAAATGTACTTTTCAAAGAACAAATAATGATTTAACTTTATTAAATTATGGAAAGGATATCACTGCATTTTAAGAAACCGATAGACTTGTTAAACCTTTTTAAGTAGTCAAATAATTTTATACTAAGTCATTAGTCCCCATCCCTTTAGTTGGTCCAACATTTTCAAGACTCCTAAGCTCTTGATACATGGTGGTGAATAACATAGAACCCTTGGCTGAGAGAAGCTGTTTTGGTGTGTGGGTCAAATGGAAGAGAGTATTTTATAGGATAGGTTGATAACACTGATAAAAATGAAAGGAACTATGGAAGCACATAAGAGACAGTTTTCCTGATCTGTTTACTGCAAGGAGAGCTTTCTAGAAACTTTATCTGAGCTAAATCTTTTAAGGTAAGATCTAAGAAAAAATTAGTTTGGAAATACATACCATGTGGAAGGAACAGTGTCAAAACATGCATGCATTATGGGAACTGCAAAAGTTCAATATTATACGAGCACAATCTGAGTAAAATAAGTGGTTAATGGTGATGCTAGAGAGATGGCTAGTGATCAGATTATGGAGGCTTTTATAAGTCAAGTTAGCATGGTGTAGCTTTATCTTATGAGGGATAAGCCCATAAAGATTTTAAAAAGGATAATGTTAAAGTCGAACTTTCATGTTGAACAACTTTCACTCTAACTTCCGAGTGAAAAATAAATTTAACATGGTCAAGATTAGAGAAGTGGAGACAGGTTAGATGATTATTATAATTGGCTATAATAGTAATTTTCAAAGTTTGGTCCTTGATCTGCAGCAGCAATATTACCTAGGAACTTGGAAATGTGGATTTAGGAGTCTCCCCCAGATTTACTTAGTCAGAAATTCCTGAGGGAGGCTCAGCTCTTTGTTTGGAAAAGCCCTTCTGGTGATTAAGATATCTGCTAAAGTTGGAGAATCATTGAGAATCAATGTCAAGGACTGAAATAAGTTGTATATGTGGAGAAAAGGGAAGGGGACAGTTTCAGAAAAATTTAGGAAGTAAAATGGTAGATTAAGAGGGGAGATTTATGGGTGAAGGGTGGCCATTAACTGAGATTCAGCTAAAATAATATTGCTGGGTTGATTGAGGTGATGGTTTTTGGAGAGCTGGCCTTACAAAAGAACAAAATTGCCAAGTCTATATGATCAGGTGTATAAATCACACAAGGAAGTAAAAAATCTGTAGCACCATATTGTACAACTTCAGGGAGTATATGAATGGCATGCTCTGGAGCATAATTTGAAGGATTTGGTGTCTCAGTGGTAAAGAATCGACACGTCAGTGCAGATTTAATCCCTGGGTCCGGAAGATTCCCTGGAGAAGGAAATGGTAACTTACTCCAGTATTCTTCTGGGAAATTCTATGGACATAGGAGTCTGGCGGGCTACAGTCCATAGGATCAGTCACAAATAGTCAGACATGACTGAGCAACTTAGCACATATTGAATACAGCATGAAAAGTGCTCCCTGGAGTAGAGCAGTATAGTAGCACTGGACAAAATCAGGCTTTAAGAGGGTAAGAAATTTCCTGGTTGCAGAGATGAGGCTGTAATGGAAGACATTATATGAGAAAACTGGAAGGATAAAGGCTGTTATGAGAATGATTATTGGAACTGAATGTTTTGGTGGTAGCATAATTCTTGCTGATATCAAGAATATGAAGATGGTGGAATATAGCTGGTCTCAATATGAAAAGCCTTAAGGCAACAATTGAACATTTTCAGACTCTACACAGTGGGGAAGGCTGAAGTGGCAGACTCTAATAATCCTTATCTTCTCCTGTCTCTAATTCCTTAATAAATCCTGGTATTTTCTCCCTGTAATATATTTTAAGTAAACAACCTCCTTTCTATGTCTGTTGCCACAAGTTGGTCAAACTTTATCCACTCAAATCTAAAATGGCAACACAAGCTTCATAATTAGAATTACTGTTCATCATTCTTCTGTTTTGTGGTTTCCCCATACCGTGGCTAGTTTAGTTTTTAAAAAATATTATTTTCTACAGAAATTTTAGTTGCTCTGAAAGCTTTAGCAATTTTATGTTTTTATTTGAGAGATTCAAACACTATAGCCTGCTATTTGAGATTCTTCAGAAACTGATTATATCTCTGTTCTAATAATTACTTCTGGAATTTATTTAAAATTTATGTCCCATGCCTATATGGAGTGAATATATTCTATTTAATCATTATATCTCAAATTAAATAATATCATCTTCATTTTTATATAGGGAATTAAGTTTCAAAGAGGAGATAGAACTTATTCAAGTAAGATCAGATTCAAAGTTAAAGCCAAGTATACATGCCTCTGGGGTCTATTTTCTTTTTCAGCTGTATCTCTTTGTTTACCACTTTTCTCCCAAATCCCCAGTTCACTGTGTAAATTATCCATGTTAACTAACCAAAAGTCCTCTTTTTTCCTAAACTATTAATATCATGGTATATGTTTTAACCACTATGTATTTTCTCTTAATATTATCTTTTCTACTATTATATCAGTTGTTTTCAAACTTCAATGTTCATTAAAATCTCTTGGCTGCTAAGTCACTTCAGTCGTGTCCATGTTCTGTACGACCCTATGGACGGCAGCCCACCAGGCTCCCCCATCCCTGAGATTCTCCAGGCAAGAACACTGGATTGGGTTGCCACTTCCTTCTCCAATGCATGAAAGTGAAAAGTGAAAGTGAAGTCACTCAGTCGTGTCCAACTCTTAGCGACCCCATGGACTGCAGCCTACCAGGCTCCTCCGCCCATGGGATTTTCCAGGCAAGAGTACTGG
>NW_011495050.1:9856509-9856615 GCF_000754665.1 Bison bison bison
AGCATCATTCCTTCCAAAGAACACCCAGAACTGATCACCTTTAGAATGGACTGGTTGGATCTCCTTGCAGTCCAAGGGACTCTCAAGGGTCTTCTCCAACACCACA
>NW_011495050.1:9856715-9864164 GCF_000754665.1 Bison bison bison
TCCTCCGCCCATGGGATTTTCCAGGCAAGAGTACTGGAGTGGGGTGCCATTGCCTTATCCAAAATCTCTTGGAGGACTTGTTAAATCACAAATAACTGGTTGCTAAGATTCCAGAGTTGCTATTTCTGACAAGTTCCTAGGTGATGCTGAAGTTGCTGGTCTGGGACCCCACCTTGAGAACCTTTGTTCTATATATTTATACAAGTTGAATATCCCTTAAAAGATCCCCTGGAGGAGGGAATAGCAACCCACTCCAGTATTCTTGCCTGGAGAATCCCATGGACGGAGAAGCCTAGTGAGCCCATGGAGTCGCAAAGAGTCAGACACAACTGAGCGACTAACTCTAAAAGCTTAGAGCAAATAACGTCTTCCATTGTATTTTTCTGTTACCAATACAACCTTCAGTAAACACCTTCATGTCTAATCTCATATTGAATTTACTGTCCTCCATATTCATTTGCCTCTTATGTTTTTAGTTATCTTTATTTCTGCATATGTCTTTGTCCATCTTCATGTATATATCTTTATTTAACTCTTTGTTTGTCTATCTTATGTTTATATATAGCTTATCGACCTTTTGGCATCTTACAAATTTTCTTCAAATTACAATGGCAAAAAGTTTGACTTCTGTGTATACATTATATTCAAGCATTTGATGCTGAATGTACACAGAGATCTGTTACTTTTTTTCTTTGGTCTTTTTTCCCCCATTTTTACTTTAAATCCGATTTCCGTTCTCTTCCAACCTCTACCATTCAGAATTTCTTTTGAAAGCATTTTGTCATCCATATTTTTTTTCTTTTTTCTGTCTGTTGCTGCATTTGAAGTTACACTGCAATATTTGTTTTTTGTCTGTAATTTGCTTTAGGTGGGAAGTGTTGTGCAGTTCCACTGCAAAAAAGGACATCTTCTTCAAGGGTCTACAACACGGACTTGCCTTCCTGACCTCACATGGAGTGGAATTCAGCCTGAGTGCATACGTAAGCATAAGAAATTATACTTATAAAGGATAAGACTTTATATGCATTATTTTCCAAGTGTGAAAATAAATTTATGTCCATGTAAATGGTGAGTCACATTATTTCTAGGTTATTATAAAACATAATTCACATATATAGTGTTATTACTATAGCATACCCCCATGCCCGGTGAGGAGCATTATTTTTCAAGAAGCCAGAAGGCACAGGGAACAGTTGTGTTCTTTTTGAAAAGCTCTTGTAACTGTGTTCAGTTTGGTCACATGGTGATTTTAGATAATGATGATTTTTTAGTTCATAGAAATGTACCTATGAATCTGAAGTACTGTGAGATATAGGAGGCTCCAACATAGCGACTCAATCTTTTTTTTGCTTTTTTGTTAAACTCTCTGAGAACCTGAGTAAAGCTAGAAACATCCATGAAAAGAAATATGCATGTATACCTTAACCAAATCATTGAATATTGCTTAGAATTTCCTTAAGCTTCTAAATGTGCACTGACCATAAGTTGGAAGAACGTTCTAACCAGATTGAATAAGAAAAAAGATTAGTAAACCATCTTTTTTGAATTATAGTTAGAAATAAATTTTAGCTGGTGAGTTATCCTTCCCCCCCTACCCTCCCCCCGCCGCCCTCTTACTTCCTCATTTTAATCTCTTCCTCCATCTTTTTTGGGTGGGGAGAAAAATAAAGAGTAAGCAGGAATAGAAATACTAATCAGAAAGACATCTAGCTTTTAGGATTTCCTGAAGTCCAAATAAGTCCTGCGAATTTACTCTGTCCCTGTCAGAATCATCCAAATAATAATGGGGGCTTATGTGGATCCACAGTTTACTGAAAAGCAGTAGAACACTCCACTGAGAAGTCATGTCACATGCCTGGCTGACTTATACTTAAATACAGCAAAATTCCCTAAAAGAGAATTCCTTACAGTGTGTACATACTTTAGAACAGCTGTGTGGGATGTGACTAGACCTTTCATAGTAAACCAAGATTCTTTGGAGACCTGCACTTGGCATATGACTTAAATAAAATTAAGTAGCTTCTGTTACTGCAGAGCATATCAGAATTTCTAATATGTGCATAATTAGGGTTAAGAATATAGCAGAAACAGACTATTTGTGTTTATTTCCCTAATGAGAATGGACTTTTATTAACTGAGTTATATTAAATATAATCCATATAACATTATTTTTTACATGTGTTAAAATATTAGATATTATTTACAGTTTAGTTGTTTCTCCACTAAGAAAAGAATGCAAAAATTATTTTCCAAACAAATTTGTCCACAGAACATTCTTTCTCAGACAGGGTCTGTATTCATGAACACATGATTAGATATGTCTTGTTTAGCAAGAGAAGTCTTCATAGCATCTCTTTCTGACTAAGAATGTGGTGGTTATCATAAGACACAAAACAGGTAAACTGAGGGGCAGGGTCAAGTAGTGTCATAAGTGAAATAGTGGAGTTAAGACAGAGATTTAGTAATGGGTAAAACCATGGAGGAAAGGAGACAAAAAAATCAAATGAATGAAAAATTACTGCTAGCATATGGACCTAAAATATGGCCCGAAAATGCCATGTGCAAAAAATTATTAAGTTGTACTTTCTACATTAGGATTATTACTAGCAAAGCAACATATTGAATTGTTATTGAATTTAACTTTAGAAAACACCTTTTAATTTAAGTAAATATAGTAAATGAAAAATTACAAATTAATATTTCCTAAACTGGTACAGAAAATCTGAGTTTGATAAACTTTAAGAGTTATCTTACTGCAGGAGTTAATAGATTCTTTAAAATGCTAATATATACTGACTCTCCAGAATACATCTTTTATTTTTTCTCTATTTATTTTTTAACATCCACCAGTGTTCCAGAGATGATTGTTTAGAAAATGCTAGTCTGTGAAAACATTTACATTTACATTGATAAGCTTCCCTTGATGCACTGGAATATCTAAAAGTATATTTATATAAAGGCATTGCTATTGTTTAGTCCCTAAGTCATGTCTGACTCTTTTACGACCCCATAAAAGAGCCAGGCTCCTCTGTCCATGGGATTTCCCAGGCAAGAATACTGGAATGGGTGGCCATCCAGGGACTGAACCTGCATCTCCTGCATTAGGCTCATTCTTTACTACTGAGTTACCAAGGAAGCCCATATAAAGGCGTTAACATACCTATAAAAATATATGATTCCAATCTCAAAATTTTTTAACATGTCTGTAAAACTGAACATTTTTTTCCCTTTATTTAACATAGCCCACAGCTGTAAACAGCCAGAAACTCCTGCTCATGCAAATGTAGTAGGAATGGACCTTCCATCCCATGGGTATACATTAGTTTATACCTGCCAGCCTGGCTTCTTCTTAGCTGGTGGAACAGAACATAGAGTGTGTAGATCTGATAACACCTGGACTGGAAAAGTTCCTGTTTGTGAAGGTAAGCTTTCTCTATAAAAGCTGGCAGCAGAAGATTTTGTACTGACTTGGCTTTCCTCAGATATTAGAGAGAAAAAAAATAATTAACTTAGGAACAAAAGTAGTAGTGATGCAGTCATTTCATGCTCTGTTTTTTTCTTCTTACCTTTATTACTTTTCCTAGTTCTCTGCTCACAGTAAGTGTATTAGTTTTCTAAGGCCACCATAAAAAAGTACTATAAGCTGGATGGCTTAAAAGAATAGAAATTTATTCTCTCACAGTTCTGAGGCCAGAAACCCAAACTCAAGGTGTCAGCAAGGCCCTGTATCCTCAGAGGGCTCTAGGGAAGAATCATTCCTTACCTCTTCCTAGCTTCCTATGGCTTCTTGCTATCCCTGGCTTTGCTTGGCTCCTAAAGGCCTCCTAAATTCTGCTTCTATTTTCGTATGGCCTTTTTTCCGATGTATCTCTGCATGTCCTCCTCACTTAGAAAAGCAGCAGTCATTGGATTTAAGGATTATCTCAGTAATATGTCACCTCAAGATTCCCACCTTTTTACATCTTCAAAAACTCTATTTCCAAATTAGGTCATGTTCTGAGGTTCCTGGTGAACATGAATTTGGAACATATAATATTCAACGCACTTCAGTACTGAAAATTGCTCCCAGCATTCCTGAGTGTATATCCTTCTAGTAGAGTAAATCTGATAGAAAGCCTTTCCCAAAACTTGGTTAGGAAAGCAGTATCCAGAAGTCTGATTGTCACAGTTTTTAATATAATCAATCTCCAAATTCATTTCTCAGTCAGGATTATACGACAGTTTGACCATATCTAGGTGATGTGTTTACCTGTGTAGCTGCTTTACTCGATCAGGACAGTCTCCATCTGGACAAGATATAATGAGTTTAAGAGAGGAAAAACAGTTTCCAGAAGAAGGAATAAAATAAGTTTTTCTAGAATTCTTAATAAAGTCATCAATACATTTTTTTCAGGCCTTTAGTTCTTGATGTCTTGAAGCATTCACAAATGTAAACGACCTTCTCCTTGTGAAATGTTTCACTCTCTTTGCTTCTGTCGGGCACTACAGATTTTTTTTCTTTCCAAAGTTTTTTCATGATAGAAATCCCTTCTGTGTGAGATCTTATTCTTTTATTCACTTGTCATTGTCTTTCTCCACTCTCCTATCCTTTCATCTGCCCTTTTCCAACTAGAATATAAGCTAAAAAAAAAAAAAAAAGCCAGAAACTTTGTCAATGTATTTACAAGTTTAATTTTGAACACTTGCAGTGCTTTATATGTGAAAAGTGTTTAATCAGTATTTGTTGAGTAAATAAATATTTTATCTCCTCAAATTTTTGGCTACACATTCTCCATTTCCTTTTTAAGCTTAATGTTTTCTATCTATCTTTTCTAAAGCTCAGTTCTTTGTTTTCTCTTCCTTTGACTCAATGTTCTCTCCCTAGGTGATCCAATTCATTCAAGCCAATGACTTAGTCTCCTCTAAGAAGGTTATTTACAAATTAATATTTCTAGCTCATATATCTTCTCTTAGTCCCAGACTTATATTTTCAATTGCTTACATGATATTGCTTCTTGAATTTCTCAAAGATATTTAAATAATACATGCAAATACAAACTCATCGATTTCCCTTCACCATTGTTGTCTCTTGATGTTCCCTAACTTAGTGGTACCATCATCACATAATAAATAGAAATCTAGTAATCACCTTTGACATCTTCCTGTCCCTTTAAGTCCACCAGAATTTGAGTAGCTTTAAACAAAAAAATCTATCCACTTCTCAGTTTATCATCACTACTACAGCAGTTTAACTCAGCATTATCTCTACTGAGACTACTGAAATGGCCTTCTAATTTCTCTGTCCAAATCGATACCTACTTGTTTCCAAATTGTTCTCTATCTTTCAGCCAAGCTGATGTTCACCCAAATAACTTCTCTTTAAAGCCTTTAAAGACATTACATTGCTCTTAGGTAAAAGATGTACGTCTTTACAGGTCCACAAGCACTGCATATCACAGCTGCTTCAACTTTGCAGACATATTCAGCACCTCACATGATTCTGGGCTCATTTTGGTTTGGCTTGAAACTCTAAGTCTTTACTTTTGAGTCTAGTCGATTTCTTATGACACCATGGGATACCTTAACAATTTTTTTTATTCAGTTTTTATTCCTCTTTCTTTTTTGGCCATGCCACAGAGCTTGTGGGATCCTAGTTGCCTGACCAGGGATTGAACCTGGGCCTGGCCTATAAAGAAGCTGAGTACTAACCACAGGATCACCAGTGAATTCCCTGTAGTTTTTAACTCCTAAACATGAAACCTATCCAAATTATTTGTCTTTAAGGAATAGGAACATACCCTTAGCTCTCAGCTTCAATGTTGGAATCAATTATTTCCATGTTGATTTATGCCTTTAAAATAAGAAATAGGATGCAAAAATGCTAAGGTAGCACTAATATTCTCTTTGCCACACTGGATTCTAATGAAGATAATTATTAAAATTGTTAGCTGTACAACAGTAATGTTGAGTGAGGACTGAGATGCTATAGTGAACAGAACATTTTGGAGAAAGTTCTGATATGTCAGAGAATAAAATTGACAAGGCATCACATTGTGTATGTGTGTGTCTGTGTATGTGTGTTATTAATTATATTAAATTTTATAAACGTTTTTGTTTCTTTTCATAGCTGGTTCCAAAATATTGGTGAAAGATCCTAGACCTGCACTTGGAACACCCAGCCCAAAGCTAAGTGGTTCGTCCTTTCAAATGCTTTTCTAGTAGTCATGGTTTCTAAAGGTGTTCATTGACAAAGTGACAGCCATTTATTTAGAAAACTATATTTCAACATGGGAAAATGGTGCATTTTACTGTTTTGAATTTGAAATTTAAAAATGTATATTATCAGATGTTGAACTTCAAGCAGTGTAATACTGTGACATGTTAATATTCCAAAAATATTTTGTATAGTTCTCTCTATGAAATTTCCCTTCAAGAATATCTGCAAATAGCTATAAAATAATGGCAATGTTTTATTTTAAATACTAAAATCAAAATGAGGCTTATATATAATTTTTAAATGTAATTTTTTTAAAGAAGGAACCAAATACACTTGGAGAGTAAAAGTTTACCAACTTCTAGAACTTGTTCAGTTTATTTTCAATGATTTGATTTAAAAATAAAATTATTTAATCATTAAACATAGGGAACTTGAAGTTCTGCAACCATAATGTAATTCCCATTTTATACACTGCCTACCCTAAGACTCTGGAAAAGATACTTTCTACACCTGGGCCTCCATTTCTTTATCTGTACAAAAAAATAATAATAATGATTAGATTAATATGAACAAACTTCATTGAAATGAAGTACAAAGTGCCTAGCTCATGGTAGGGCCTCAGTATATGAGACCTGCTTTTTAACGTATTAGTAACTATTATATTTACATGGTAGAAATGAAAAGCTACACATAGAATTAAAGCCTCAGCATCTAATCTTTACCTTGGAAATGGATTTGGTCCAGTTGTAATTAGCCAGGTACGATGTTAGAATGTGATATTTGTTGGTTTCAGAAGTTCTCAGTGTACATATGGTAAAACTGGACTGCCTACAAAAAAAAAAAATCAGTCTGAAAAACTTATTTTTGTCAACAGTCAGTGAAAACAAACTGAATTTCTCTAAAGTAACTAATGAATATGTCATCATAAGAGAGAAAGCATTTCATGGAATCAGAAAACCACAATGGTCAATCAATGCCCAGAACTCTCCAAGAAAGATGCTTTCTCTGGGAGCCAGAAGGGTGCTCAGAATAATAGCTCCAGCACATAGCGTATAACCCTAGACTGTCTTCAGCAAAATATGGCCAGTATCCACCATTCAAGCTGACAGTTTTTTTTAAAGCATATGGAAGAACTAAGCAAAAACCTAATATGTGTGATATAATATTTTAAAAAATTGTTAGTTGCTCAGTCATGTCCAACTCTCTGCAACCCCATGGAGTGGTATAATATATATACATTATACAAATATATA
>NW_011495050.1:9864264-9869814 GCF_000754665.1 Bison bison bison
TTAATATATATAATAATAATATATATAAAATATATAATATATATACAAATACATAAATATTTCTCATCAATCAATGAAATAATATATATTTTCTTTAAAATTTCATGGGAAAGCTATGAGAATTGATCATATATCAAGAAATAAATAAATCTACATAAATTTCAAAGCAAAGTTAGTCTTATCTGACCATGACACAGTTGAAAGTCAATAAGAAAATGGATAATTTTTTTAAATGCCTCAGTGTTTGGAAATTAAGAACAAAATGAATACTAATGAATAATTTATGAATTGAGGAAGAAATTAAAATGGAAAATATAGCAAGAGAGGTTAATTATGCTGAAAAATCTAAATATCAAAACTTGGGGACTAGCAGAGGTAAAGATGTGAAGGAAATATAAAGCTTTAAACCTTTATATTAGAAGAAAAAAAAGCCTCAGAATTGATTAATGTCCTATTAAGAATATATAAAAAGTATAATGGAATGACAAAAATAAAGCAGAATTCAATATAATATAAATGAACAAATAAACCAAAAATATCTGAAGATAAAATAATCTCAACAGAGCCAAAGGTAGTTCTTTTAAAAAAATGTTCAAAGTGAAAGTTTTCTGGTAAGATTGATCAAGAAAGGAACAAAAATTAAATAACATTTCAAAAGGAAATGTGATAACTAGAGAATATATTGAATAAATTAATACTATATAACAGAAAATACCAGACAACCTTAACCTGCCTCCTGAGAAATCTGTATGCAGATCAAGAAGCAACAGTTAAAACTGGTCATGGAACAGTAACTGGTTCAAAATTGGTATAGGAGTACATCAAGGTTGTATTCTGTCACAGTTCTTATTCACCTTATATGCAGAGTACATCATGCAAAATGCTGGACTGGATGAAGCTCAAGCTGGAATCAAGATTGCCAGGAGAAATATCAATAACCTCAGATATGCAGATAATACCATCCTAATGTGGAAGAAAGCAAAGAGGAACTAAAGAGCTTCTTGATGAAGGTGAAATAGGAGAGTAAAAAAGCTGACTTAAAACTGAATATTCAAAAAACTAAGATCATGGCATCTAGTCCCATCACTAAATGGCAAATAGATGGGGGAAAAATGAAAAACATGGCAGACTTTATTTTCTTGGGCTCCAACCACTGTGAATGGTGAATGCAGCTATGAAATTAAAAGACACTTGCTCCTTGGAAGAAAAGCTATGACAAACCTAGACAACATATTAAAAAGCAGAGACATCACTTTGCTGATAAAGGTCCATATAGTCAAAGCTATGGTTTTGTCAAAGCTTACAGATGTGAGTTGGACTATAAAGCAGACTGAGCGCCAAAGAGTTGATGCTTTCAAACTGTGGTGCTGGAGAAGACTCTTGAGAGTCCTTTGAATAGCAAGGAGATTAAACCAATCAATCAGAAAGGAAATCAGTCCTGAATATGCATTGGAAGGACTGATGCTGAAACTGAAGCACCAGTACTTTAGCCACCTGATTTGAAGAGTTGACTCATTGGAAAAGACCTGGGAAAGATTGAAGGCAGGAGGAAAAGAGGGTGATAGAAGATGAGATGGATAGATGTCATCACTGAACCAGTGGTCATGAGTGATAGCAGCTCAGTTGTGTCCAACTCTTTGCAAGCCTATGGATGTAGCCAGCCAGGCTCCTCTGTCCATGGAATTCTCAAAGCAAGAATACTGGAGTCGGTTGCCATTTCCTTCTCCAGGGTAATGGACATGAGTTTGAGCAAAACTCCAGGAGATAGTGAAGGACAGGGAAGTCCATGGATTCACAAAAAGTCTGGCACAACTGAGTGACTAAACAACAGAAATTACATAATTGTCAATTTTTAAAAAGTTAAATATTGACAAGTTACTCAAAAAGTATATCTTAACTAATAGGAGAAAAATGAACAATACTGTAAGAAATAAAGTAGTAGTAAAAGCTATTTCCACAAGAAAAAAATATGCCTCTACTGATAAGCTCTACACAATTTTGAAGGAACAGAAGAGATCATCTCAGTTTTATAAAAACTATTAAAGAAGCTCATTTTATGGGTCCAGTATAACTCTAATAACTCAAGTAAAGACATTATAAAAAGGAAAAAATTATAGGCCCATTTGATATAGGATTATACATTAAGAAGTCCTACTTAAAACCTTAGTGAATTAGATACACTTAGTGAATTAAATTGACTCTTGAACAGCAAGTGGATTAAAGGTGCTAGCAGTCAGTGCAATCAAAAAACCTGTGTGTAGCTTGTAGTCAACCCTCAGTCTGTGTTTTTCTTTACCCAAGATTCCTTTGTATTTGTGATTCTACATACATGAATTCAGCCAATCATGGATCAGTATAGTAGTACTCTAGTATTTACTATGGAAAAAAATCTGTGCATAAGTGGAGCCTCACAGTTTAAATCCATGTTGTTCAAGGATCAACTGTACAACATTATCATAAAGATGAAACCATTGACAAATTGTTTTAATGATAGATATACATAGATATTTTCATGATATGTAACTAATCCTTAAACATAATCTATCACATTAAAAAAGTAACATCACAAATTATGAACACCACAATGCTTGTACAGAAACTATTTTATAAGACTGAACATCTGTTTATAATTTTTAAAGAGTTTTAATAAATTAGAAAGAAAAAGAATTTCTTTAACCTGGGTAAAGGTAGCTATAAAACTCTAGAGCAATTTCATCTAAAGTGGGAAAATATTAGAAACATTTCATTTAAAATCATGACAGAGTGATTAGACTACCCCAAGCAAACAATAATTTGGCAGTGGTATCAAAGTCAGGAACATGGCAGTGCTATGAGGTCCATGAAACAAAGTTTAAATTCAAAATGTCTTGAAAAAAAAAAAAAGATGATAATCATCATATTCCTCCTTTTCATTGTGCTTCACATCAGCTTTAGTTGGATAACATTTTAGAGTTTACAAGAACTACTGAATAAGTAGTTTAAGTCTTTAATTTAAATCACATTTAAATTTCATATTAGGCTCAACAGTAGAAAGTATTATCATCTCCATTGTACATACGGATTTAAATGACCAAATGGTGTCTACCTCCCAGCCTATCATGACTCACATTTCTCGGTTATGTGTGAGAAAGGTGGAGGGTGGTGGTGGCATGCTGGAGCCTCCAGGTAGAGCTTTGCTTTAGCCAGTTCTGGGCATTCTTCCAAATTCTGCATTCAGTGATGTCATGTTCCTGGTTTGAAAACTGCAATGGAAATATATATATATTATAGAATGCAAATACTATTAAATCAATTTGTAGATTTGTTTTCTGAAGTGCCAGTTGTTAAACATTTACAACCACATCAATAATTTATCCTGATACAGTGTAGCTGCTGCCAGTATCTACTTTTTTTCATTGCTGTGTTCTTCTGCCATTGGAGTTCTCTTTAATCTCTTTTAACCAACCTTCTTAATTCCCCTAAGCACCATGGACAAGATCACCAGATGTAGCAGATTTTTGTTAAATATTCAGAAGTAGCAAAGAAAAATCATAGTACAGGCCAGGAGGAGATAAACAATGAGAAAGATAAGAACAGCACATTTACTGAGTACCTACTAATTTGCCAGGCACTGCTATTAGAATCTCTTTCTCCCTTGCTGCTCCTCTTACCTCTCCAACTGGGAGTCCATTACCTCCAAATTCCAGATCTTTCTAGTGTAGGATAATTTAACTGGTCACTCCCTCCTCAAAACAATTTTAGGTATATTTTTTAAATTAACTGCTCTTTAAGTTGAACGGTTCTATGAAGACATACAAGACTTTCTAGAACTAACTCCCCCAAAGATGTCCTTTTCATTATAGGGGACTGGAATGCAAAAGTAGGAAGTCAAGAAACACCTGGAGTAACAGGCAAATTTGGCCTTGGAATACGGAATGAAGCAGGGCAAAGACTAATAGAGTTTTGCCAAGAAAATGCACTGGTCATAGCAAACACCCTTTTCCAACAACACAAGAGAAGACTCTACATGTGGACATCACCAGATGGTCAACACCAAAGTCAGATTGATTATATTCTTTGCAGCCAAAGATGGAGAAGCTCTATACAGTCAGCAAAATCAAGACTGGGAGCTGACTGTGGCTCAGATCATGAACTCCTTATTGCCAAATTCAGATTCAAATTGCAGAAAGTGGGGGAAATCACTAGACCGTTCAGGTATGACCTAAATCAAATCCCTTATGACTATACAGTGGAAGTGAGAAATAGATTTAAGGGAATAGATCTGATAGACAGAGTGACTGATGAACTATGGATGGACGTTCATGACATTGTACAGGAGGCAGGAATCAAGACCATCCCCAAGAAAAAGAAATGCAAAAAAGAAAAATGCCTGTCTGAGGAGGCCTTACAAATAGCTGTGAAAAGAAGAGAAGCCAAAAGCAAAGGAGAAAAGCAAATATATACCCATTTGAATGCAGAGTTCCAAAGAATAGCAAGAAAAGATAAGAAAGCCTTCCTCAGCGATCAGTGCAAAGAAATAGAGGAAAACAATAGAATGGGAAAGACTAGAGATCTCTTCAAGAAAATTAGAGATACCAAGGGAACATTTCATGCAAAGATAGGATAGATAAAGGACAGAAAAGGTATGGACCTAACAGAAGCATATTAAGAAGAGGTGGTGTTTTTCTTTCTGGCTTACTTCACTCTAGGGTTCAGGATTGGGAACACATGTACACCCGTGGTGGATTCATGTTGATGTATGGCAAAACCAATACAATATTGTAAAGTAATTAGCCTCTAATTAAAATAAATAAATTAAAAAAAAAAAAAAACAGAATACACAGAACTGTACAAAAAAGATCTTCACGACCCAGATAATCACAAAGGTGTGATCACTCACCTAGAGCCAGACATCCTGGAATGTGAAGTCATGTGGACCTTAGGAAGCATCACTACAAACAAAGCTAGTGGAGGTGATGGAATTCCAGTTGAGCTATTTCAAATCGTGAAAGATGATGCTGTGACAGTGCTGCACTCAATATGCCAGCAAATTTGGAAAACTCAGCAGTGGCCACAGGACTTGAAAAGTCAGTTTTCATTCCAATCGCAAATAAAGGCAATGCCAAAGAATGCTCAAATTACTGCACAGTTGAACTCATCTCACACGCTAGTAAAGTAATGCTCAAAATTCTCCAAGCCAGGCTTTAACAATACATGAACCATGAACTTCCAGATGTTCAAGCTGGTTTTAGAAAAGGCAGAGGAACCTGATATCTAACTTCCAACATCTGCTGGATTATCAAATAAGCAAGAGAGTTCCAGAAAAAAAACATCTATTTCTGCTTTATTGACTATGCCAAAGCCTTTGACTCTGTGGATCACAATAAACTGTGGAAAATTCTGAAAGAGATAGGAATACCAGACCACCTGACCTGCCTCTTGAGAAACCTATATACAGGTCAGGAAGCAACAGTTAGAACTGGACATGGAACAACAGACTGGTTCCAAATAGGAAAAGGAGTATGTCAAGGCTGTATATTGTCACCCTGCTTATTTAACTTATATGCAGAG
>NW_011495050.1:9869914-9870551 GCF_000754665.1 Bison bison bison
ATCAATAACCTCAGATATGCAGATGACACCACCTTTATGGCAGAAAGCGAAGAACTAAAGAGCCTCTTGATGAAAGTGAAAAAGGAGAGTGAAAAAGTTAGCTTGAAGCTCAACATTCAGAAAACTAAGATCATGGCATTTGGTCCCATCACTTCATGACAAATAGATGGGGAAACAGTAGAAGCAATATCAGACTTTAATTTTTTGGCTCAAAAATCACTGCAGATGGTGATTGCAGCCATAAAATTAAAAGATGCTTACCTCTTGGAAAGAAAGTTATGACCAACTTAGATACCATATTAAAGAGCAGAGACATTACTTTGCCAACAAATGTCTGTCTCGTCAAGGCTATGGTTTTTCCAGTAGTCATGTATGGATGTGAGAGTTGAACTATAAAGAAAGCTGAGTGCTGAAGAATTGATGTTTTTTAACTATGGTATTGGAGAAGACTCTTGAGAGTCCCTTGGACTGCAAGGAGATCCAACCAGTCCATCCTAAACTAAATCAGTTCTGGGCGTTCATTGGAAGGACTGATGTTGAAGCTGAAACCCCAATACTTTGGCCACCTGATGCGAAGAACTGACTCTGTGAAAAGACCCTGATGCTGGGGAAGATTGAGGGCAGGAGGAGAAGGGGA
>NW_011495050.1:9870651-9871142 GCF_000754665.1 Bison bison bison
GGAATTCTCCAGGCAACAATACTGGAGTGGGTTGCTGTGCTCTTCTCCAGGATCCTCCCTGGTTGTACCTTCCCAACCCAGGGATCAAACCCAGGTCTCCCGTGTTGCAGGTGGATTCTTTACTGTCTGAGCCACCAGGAAAGCCCAATCTCTACCTTGAGATCATCCCTGATGCCAGGCAGAAGTTTAATAATAGGCTGTGGTAAGTATCTTCAATTTGACATGGTTAACATCTAATTTTTTTATATCTTTAGATAGAAGATAGACAGATGCATGCATACATGTGTGCTAAGTCACTCATCTCACACACGAGTAAAATAATGCTCAAAATTCTCCAAGCCAGGCTTTAACAATACATGAACCATGAACTTCCAGATGTTCAAGCTGGTTTTAGAAAAGGCAGAGGAACCTGATATCTAACTTCCAACATCTGCTGGATTATCAAACAAGCAAGAGAGTTCCAGAAAAAAAACATCTATTTCTGCTTTATT
>NW_011495050.1:9871242-9880923 GCF_000754665.1 Bison bison bison
AGTTGATGATGGATAGAGAGGCCTGGCGTGCTGCAGTTCATGGGATCGCAAAGAGTCGGACACAACTGAGCGACTGATCTGAACTGAACTGAAGGTGCTTACCAAATCAAAGACTTTTTACCAGTACATTGTATTACATTTTTAGGTAAGGTCTCTTTTACATACAGAGCACAGCTTTGTAGTTTGAGGTTTGGGAACGGAGTGCCACTCTTAGGATGACTTGCAAAGTCCCAGAGCCAGGACTATGGATTTTTCATGTTACTAACTGCATGCTTTATATATATATATATATATATATATATATATATATATATATATATAATGAGATATAAGGCCTAAATAGTAAAAAGTTTCACTATTTTATCTGCATAATAATAATGATAGCAACTAACATTTAGCAAAACTTCATTTAATCTTCCTTGTAAAGTCTATGGTAATTCTACATTAATGATAAGGAAATTCAGGTTTTGAGAGCTAGGTAATTTAGGAAAAATGGCACAGTTTGTAAATTGTAGAAGGGGGACTTAACTATCAATACAAGCATTCTAGCTCCAGTGCTTGCACTTCTAGTCTTTCTACTATATTGCTTTTGAATTATCAAATACAATATAACAACTCAACTTAAGAGTGCACTTTGTATTCATCTTTTACCATGGCTTTATTTGTTTGCTGAGTAGATTTCAGGGAGTATACAATTTGTAACTCTAGTCTCTGTGATTGGAGCAGTAAGAATTGTTATGGGTGTAGGGAAAATCAGGTAACAAATGTCAATAACTTGTTAAAAAAAAAAAGAAAGATTTTTCTCCAAATCTATGTTGTTCATTCACTCACACAAATAGGCATGGCTGTTTTGAAGAGTTGCTATGTAAGGATGGGCTTTATTGTACAGGATTAATGGAAACTTTTTTCAGCCTCTTACCAGGATCTAAGTAGACTTTGACACACCTAATTTATATTAGTTATAAATTACATTACTAATTTATATAAATATAATGTCTTATTTATTTGTATGCATTTAAAATAAGAATGTTTCTTCTTTGGGTGAAAATTTTATATTAGAATATTATTTGATTCTACCACAACTCATTTCTTTCCCATGAGAGTTTACCAATTCTAGTGACAATTCTTTTATTTCTAAAAATACTTGTAAACCTCAAAGCTGTGAGGAGCAAACCAAGGGAGCCCTGTTCTTCTTCAGGAGCACCTATTATTGAAATAACTGAGCTCAGTATTCTGTAAAGGAGACAAGGAGCATCCCTCCTGCTAGTCTTCCAAGGCTGTTCAGCAAGGGAGGTTTTAACTCTATGACCTTCCTCCTGTGAACCTATCTCTGCTGCTAGGAGAAGAGCAGGCATCCTGGAACTTGTATATAGACTGACTTGACTCAATAACATAATTTTATTTTCCTTCTGAAAAAAAGATATTATAGGAAGCCAAATATAAGTAAATGACATTTAGCTGGATTCTCAGTCTTAACGTCTTTAATTGGTGTGGCTTATTTATCTCTCATTGATGATGGTGTATGTACAATCTAGGCTATCATTATTTTGGCTTATTCTAAAAATATGCAAACTTGTATGTGAAAAATTCATTTTATAATGCACCTTCTTTTTCTTGTATATTTAGAAAAATGATTATTGTATAAACTAATACTCATTAATCTGACAATGCTTATATTTATAGGGCACTGCAAAATTAATGTGTATGTTTAATTTGTTCACAGTTCCTGATGATGTGTTTGCCCAAAATTACATATGGAAAGGCTCTTACAATTATAAAGGAAAGAAACAACCCATGACCCTGACAGTTACTAGTTTCAATGCTTCCACTGGGAGAGTCAATGCAACGCTCAGTAATAGCAACCTGGAACTACTACTTTCAGGTATCACTTTAAATAAAAGAAACTTTGCCTTCATGCCTTTATTTTCATCATTTCATCATTTTTATTAGTGATTTTTGTACTGTGAAATATTTGCTTTATTTCTGGTGGCATTCATAATTCATTTAGAAATAAGCTTTCTGGTTTGATTGAGGCATATATAATACTACACAAATATAAAACTCTGTGATTCTGAAATAAGCTCCCTCAAGAATATTTTTACATGGCTAGAATGACATGTCATGAAATAGAAGAGAACTTTTAATTTGAATAAAACTAACTTCTTCTCTATTCTCATAACACCAAAGAGACTGGATAAGTGATTTGCAAGCTGCTTTATCATCACAAAATCATGTCTTCAAATGAGGCTGTTTAGGAGGACACTATTGTCTAAAATAGAAAATATAGGGCTACACTACCCTAATTAGGCAAAAGGAACCCAGAGCCTTATCCATCTTCTCAGCCTTCTCAAGTTTCTTTGATCTACTGCATACTTCCCTCATTATCTTTCATTGCTTCTACTGCTAAGTCACTTCAGTCGTGTCTGACTCTCTGTGACCCCATAGACGTCAGCCCACCAGGCTCCCCCGTCCCTGGGATTCTCCAGGCAAGAACACTGGAGTGGGTTGCCATTTCCTTCTCCAATGCATGAAAGTGAAAGGGAAGTCGCTCAGTCGTGTCCGACTCTTAGCGACCCCATGGACTGCAGCCTACTAGGCTCCTCCATCCATGGGATTTTCCAGGCAAGAGTACTGGAGTGGGGTGCCATTGCCTTATCCGGTGACACCAGCTGGGTGTCCCACAATTCAACTCACTTCTGACACTGCTGCTAAGTCGCTTCATTTGTATCTTTGATTACTCTGGTTTTTCTGACATTCAAATGTTTCCTCAAATGTCATCTTGTCAACAGTACTCCTGATGACCTTAGGTAAAGTAGCCTTCACCTTACAAATAGACTCACTCTGTTAGTCATCGGCAGTCTTATCTTATTTCATTTTCTTCTTTTCATTATTTGAAAGTATAGCATAGTATAGTATAGCATATCATGGCATGTTATGACATGACATGACATGATATGACATGACATGACATAATTTGTCTGTACTCCAACAGTTCAAGCCCTAAGAGAGCATCTCTTTGCCTTCCAGTTCATTGCTATACCTCAAAGGTTAGAAATGAAACTGGAGCAAAATTGGTCTCAATGACTTTGAATTATTGTTTTCATTTAAAAATAGATTTAAAAAATATTGATACTGAAAATATGTAATGTATATATTTAAACTTATTGACTATATAGCCCATATAATTATTAATAGTGAAATAATTTGTGATATAAATAAAATAAGAAATAAAATTTTATCTATTGATTTTGTAAATTTTACAAGAACTATACAGCATCATTTTGTATTGTTGAATGGCTCTACACTAAAGCCAAAATAAAAATATTAGAAGTTAATATGTATTTTAATTTAAAATATATATGCAATTACATGATATAAATTGAATTAAAGGAATGCATTTAAATTGTGACTACTGATCTATTTAATTTTGAAACATGAGTTTTATTTTTATTCTGTATGAGAGTTGGCACTAAATAAATATATATTTATCCTAATCAAATTTCTACAAATATAGAAAAATAAACATAAATAATTAGACCAATTTAACTTGCTAACACTGTCTACATAGAATTAATTATAACATTTTTCCAGCAACTTTGATTACTTTTGTGTCTTTTCTCTATTATAATTTATAGATCAAGATCTATGTATTATATTTATATTCCCAGCTTATTTTTATGATACCTTATTGCTTAGGTGAAATAGTAAGTGAATGAATTAGTGAGTCATTTCAACTATCAGTTAATCACAAAATTTTTACTTAGAATATGATTTTATACAGTTCCCCAAAACACATTTTTATTCCACTTATTTATACTCTCAGAGTACTCTTATTCAGGAAAAAATAAAATAAAATGAATACATTTGCTTCTCCTCTTTATGCCACATTCTGTATTTACTTTCTTGAACTAAAAATTCTACTTGATTTTTGTGATCCAGCTCAAATACTCTTTCTTAATAAGCATTTCCTAATCACTCTGGTGTGAAATGATCCTTCTTTCTTTTGGCCTTTAATTCATCATATTCTCTATCTCTGTCATTATATCTCCTGTTTCATCAGAAATTCTTATAAACATCACATTTTTAGATAGGAACCACATATTCATCTTTGCGATTCCAGTAGCACCTCAAATATTCTTTTTCTAAGGGTGGGCTTGTACTTAATTATTAAGGAAAATGTCAAGAGTTTCAACATTTGATTCATACCCTTGAGTATTTTAAATCTGACTGATGAAATAAATCATTTTTACAACAATCATGGAATGATGTTATTAATAACAATAATATTTGATTTTAATAGCATACGTAATTTAAACCCCACAGTAATAGTTAAGTTGAGAATTTCAGCTGAGAGATTGCTATATTTTGCAGGATTTGTGAAAAAGCATGAAAATGGGCTTGATTTGTTGCTTTTTTTCCTTTTCTTATCACATGTATTTATGATATATTTAAGGAGCTATAGATAATAAAGTGAAACATAACTACTTGCAAAATTAGTAGACTAAACATCCTTATATTTTACAGGAGTATATAAAAGCCAAGAAGCTCGCCTAATGTTACACATCTATCTCATTAAAGTACCAGCTCAAGCTTCTGTGAAGAAAATGAAGGAGGAAAATTGGGCCATGGATGGCTTTGTAAGTATATTTCTTTAAAAGTCTGCTGCTAAACTTAATAACACATTTGTGCTATGGTTTGTCATTAAAATTACAGAAAAATGTAAGTTTCTAAATTGAGCTAGTTAAATGCACACACATAAAATGGCAAAACTACTATTATGACTAATTTATTTTGAAAAAATAAATGATTCAGTATAAATACTTAGTAATCTAGTGTGTCTAAACTACTGAAGCCTATGACCTACAGAAGGTTTTCCTTGTAAAAGTTTTGTTACTTCAGAGCATATAGTCAGAGTTCCCATGGTCATTTTATCAAAGACTTCTGGGCAGTGTGTAAGTATAAGATTTGTTGCTTCCAACTGCCAGTTTAGAAATTCCATTCACTTAAGTGACTGAATAGAACAGGGTAACTCCAAAGTGAGGTTATGGTAATTGTTCAGAGGAAGTGGCTCACATAACTTCTTCTTCATAGCCAACTTTATAAAATTTTCTAAATATGAAGAGTAAATTTGGTTTCTGAGGGAAAATAAAAAGTGCATCCTGTTTCCCTTTCTGTGCCATTATTCATGGAGTTGAGGTCTAACTCATCTTCAGTGCACTTAGATTGTTTCATTTAGGAAACAAATAAAATGAATACATTCATTTAACTATTAGAGTTTGAGCTTTTCTTTTTAGAAGCATTTTGTGTCTAAAAATGACCTTGCCCGGGGTATGTCTGATAATAAGGAATAAATCACTTGTGAAATGTCAGACTTACATGAATAATTTGGTATAATATTTTGCTTTTTAGGGCGAGGATGCAAGGTTTTTTGCAGCTTTCACAAGAACATACATGACTTAGATAACATTGAAAATAATCAGGACAAACTTTGGGGTAAATTCATATGACTAGTTATCAGCAACACTGAAATGTATCAACTCATATTTTATTAGTGAGATCAAATAACACTATGCATGTGACCTATTTTTTATGTATAGAACTTTACATGCAAGGTACAGTTAATAGCATTTGCAGGATTAGGTAGAGTCACAAAATCTCAGGCTCAACATGCAACAAGTTCTTTCTCATGTTTCTGGGGCTAGCTTGGGGGGCTCCATTTGAAGCTGTGGTATCAAGTTCGGGTTGCTCCAGGTGTCTCATATCAGGTCCAGGCTGGAGGGACAGCAGCTGCCAGGAACATGTCCTTCTCTTGCCAAAGGCCTGAAACTCTGAGGGGCAAAGTGGAAATATGTCCCCCTTATTTTAACAGCCCTATTGAGATATAATCCATGTACCCTACTCATTTAAAGTGTACAGTTCAGTAGTTCTTACTATATTTACAGATGTGTAACCATCACCACAGTTGATTTTAGAATATTTCCATCACCTCAAAAAGAAACCATATCCTTTACCTATCGCCCAACCCATCCACCCCTCCTTTCTCCCCCAAATCCCAGCAACCACAACTCTATTTTCTGTCTAGATTTCACTGTTCTAGGCTTTCATATTTATGAATCATACAATCCCTGGTCTTTTGTGACCATGGATTATATGGTTTCTTTCACTTATAATGGGAAACATGCCTCTTAAGGCCTAGGCTTGGAACTGACTTATTGTCAATTCCACCCACATTCCATTGGCCAAAGCAAGTCACAGGACAAAATCCAACTCACTGAGGAAGAATGAATACACTTTTCATGAATGTTAATGGGAAGGGAGAAAATTGTGCCTGTATGCTGAACAGTAATTGAATCTACAAAGTACAGTATTATATTTTAATTTTTAATTGACTACTTGCCTTATTCTGTTTTATCATATCCTTGGTCTTTTTCTTGACAATCAGTTTCTTCACCTAAAAGAAATCTATAAATCTGTATCATTATATTAATAACTAATCCCCCTTATTTCCAGTATCCTAATTAAAGATGAAATTTTTCATTTTATTTTTAATAATGGTAAATTTGCATGATGTTCTGTTTTACACAGAAGATATGGAGGAAGGAATTGTGCATAATATTCATTTTATATTAAGTCTGAATATTTTCTAAGACTGGGAAAATATATCTGTGGCCAACTTTTATGTTTAATCAAACTTATAAATATTTTTAGGTTTCTGCTGAGCCTGATGGAGCTACTTATGTATTTCAAGGATTTATTCAGGGTAAAGATTATGGGCAATTTGGACTACAAAGACTAGGTAATGTAGTCATTTTCATTTTCATGTACTTTATTACTCAAGATATCATAAGAAAATATAATGGATTCTGTACATTAGGCACACTTACTGCATTTTGAATTTTGCATTGTCAGGACTATACATTGATACACTTGATAGCCTTCTAAATAAGTACAGTCTTTAAAATATTGGTTCTCTGTGTTCCACCTCAATACAGTGTTTAGTTTTTCATCATATTTCTAATAAATATGACAAACTGCCTTTCCCTCAAGCAAGTAAAAAGGAGAAAAAGTGATAAAGATTTGAAATAAAATTTTAAACTGTGAATGATTTTATCTTATGAGAATTGTATTGCTTCTCTTCCATTTGAATATCTGCAATTTTCTTACTGCCCCACCAAAAAAAAAAAAACCAATGTAGTGGCACTTTGAGAAACTCATAGAATCTGGAAAGGGAAAATTACTTTGAGGAGTGAACCATTGTGGGGGCTTTGTGCTAGTCAGATATGTAAATTTTCTGTGGTGGGAGGTACAGGGTTTTGTCATTTTTATTCCCAACTCTTCTCAAACATATCTAAATATTTAATAGTCTCATTTGAATGTATTTATTAACACACCTTTTGGTGTACAATTTTCCTAAAGTATACTGTATCTCAGTATTATATTGTGGTAGTAATGCATAAACAGTAAATCCATGTTCTAAAAACTACTCCTTGATGTTTATCTTTAAAATTCCATTGCTTTGAACTTTTATGTAAATTTTCTGAGTCCCTGGAAAATTAAAATACAAAATGGTACTAATATTTTTAACCTTGACTAGGGTATGACTTCAGTTCAGTTCAGTCTCTCAGTCATGTCCATTCTTTGAGACCCCATGGACTGCAGCACGCCAGGCTTCCCTGTCCATTACTAGCTCCCGGAGTTTACTCAAATTCACATCCACTGAGTCGGTGATACCATCCAACCATCTCATCCTCTGTTGTCCCCTTCTCCTCCCACCTTCAGTCTTTCCCAGTAGCAGGGTCTTTTCCAAGGAGTCAGTTCTTCGCATCAGGTGGAAGAAGTATTGGAATTTCAGCTTCAGCATCAGTCCTTCCAATGAATATTCAGACTGGATTCCTTTTGGATTGATCTCCTTGCAGACCAAAGGGACTCTCAAGAGTCTTCTCCAACACCACAGTTCAAAAGCATCAATTATTCAGCACTCATCTTTCTTTATAGTTCAACTCTCACATCCATACGTGACTACTGGAAAAACCATAGCTTTGACTAGATGGACCAAAGTAATGTCTCTGCTATTTAATATACTGTCTAGGTTTGTCATAACTTTTCTTCCAAGGAGCAAGTGTCTTAATTTCATGGATGCAGTCACCATCTGCAGTGATTTTGGAGCACACCCCCTACAAAAAAAATAAAGTCTCTCACTGTTTCCAATGTTTCCCCATCTATTTGCCATGAAGTGATAGTACTGGATGCATAATCTTCATTTTCTGAATGTTGAGTTTTAAGCCAACTTTTTCATTCTCCTCTTTCACTTTTATTAAGAGGCCCTTTAGTTCTTCTTCACTTTCTGCCATAAGGTGTTATCTGCATATCTGAAGTTATTGATATTTCTCCCAGAAATCTTGATTCCAGCTTGTGCTTCATCCAGCCCAGCATTCCACATGATGTGCTCTGCGTATAACTTAAATAAGCAGGGTGACAATATGCAGCCTTGACATACTCCTTTCCTGATTTGGAATCAGTCTGTTGTTCCATGTCCAGTTCTAACTGTTGCTTCTTGACCTGCATACATATTTCTCAGGAGGCAGGTCAGGTAGTCTGGTATTCCCTTCTCTTGAAGAATTTTCCACAATTAGCTGTGATCCACACAGTCAAAGGCTTTGGCATAGTTAATAAAGCATGACTTAGTTGAACATTTGATATAGTTGAATGTTTTTTTAAAAAGTAAATCAGCTTTCCCCAGATGAACAATAATAAGGAGATGTCATTTCAGATAATGTCTTGCCACAATTGTTAGTTTTAAAATCAGTAGAAGACATTCACTAATATAGTACATTGTCACAGTTGTATAATTGAATACAAGATTTTTTCACATTATATTCCCCAAATCATCTCAAGCACTGCATGTCTAAAACAGAACCTATTAAGAAGAAAAAGAAACTATTTTTCTGAAAAAAGAGTTTGCTATTTATTTCTCTTCCATAGTCCCTGTGCCAACACATTGACAAATCTCATTTTTCTCATCTTTTAGCTATGCTAATGTGGGCAAAGTTATACGATACTGAAAGAGGAACTCCACAGGTCAGTACATGCCCAATACACTGGAGATCAGTGGAGAAATAACTCCAGAAAGAATGAAAGGATGGAGCCAAAGCAAAAACAATACCCAGTTGTGGATGTGACTGGTGATAGAAGCAAGGTCCGATGCTGTAAAGAGCAATATTGCATAGGAACCTGGAATGTCAGGTCCATGAATCAAGGCAAATTGGAAGTGGTCAAACCAGAGATGGCAAGAGTGAATGTCAACATTCTAGGAATCAGCGAACTCAAATGGACTGGAATGGGTGAATTTAACTCATATGACCATTATATCTACTACTGTGGGCAGGAATCCCTTAGAAGAAATGGAGTAGCCATCATGGTCAACAAAAGAGTCTGAAATGCAGTACTTGGATGCAATCTCAAAAACGACAGAATGATCTCTGTTCGTTTCCAAGGCAAACCAACCATACAATATCACAGTAATCCAAGTCTATGCCCCAACCAGTAACGCTGAAGAAGCTGAAGTTGAACGGTTCTATGAAGACCTACAAGACCTTTTAGAACTAACACCCAAAAAGATGTCCTTTTCATTATAGGGGACTGGAATGCAAAAGTAGGAAGTCAAGAAACACCTGGACTAAC
>NW_011495050.1:9881023-9900338 GCF_000754665.1 Bison bison bison
TTAACTACAGATGACCATTATATCTACTACTGTGGGCAGGAACCCCTCAGAAGAAATAGAGTGGCCATCATGGTCAACAAAAGAGTCTGAAATGCAGTACTTGGATGCAATCTCAAAAACGACAGAATGATCTCTGTTCGTTTCCAAGGCAAACCAACCATTCAATATCACAGTAATCCAAGTCTATGCCCCAACCAGTAACGCTGAAGAAGCTGAAGTTGAACGGTTCTATGAAGACCTACAAGACCTTTTAGAACTAACACCCAAAAAGATGTCCTTTTCATTATAGGGGACTGGAATGCAAAAGTAGGAAGTCAAGAAACACCTGGATTAACAGGCAAATTAGCCTTGGAATACAGAATGAAGCAGGGCAAAGACTAATTGAATTTTGCCAAGAAAATGCACTGGTCATAGCAAACACCCTCTTCTAACAACACAAGAGAAGACTCTACACATGGGCATCACCAGATGGTCGACACCGAAATCAAATTGATTATATTCTTTGCAGCCAAAGATGGAAAAGCTCTATACAGTCAACAAAAACAAGACCAGGAGCTGACTGTGGCTCAGATCATGAACTCCTTATTGACAAGTTCAGACTGACATTGAAGAAAGTAGGGAAAACCACTAGACCATTCAGGTCTAGTGACCTGAATCAAATCCCTTATGACCTAAACCAAATCCCTTATGATTATACAATGGAAGTGAGAAATAGATTTAAGGGCCTAGATCCGATAGATAGAGTGCCTGATGTGGACTGAGGTTTGTGACATTGTACAGGAGACAGGGATCAAGATCATCCCCATGGAAAAGAAATGCAAAAAAGCAAAATGGCTGTGTGAGGAGGCCTTACAAATAGCTGTGAAAAGAAGAAAAGCAAAAAGCAAAGTAGAAAAGATACAAGCATCTGAATGCAGAGTTCCAAAGAATAGCAAGAAGAGATAAGAAAGCCTTCCTCAGCGATCAATGCAAAGAAATAGAGGAAAACAACAGAATGGGAAAGACTAGAGATTTCTTCAAGAAAATTAGAGAAACAAGGGAACATTTCATGCAAAGATGGGCTCGATAAAGGACAGAAATGGTATGGACCTAACAGAAGCAGAAGATGTTAAGAAGAGGTGGCAAGAATACACAGAAGAACTATACAAAAAAGATCTTCATGACCGAGATAATCATGACGGTGTGATCACTCACCTAGAGCCAGACATCCTAGATGTGAAGTCAAGTGGGCCTTAGAAAGCATCACTACAAACAAAGCTAGTGGAGGTGATGGAATTCAAGTTGAGCTATTTCAAATCTTGAAAGATGATGCTGTGAAAGTGCTGCACTCAATATGCCAGAAAATTTGGAAAACTCAGCAGTGGTCACAGGACCGGAAAAGTCAGTTTTCATTCCAATCCCAAAGAAAGGCAATGCCAAAGAACGCTCAAACTACCGCACAATTGCACTCATCTCACATGCTAGTAAAGGAATCCTCAAAATTCTCCAAGCCAGGCTTCAGGAATATGTGAACCATGAACTTCCTGATGTTCAAGCTGGTTTTAGAAAAGGCAGAGGAACCAGAGATCAAATTGCCAACATATGCTGGATCATGGAAAAAAGCAAGAGGGTTCCAGAAAAACACCTATTTCTGCTTTATTGTCTATGCCAAAGCCTTTGTGAGGATCACAATAAACTGTGGAATATTCTTCAAGAGGTGGGAAGCAACAATTAGAACTGGACATGGAACAACAGACTGGTTCCAAATAGGAAAAGGAGTACATCAAGGCTGTATATTGTCACCCTGCTTATCTAACTTATATGCAGAATACATCATGAGAAACTCTGGACTGGAAGAAGCACAAGCTGGAACCAAGATTGCCAGGAGAAATATCAATAACATCACATATGCAGATGACACCACCTTTGTGGCAGAAAGTGAAGAGGAACGAAAAAGCCTCTTGATGAAAGTGAAAGAGAACAGTGAAAAAATTGGCTTAAAGCTCAACATTCAGAAAACGAAGATCATGGCATCCAGTCCCAGCACTTCATGGGAAATAGATGGGGAAACAGTGGAAACAGTGTCAGACTTTATTTTTCTGGGCTCCAAAATCACTGCAGATGGTGACTGCAGCCATGAAATTAAAAGACGCTTACTCTTTAGAAGAGAAGTTATGACCAACCTAGATAGCATATTCAAAAGCAGAGACATTACTTTGCCAACAACCGTCCATCTAGTCAAGGCTCTGGTTTTTCCAGTGGTCATGTATGGATGTGAGAGTTGGACTGTGAAGAAGGCTGAGCACCGAAGAATTGATGCTTTTGAACTGTGGTGTTGGAGAAGACTCTTGAGAGTCCCTTGGACTGCAAACAGATCCAACCAGTCCATTCTGAAGGAGATCAGCCCTGGGATTTCTTTGGAGGGAATGATGCTGAAGATGAAACTCCAGTACTTTGGCCACCTCATGCGAAGAGTTGATTCATTGGAAAAGACTCTGATGCTGGGAGGGATTGGGGGTAGGAGGAGAAGGGGATAACAGAGGATGAGATGGCTGGATGGCATCACTGACTTGATGGATGTGAGTCTGAGTGAACTCCGGGAGTTGGTGATGGACAAGGAGGCCTGGCATGCTGTGATTCATGGGGTCGCAAAGTGTCGGACATGACTGAGCGACTGAACTGAACTGAATGTCATAACCATTTACTCAGTCCCAAGGAGAACACTCCTAAATCCTATGCCTTCTTACACCCTTCTTCCTTCATCCACACAGATAACTTCTGTTTATTTGAAATATGAAATGTTCCTGGAAATCTATCTTTTCATGCTCTTCCTAGTGCTATAGTTCCCATCTTAATTTCCATTTTTATCTGGGATGTCTTCAAACTACTCCTGCTTTCAGACCAGACTCTCTCAAGTCCATCTCACCTTAGTCACTGTTTAAAATCTTGTATATAACCACTGAGCAGTTTTTTCCCCTACACATCTTCAGTTCTTCCTCACTGTAGGTGGGTGAAAATTTTGAGCTCTTTAGAATAATATTTATGCCTTTTCAAATGTTTATCATTTTAACCTCCTTTTCCTATCACATATCTTTTCTATACAGATATGCCTAACATTAATTCATGCTTCATATATACACTTATTTATGGCTCTGTATTCTTCCTACAGTTGTTATTAACTAAAGTTCAGAGACTGAGCTTATTGTTCATTCTTTATCCTTTCCTGGAAAAATATACATAGTAGGTGTTGTGTAAAATTGTGTGGAAATGAAGGAGTTTTGTGAATTATTTTTGTATTTCCAAGTAGATAAATATCTTGAGCAAGGAATAAATTAATTGGTTTCTAAAAAATATCAAGTTGATAAAAGATACCTAATTTTTTATTTGTATGTTATTTTTTTCCTTTTATAGGACTGAATATGTCAGAAGGCTCAAATTCTTCAAATCAACCTCATGGTACAAATAGTAGTTCCGTGG
Source organism: Bison bison bison (assembly GCF_000754665.1). Classification (NCBI taxonomy): domain Eukaryota; kingdom Metazoa; phylum Chordata; class Mammalia; order Artiodactyla; family Bovidae; genus Bison; species Bison bison. The sequence continues at coordinate 9,884,480 of NW_011495050.1, forward strand.
CCATTGCTATTCTGGTGCCTTTTTTTGCACTTATATTTGCAGGATTTGGATTTTATCTCTATAAACAAAGGTAAGTTTATTGATGTTAAATATAAAATGTTTCCCAAATCTATATTTTATGTTCTTTTTACTCTCCAATTCAAATTCTAACTTCTGTTTTTTTTTTTTTTTTTTGGTCTGAATTGTTGTAGCAAATATAACCACAGTTTGTTAAAACCATTATTTCCTCTGCCCATCATCCCATCACCCCAATATACACACAACTAAAATCGCTCTGTTGAGTTGTGCAAACATTCAACTTTATTCTTTCTCCTTTTTGTCTGTCAATTTTCTGGAATGTAACTAATTGTATAAGTTATTTTTATACTATCCATGCTGAAACTATAGTTTACAAAATCTAAGTTAAGGTTTAAAATGAACAGGTGATATCTGCTGCCACGTGTCTTTAGAGAACAAGGAAGAAGTTTATGTTTAAACCTCTTAGTTTACATGACAGTACTGACAGATTTTACCCAGGCTGACAGATGATAAAATCTTCTAGTCTTCTCATTTATCTTCTGTTGCTTTTAGAAAATGCTGCAGTTAGTATATTTGTTACATATCTCACATATGACTGTATAGATTATCAGTTGACCCCTCTTTGCTATGTCCATTACAACATCTTGATGAAGGGCTTTAGTATGCAGTTAATCCACTATTTGAGACCATCGCTTATTAAGGAAACAAAAAAAGGCAAAAAAAAAAAGGAGAAGAAGAAAGTATGCTGGTAACCAGATAACTAAATGAATACCTAATTTTTTAAATCTTTTTAAATCTTTTCTTTTAAAAAATAAAAAAATAAAAAAAAGAAATTAAAATCAGAGACCTAATATAAGACATTGAAAAAAAAAATAAAGTTATTTGGCACATTAAAAAAAAAAAAAAAAACTAATATCATTATTATAAATGCCAGTCTGTATTATCTAAGAATGATTTAATTAATATTATGCAAATTTGTAACAATTGTGCATTAGCAGTCATTCAGGCCTTGTCGATATCAGATGTTGTTAATGATAAAAATCATCACTAAATTTATTTATAAAGCAAGCTATGCTAATCATTTTTTATTATTGTGGTAAAATGCACATAAAATGATTTAAACCATTGTAGATATACAATTCAGTGACATTTAGTATACTCACAATGTCACAAAACCATCAGCCTAAAAGGAAACTGTACCCACTAAACAGTCACTCCCTACTCCTCCTACCCCTGTCTCAGGTAATTACTTTGGTTCACCTTCTGCATATTATATATATATGGAATCATACAATATGTGACATTTTGTATCTGGCTTCTTAAATATAATATAGTGTTTTCAAGGTTATCCTTATCATACTACACATCTACATATTATTGACTATGTGGCTGAATAATATTCCATTGTATGTTTGAATATGTTATGTTTAAATATGTCCATTCATCAGCTGATGGATATTTGGATTATTCCTATGTTTGAGCTATTGTGAACAGTGCTGCTATACACATCTGTGTACAAGTTTTATTCAGACGCCTGTTTCAGTTTTTTGAGTATGCATTCAAGAATGAAATTCTTGGATTATATGGTAATCCTTCATTTAACCTTTTTCCTTCATTTAACCACATTTAATATGGTTTCCCTGGTGGCTCAGATGGTAAAGCGTCTACCTGCAATGCAGGAGACCCGGGTTCAATCCGTGGGTTAGGAGGATTCCCTGGAGAATGAAATGGCAACCCACAAAAGTATTCTTGCCTAGAAAATCCCATGGACAGAAAAGGGCCTGATAGGTTGCAGTCCACGGGGTCACAAAGAGTTGGACACGACTGAGTGATTTCATTTTCATTTAACCATCCTAGTGAACTGTATTTCGTTGTGATATTGATCTGCATTTCCCTAATTACTAATTATATTGGGTGTTTTTCATGTGTCTGCTAGTCATTTGTCTACATTCTTTGAAGAAATACCTATTCAAATTCTTTGCCCATTTTTAAAATTGACTAATTTGTCTTATTTTTGAGGTATAAGAGTTCTCCATATATTCTGGATACTAAACCCTTTTCAGATACATGGTTTGCAAATATTTCTCTTTCCGTGGGTTGTAGTTACAGTTTCTTGATAGTATCCCTTGATATACCAAATTTTTCGTTTTTATGAAGTCCAATTTATTTCTTTTTTCTTCTGTTACTTTGCTCTTAGTATTATACCTAAGAGACCATTGCCAAATGCAAGGTCATGAAGGTTTACCTATGTGTTTTCTCCTAAGTATTTTATAGATTTTGCTCTTATGTTTAGAACATTGATTAGTTTTAAGTTAATTTTTATTGATAGTATAAACTTTTCTAAAGTTTGATGTTATTTTCCTTAAAGTTGTTGCTTAATATTTGCAGAAACAAATCTTTTAAATCTTTGTGATCCTTACCTAATTAGAAGGAAATGATGTTGCTTCTGTTTTTATTGTGAACCTAGTTTAAAAGAGAGATGAATGTGATCGATTAGAATTATGCACCTGGCAAGAGCAAGTTGTAAGCAATATAATTTACATTATATAACTATATATATGTATATATAGATGATGCTATTGAAAGCAATTTTAGATAGATTTTTTAAAATGTTATCATACAAATCCCTGACAATTTTTAGTACAGAGAAAAATTCAGAAAATGTGCTAAGGATAGGACAATCACAGAGTGGCAAATACAAATTATAATAAAATAAGTAGTTGAAATTTTGTGTTATTTGTTGTAAGCAAAAGAGAATTATTTTAAGGCCTTTTTAGGAATTAAATTTGAGGAACACATAGGGGTAAGTATGCTTTTGTTGCTGTTGTTCAGTCCCTAAGTTTTGTCCAACTTTTGCGACCCTGTGGAGTACAGCACACCAGGCTTCCCTGTCTTTCACTATCTCCCAGAGTTTGCTCAAACTCAAGTATGCCTTTGATCATTTGATTTACATGTAAAATTATAATTTTATTTACAAATGATTTTTTTGCAATTTGATTTTTTATCATTTGATTTACAAATGTCAGCAAATTATGCTGTAGGATGTGGGAAAGAGAAACTAGAAATAAACATTAGTCAAAAGTGAGACAAAAAATAAAGGAGGGATTCAAAATGAACACCTTATACCAGCCAGTTTAGATTCCATGTGTTTTGTTAACTAATAGCAAATATTCAGTTATCAGGAACTCTGGAAACTATTTCATGACATGAGATATCAGTGTAGTTAGTCATTTTGTCTTTGAGATTTTGAGTTTACTTGTTCTAATGTATATAATTTTAAGCCAATTGAGTATTTATGTTTCTGGGATACTCTAAGCACTTTCCAAAACTAGGTGTCAGTATCAGATGTCTGCTTTTCTTGGGACTCCCTTCTTATTACCGCAGAATGAACTCCTTATTGTCATTCAAGTCTCAGATTAAATTTTACTTCCTTATTTTCTTTATTACCTCTCCTAACATGGATCCCAGTTACTTCTGGTCATATCAACCATTTTCCTTTTCAGCAAAACAATTTTCATTATCTTGTTTCGTTTTTCTTGTTTATTTTTAATTTATTCATTGCTGTCCTTGTAATATGAGAATAATGAGTTTGTATGTTTTTTGTAAAAAAGAAAAATTATATATCCAATGCCTAGGGTCATGCCTAGCATGTAATGGATGCTCAATAAATACTTGAGGAATGAATAGTAATGAGATTTGAATTCATCATCATCATAATTTAGCTATATTTTACATGATCATTTATGATAACATTATCTCATAAGAAAATTTATAAGACTAGCCATAATATTTATTTATACTTATATTACTCATATTGGTACCATTTATAAATATATATTGTATGTAAATAATAAAAGTCATTCATGATTTAAAAGTGACAGGTAAATTATTCAAATTTGATGAATTGTGGTTTCTCAATATTTTCAAGTTATATTATCCATTAACAGTGATAACTCAAGTATTGATATATTGTGTTTGAGTTCTATTCTGCTGTTTCTGGAAGAAAGTTAATGTATAACTAATTAGTGTTCTCATCTACAGGACTGCACCCAAAACCCAGTATACAGGATGTTCAGTTCATGAAAATAACAATGGCCAAGCAGCTTTTGAAAATCCCATGTATGACACCAACACAAAGTCAGTGGAAGGGAAGGCAGTACGGTTCGATCCCAACTTGAACACAGTCTGCACAATGGTATAACGTGGCAGCTTTGGCCTTCTTCAGAAGCTTGGAAATCGACACACAAAACAGTGCACACTTAGTTCACTGACAAACAAATCAAAGCACACTTATCAGGACTTGCTGGGTCACCTTTTCCTGTGGAATGATAGAGAAGAGTGTTTTTTCATAAACTGGACCATAATTCTTCTTCATGTTTACCATGGAGAATTTTATAGAAATTTGGCTGCACTCCGAGAGTGCTTACTCACAGTTTATTTGCTTTTTTTAAAAAGGAGATTATTCTAAAACATAAACTTATTTGCATATATTGGAGGAGCATCCACTATCAGTATTTCTGTGCTTTATAAACTATATTAGAGGGACTGGGTTTAAAAAAATGATATAGGGTAGAAAATAAGAGCTATACTTACAAGAGTCAATAGATCACTGACTTCTCTTTAACTGTCATGAGCTGTATCACGCCCGTAAGTCTGTATTTTTCACCACTCTATCAGCTGTTCCTTCCTTTTAATTGAGTCATTGTTTTCTTCATTTCCCTGGTTATTTCAGATTGAGTCATGCCCTGAAATGTTTATGAGCTAATTTATGTCACAGATGAGATAAGAGTGCCCACTCTGATTTGATGCTTTCTGTTTTTTTTCTTCAGTATCATACTGCTACCTTTTTTTAGACTGGTTGTCATAGTTTCTGTAAATGGCAAGCTCATCATGCTATCTTCCTGATTTCCCTCATTATGTTGTAACCAATATTATTCAGTGAGCCATGGGGTAAGTGTTTAACTCCTTGCTTCAATCTTTTTTGTCCCTCAGAAACAACCTTAGCTGGCAAAAACTGTCTATAATAATCATGATTTTGCAGTTATCTGAGATACCGAACTTACCATTCTTTACCATTCTTTCTAATATTTTTGCAAGACCAAATAGAACCTATCAGTCTACTTATTTAGTTTATAATTATCTGTTTTTCCTTCCAGCTGAATGTTCAAATTTATTTAATATTGCTTTGAACTTTTACCTAACAGTGAGTTAGAAGTATAAACTTGTTAAACTTTTTAGTTAACAGTGAGTTAAACATATATTTTGGACCATTGCCTAAATCAAAATGAGTAAAAGTAAAATTACTTTCAAATAACCAATATAAATTTATTTCCTAAAGTTGTGGATTTACCAAATTTTTATATATTTAAAAATTTCTATTCTCTTATCCTTAAGAAGCAGCTTCCAGATATGACAGGTTTCTTTCATAGTTATTAAGGTATGTATTTGCAAGTTATTTACAACTGTATCACAGAAATGCCAGCATTTTGATTTAATAGGTCATAGTCTTCCTTTAATAGCATGTTTTACTTCACTGGATAAATTATGTACCCGGTGTAAACACTTCATTGTTGTCCCTTTCAAATATGGATAAAGTTGTAAACAGTCTCGGCTTTTTGTATCATGAGACAGAGTGCCTACGAGAAATCATTGCACCCAGAGTGCTGCTTGGATCTATCTCTACAAATGTAGTGAATTTCTTGTAAACCACTTTGAAATACATTGTTTTGGAAATTCATATAATTTTCCCAACATTGTACTCTACTGACAGGATGCTGTTTTAAATTTTATTCCATCAGTTATTTATTCTTGTTTATTCAAATGACTGCAATAACAACAATTCATTCATTAATGTTAAGGTTAATACATTTAAGATCTTGTTTAAACAATGTTTCTTCTGCAACTGGCTACTCCTCTTATATTAATGCATACACTTTTGTAAAGAAGTATATTTTTATGAAAAAAAAAAACTTTGTAAAAGTATGATGTAAATTTTCAGTGCAATGTAAACAAATAAAAGTGGATAATTGCTTTTGTAAAATGTCTATTCTTTTCAAAATTGTCGGTGCAGTGGTTATTAAAAGGAATGAGCAGCCCTTCTTTATTTGGTGATATAATAAAGTTCTGAAACTGCATATACTTAGTTCAAAACATAATAATGAAATATGGGTATTTTTTTCATGTTCTGTAGTTCCCACGTATAACACTCTTAAAAATAAACATTCTCAGTAAGCATAATAGTATCATAAAAACCTCATCTTAGAATTTACCTTAAGTGTCAATATTTTAACAATACATAGTATCTAAAATTATATATAACTGATGATTTCTAGTATTTCTATAGTAAATTTCTTAGAGATATTTATGTTAAGCATGCTTCCTAGGTATGAACCCAATAACCTTTTGAATTGCTACATTAAACTAATATTCACAAACAAATCTATATTTCCAGGATGAAACATGTAAAGTTTTGTACTCAAGAGATTTATCATTTCTATAAAGTTCAAATCACAAGCTATTGAAATTCAACTTTGTTAGATAACTCTTTTTTACAGAACACATTGTCTTTATATGTCAAGACCTGAATCTCCAGTCTTTACGAGTCTATTACTGTTATTTTGCTTTTATTTTAGAAATAATTGCTTCTTGATATATTGCAGTTTCTGTTTTAACTTCATTAACTGTATTATCTCCACCTTTAATTCACTTCATACCTTCTGCATTTTCTCTTGTTGTTATTTGTCTATATGTTTATTCCTCCTGTGTTTTCTTTTTTTCCCTTTTTATTTTTCAACTTTTAAATTTTTCTTTCTATTGATGCTTTTCTTAGCATCCTTTCCTCTTTTACATGTCTTATCCTTTTTAGCCTTTTTATTATTAATTCTCATTTAAAAAATTTTCTGTTTATCTTTTTAACCCCCTCAAAAATTATTTTAGTGGAAGTCACTTTACTTTTATCTTTTTCCTAGCTCTGCTGCTGCTGCTAAGTCGCTTCAGTCGTGTCCGACTCTGTGCGACCCCATAGGTGGCTCCCACCAGCCCACCGGGCTCCCCCGTCCCTGGGATTCTCCAGGCAAGAACACTGGAGTGGGTTGTCATTTTCTTCTCCAATGCATGAAAGTGAAAAGTCAAAGTGAAGTCACTCAGTCGTGTCTGACTCTTAGCGACCCCATGGACTGCAGCCCACCAGGCCCCTCCGTCCATGGGATTTTCCAGGCAAGAGTACTGGAGTGGGGTGCCATTGCCTTCTCCATTTCCTAGCTCTATTGAAGTATAATTAATAATTGTGAGATATTTAAAATGTATAGCTTGATAATTTAGTAAAGGAACATAGTTTTTTTTTCTTTTTTTGATCAGAACATTTCAGTTCTACTCTGTTATTCGATTTCAATTAAGGAAGTAACTTAAAAGAGCCTTCTTGAGTTTCTCTTATATTTAAGAACATTAAAGCTGTAGGTTCCACTCAGGATCTCTTGATAATGGATTCTAATGAAAATTACTGTGGGCATAAACCAAAGGTCAGATTTATTTCACCTGTCCTTTTCACTTATGTGAGAGAAAAAAAAAAAGCAATAACGTTAGCTAAAGCAGTCAGTAAACATATCTATATGAGTGTCCCTTAAAGAGAATGAGAATATATTTGCTGTCAAAGTACTAATCTATAAATATCTATAAAAGTAAGATAGACATTGTTAAAGGAAGGTGAAATAAAGCCTCTATAAAATTATAGAAGCTCATAAGTCTAGGAAATAATTAAAAATGAGAAGTTTGAAACTTGACTGAAAGAAATATTGATTTGCTTCTCTCTCTCTCTCTTGCTCTTTTTTTTTTTTTAGGATGACTTTGGAGGAAAGGGAATAAGAATCTCAAAAGATATACATGTGTAAAAATCTGAGAAATATCTTTCTTTGATTACTTTCATGAGCTTGATATTCTAAAGTACTTTAAAGCAGATTTAAAAGTTACTGGAGAGTAGAACAGCCACTGGACGTTAGATTTCATTCTTTAGAATACAAAGCAATAGAGCTAGTGAACACGGGCTAGATACATTCCCAACTTTTAATAAGTTCCCATGTGTAATAATTTTATTAGTCCTGAAAAAGAAGTATATTCTACACATTCAAATTCATAGCTATAAGTTGCATTGCAAACAAAAAACAAGAAATCTGTGCTTAAACTCTCATAAGATCCAAATCCTGTTTATAAGTATTTGCATACATATGAAAATAGGGATAATCCCAAATGCTTTGACAGGATCAATGAGATACATATACATAGAGAAAAATATCGACCCACCTCCACATTGTGAATTAAACCAAAAGGGCTTCTTAGTAAGTCTTTTCTTCATATCATTTAGTTAAATTTTGTGTCTCCTGAAGGAACTTATTAGAAAGAAATGTGTTACTGGAAAATGTCATTTAATTGCTTTGTAATCCCAGTAAGCCAATTAACAGAGCAATGGCAACCCACTCCAATATTCTTGCCTGGAGAATCCCATGGATGGAGGAGCCTGGTGGGCTATAATCCACGGGGTCGCAGAGTCGGACACAACTGAGTGACTTCACTTTTATTATACAGCAAGTACCCCGATCTCTTTATTTTTAAACCAAGACTTTTCTAGTTTATGGCACCCTTTTTTGAACAAAGATTTTAAGTACATAAGAAGAAATAAAAAGGAAATTAATGATAATAAAAAAAATTTTAAATATTTTCAAATATTCTAGTAAATGTATACTAACATACATATATATGAATATATACTTATAGAGAGATATTAATATACTTCTCTACTGATACTTTAAGTAAGTAGTGGGGCTAATAATTTCTGTAATTTTAAAGAATATCATAAGCAATTTTTTGATATATTCATAGTATTTAACATGACATAAAATATCTGTGATTTTTATAGGGGACAAAAGTCAGAGATTATTTTTACCCAGCTTTTTACTGAAGGAAATACTATATTTTAGTGAGAACAGTGAAGATAAAGGTGTGGCATTTTCCCACCTGTGTTTACACATTTTTTGAATTCTACTAGCATACTAGGTTTAGAACCATGCTTCATGGTACAGGGAATAAAACTTTCTCTTGAGTGATTGGCAATGAAAATTAAGGGCTTGAGTTGGATGTTAGTTATGAAATAGCAACATAAAGAAGAAACATTTCTAAGAAGAAATCCCTAAAAGGAAAGACTGAGTATAAATAGAAAAATATCATTAATTAATGTTAACACAGTAGATATTTTCTAACATTAAACATTCACATACTACTCTAGTATGAAGTATAATGTCTAGTGGATAAATATAGGAAACACATAGATCTTATCGAGGTAAATTAAAGTTTTGTCAAGCTATTAATAATTTTTTAAAAGTATACATAGAAGTCACATAATTCTATGTGGTAACTATGTTCATTTCTATAAGCTTTCACTCTTTTTCTGTTAAAATTGACTCCTATGGCATTAAAAGCAAATATTTGACTAGCCTACTGAATAAGATTAAGGAGTATAGAGGAGATATGGGTTATGTGGCATCAATATTTGTCTTCAGAATATTCAGAATTTGATGGAGTTAATTTGAAGACTCCATATTAGGTCAGTTTAATATAATGGAAAACTTGGACATTTCTTGATGAAATGACCAGAAACTATTCACAATATCAATAATGAATTTCTCTTTACTTTTTATCAGTATATGTTTTCCTAGGAATCTTTATTGAAGCTTTATAAAATGTCATTTGAAGTTTATTGACAAAATAGCATCTATAATTTCAACAGAAATCAATTAGACCAGACAAAAACCAAATTTTACATTTAAAGATATGCTGTTATTAAGTAAACGAAATCAGTATTTTTCACCTAGTAATTCTTCTCAATAGGTTATCCAAAGGAAATAATCAAGAGAGAAGTACTTGACATGTGCTTTTCACATTATGAACTATTAGTGTATGATGAAAAATATATCACTAGTTAACAACGTGTAAGCAGCATAAATATTCACTGATCTGGGATTACATTAGAAATTATTATGCATTTATAAGTAATTTTTAAAAATTATGTTCATAGTTAATGATATGAAGACTTTAGTTTTTTAAAACAAAAGCCACTCTTTCTTACCACTGTTTTCTCTTTCCATTTTTCTGTTTATTCCAAATATAAACATAAATGTTTTGAAGCAAAGAAATAAAATACAAATGATCACAATGATCAGGAGTGTGAATAATTGCAGTCTTTTCATTTTACTTTTTTCCAGGAAGACATATATGTTTATAACATTATAAAAATAGTTTATTTTTAAATTTTTTTGAAGGATAATAGCTTTACAGAATTTTGTTGTTTTCTGTCAAACTTCAACATGGATCAGCCATATGTATACACATATCCCCTCCCTTTGGAACCTCCCTCCCATCTCCCTCCCCATCTCACTGCTCTAGGTTGATACAGAGCCCCGTTTGTGTTTCCTGAGTCATACAGCAAATTCCCATTGGCTATCTGTTTTACATATGGTAATGTAAGTTTCCATGTTACTCTTGCCATATATCTCACCCTCTCCTCCCCTCTCCCCATGTCCATAAGTATTCTCCATGTCTGTTTCTCCATTGCTGCCCTGTAAATAAATTCTTCAGTACCATTTTTCTAGATTGTGTATATGTGCATTGGAAAATGATATGTATCTTTGACTTTCTGACTCACTTCACTCTGTATAATAGGTTCTAGGTTCATTCACCTCATCAGAATTGATTTTACTGTGTTCCATTTTATGGCTGAGTAATATTCCATTTTGTATATGTACTAAAACATCTTTATCCATTCATCTGTCGATGGACATCTAGGTTGCTTCCATGTTCTAATTATTGTAAGTAGTGCTCCAATGAACAATGTGGCACATGTGTCTCTTTCAATTTTGGTTTCCTCGGGGAAATCCCACTATGCCTAGGAGTGGGATTGCTGGGTCATATCCTGGTTTTATTCCTAGTTTTTTAAGGAATTTCCATATCGTCTTCCATGGTGGCTGTATCAATTTGCATTCCCACCAACAGTGCAAGAACGTTGCCTTTCTCCACACCTACTCCAGCATTTACTGCTTGTAGACTTTTTGATGAGGGCCATTCTGACCAGTGTGAGGTGATAGTTCATTGTGGTTTTAATTTTCATTTCCCTAACAATGAGCAATGTTGAGCATCTTTTCATGTGTTTTTGCCATCTGTACGTCTTCTTTGGAGAAATGTCTGTTTAGGTCTTTTTCCTAATTTTTGATTGGGTTGTTTCTGTTTCTGGAATTGAGTGTTATAAGTTGCTTGTATATTTTGGGAATTAACCCTTTGTCAGTTGTTTCATTTGCTACTATTTTCTCCCATTCTGAGGGTTGTCTTTTAGCTTGCTTATAGTTTCTGTTGCTGTGCAAAAGCTTTTAAGTTTAATCAGGTCCCACTTGTTTACTTTTGTTTTTATTTCCATTACTCTAGGAAGTGGGTCTTAGAGGATCTTGCTTTGATTTATGTCATTGAGTGTTCTGCCTATGTTACATCTAAGAGTTTTATAATTTCTGGTCTTACCTTTAGGTCTTTAATCCAATTTGAGTTTATGTGTCAGTACCATACTAACTTGATGACTGTAGCTTTGTAGTATAATCTGAAGTCAAGAAGGTTGATTCCTCCAGCTCCATTCTTCTTTCTCAAGACTGTTTTGGTTATTCGGGGTCTTTTTTGTTTGCATATGAATTGTGAAAATTTTTTCCTAATGCTATGAAAAATGCCATTGGTAATTTGATAGGGATTGCATTGAATGTGTAGACTGCATTTGGTAGTATAGTCATTTTCATAATATTGATTCTTCCTACCCAGGAACATGAGATATCTATCCATCTGTTTATGTCATCTTTGATTTCTTTCATCAGTGTCTTATAACTTTCTGTGTACAGTTCTTTTGTCTCCTTAGGTAAGTTTATTCCTAGGTATTTCTTTTTGTTGCAATGGTGAATAGCATTGATTCCCTAATTACTCTTTCTGATTTTTCATTGTTTGTATATAGAAATGCAAGTGATTTCTGTGTATTGATTTTGTATCCTGCAACTTTGCTAACTTCACTGATTAGCTCTAGTAATTTTCTGACACTATCTTTAGGGTTTCCTATGTACAGTATCATGTCATCTACAAAGAGTGAGAGCTTTACTTCTGCTTCTCTGATTTTGATTCCTTTTATTTCTTTTTCTTCTCTGATTGCTGTGGCTAGGGCTTCCAGAATTATGTTGAATAATAGTGGTGAAAGTGGACACCCTTGTCTTGCTCCTGATCTTAGGGGGGGATGCTTTCAGTTTTTCATCATTGAGAATAATGTTTGCTGTAGGGTTATCATATATGGCCTTGACTATGTTGAGGTAGGTTCCCTCTATGCCCATTTCTTGTTGAGGTAGGTTCCTTCTATGCCCATTTCTTGAAGAGTTTTAATCGTAAATGGATGCTGAATTTTGTCAAAGGTTTTTTCTCCATCTATTGAGATGATCATATGGTTTTTATCTTTCAATTTGTTAATATGGGGTATCACATTGATTGATTTGCATACATTGAAGAACACTTGCATTCCTGGAATAAACCCAACTTGATCATGGTGTATGAGCTTTTTGATGTGTTGCTGAATTCTGTTTGCTAAAATTGTGTTTAGGATTTTTGCATCTATGTTCATCAGTTATATTGGCCTGTAGTGTGTGTGTGTGTGTGTGTGTTGCCTTTGTCTGGTTTTGGTATCAGGGTGAAGGTGGCCTTGTTGAATGAGTTTGGAAGTGTTCCTCCCTCTGCAATTTTTTGAAAGAGTTTTTGAAGGATAAGCATTAGCTCTTCTCTAAATGTTTGGTATAATTCTTCTGTGAAAACATCTGGTCCTGAGCTTTTGCTTTTGGGGATTTTTTGATCACAGCTTCAATTTCAGTGCTTGTAATTGTGTTGTTCATAATTTCTATTTATTCCTAGTTCAGTCTTGGGAGATTGAACTTTTCTAAGAATCTGTCCATTTCTTGAAGGTTATCCATTTTATTGTCATATAGTTTTTCATAATAGTCTCTTATTTGTATTTCTGCATTGTCTCTTGTAACCTCTCCTTTTTTTTTTTTTCTAATTTTGTTAATTTGATTCTCCTCTCTTTTTTTCTTGATGAGTCTAGCTAAAGATTTGTCAATTTTGTTTATCTTCTCAAAGAACCAGCTTTTAGTTTTATTAATATTTATTTACTATTGTTTCTTTCACTTCTTTTTCATTTATTTCTGCTCAAATTTTTATGATTTCTTTCCTTCTACTAATTTTGTTGTTGTTGTTCTTCTTCTTCTTTTACCAGTTGTTTTAGTGCAAAGTTAGGTTGTCTCTTCAATGTTTTTCTTGTTTCATGAGGTAGAATTGTATGGCTATAAAATTTCCTCTTAGAAGTGCTTTTACTGCATCCCATAGGTTTTGAGTTGTCATGTTTGCATTGTCATTTGCTTTTAGAAATTTTTTGATTTCCCTTTTGATTTCTTTAGTAACCTGTTGTTATTTAGAAACATGTTCTTTAATATCCATGTGTTTGTGTTTCTTACAGTTTTTTTTTTTTTCCTTGTAATTGATATCTAGTCTCATGGTGTTGTGGTTGTAAAAGATGCTGGATATGATTTCAATTTTCTTAAATTTACTGAGGCTTGTTTTTGTGACCCAAGATGTGGTCTGTCCTGGAGAATGGTCCATGTGCACTGAGAAGAAGGTGTATCCTTATGTCTTTGGATGGAATATCCTGAAGATATCAGTGAGATCCATCTAATGTATCTAATGCATCATTTAAGATTTGTGTTTCTTTATTAATTTTCTGTTTTGTGATCTGTACATTGGTGTGATTGGGGTATTAAAGTCTCCTACTATTGTGTTACTATCAATTTCTCCTTTTATGTCTGTTACTGTTTGTCTTATATATTGAGGTGCTCCTATGTTGGGTGCATAGATATTTACAATTGTTATGTCTTCCTCTTGCATTGACCCATTGATCATTATGTGGTTTTCTTCCTTATTTCTTGCAATCTTCCTTATTTTAAGGTCTATTTTGTCTGATACGAGAATTGCTACTTCAGCTTTCTTTTGCTTCCCATTTGCATGGAATGTATTTTTCCATCCTCTCACTTTCCGTCTATATCTGTCTTGAGGTCTGAAGTGGGTTTCTTATAGACAGCATATATACGGGTCTTCTTTTTGTATCCTTCAGTCAGTCTGGGTCTGTTGGTTGGACCATTTAATCCATTTACATTAAAAATAATTATTGTTGAAATATTGAAAATTCAATATTGAAATATTGAAAAAATTCCTATTGTCATTTTCTTAATTGTTTGGGGTTGATTTTGTAGATCCTTTTTCTTATGTTGTATTTCTTAACTGTATAAGTCCCTTTAAGATTTGTTGTAAAGCTAATTTGGTGGAACTGAATTCTCTTAACTTTTGCTTTTCTGAAAAGCTTTTTATTTTTCCATCAATTTTGAATGCAATCCTTGCTGGGTACAGTAATCTTGGTTGTAGATTTTTCCCTTTCAGTACTTTAAATATATCCTGCCATTCCCTTCTGGACTGCATAGTTTCTGCTGAAGGATCAGCTGTTAAATGGTTGTGTTTCCCTTGCTGCTTTTACTATTCTTTCTTTGTGTTTAGTCTTTGTTAGTTTGATTAGTATGTGTCTTGGCGTGTTTGTCCTTGGGTCTATCTTGTGTGAGACTCTTTGTGCCTCTTAAACTTGGTTGACTATTTCCTTTTCCATGTTGGGGAAATTTTCAACTATAATCTCTTCAAAAATTTTCTCATACCTTTTCTTTTTGTCTTCTTATTCTGGAACCGCTATAATTTGAATGTTGGTGCATTTTATATTACCCAGAGGTCTCTGAGACCATCCTAAGTTATTTTCATTCTTTTTATTTTATTCTGCTCTTCAGATGTTATTTCCACCATTTTATCTTCCAGCTCACTGATTCATTCTTCTGCTTCAGATATTCTGCTATTGTTTCCTTCTAGAGTATTTTTAATTTCAGCAATTGTTTTATTTGTCTCTGTATGTTTATTATTTAATTCATCTAGATCTCTTTAATTGATTCTTGCATTTTCTCCCTTTTGTTTTCAAGTTTTTGATCATCTTTACTCTCAATATTTTGCGTTATTTTTCAGGAAGTTTGCCTATTTCCTCTTCATTTATTTGGACTTCTGTGGTTCTACTTTTTCCCTTCATTTGCGTAGTATTTTGCTGCCTTTTCATTATTTTTTTTTTTTAACTTGTGTTTGAGGTGTCTTTTCCCAGGCTTCAGGTTGAATTCTTTCTCCTTTTGGTTTCTGCCATCCTAAGGTTGCTCCAGTAGTTTGTGTAAGCTTCTTATAGGGTGAGATTTGCGCTGAGCTTTTTTGTTGTTGTTTCTTTGTTTTTGATCTGATGGGCAAGGCTGAGTAAAGTGGTAATCCTGTCTGCTGATGATTGGGTTTGTATTTTTGTTTTGTTTGTTGTTTATATGAAGCATCCTGTACAGGGTACTATTGGTGGTTGGGTGATGCCATGTCTTGTATACAGTTGGCTTCCTTTGTGTGAGTTATCACTATTTGATACTCCCTAAGGTTCAGATCAGATCAGATGAGATCAGCCGCTCAGTCGTGTCCGACTCTTTGCGACCCCATGAATCGCAGTATGCCAGGCCTCCCTGTCCATCACCAACTCCCAGAGTTCACTGAGACTCACGTCCATCGAGTCAGTGATACCATCCAGCCATCTCATCCTCTGTCGTCCCCTTCTCTTCTTGCCCCCAATCCCTCCCAGCATCAGAGTCTTTTCCAATGAGTCAACTCTTTGCATGAGGTGGCC
>NW_011495050.1:9900438-9900737 GCF_000754665.1 Bison bison bison
TCCCAGCATCAGAGCCTTTTCCAATGAGTCAACTCTTCGCATGAGGTGGCCATAGTACTGGAGTTTCAGCTTCAGCATAATTCCTTCCAAAGAAATCCCAGGGCTGATATCCTTCAGAATGGACTGGTTGGATCTCCTTGCAGTCCAAGGGACTCTCAAGAGTCTTCTCCAACACCACAGTTCAAAAGCATCAATTCTTTGGTGTTCAGCCTTCTTCACAGTCCGACTCTTACATCCATACATGACCACAGGAAAAACCATAGCCTTAACTAGATGAACCTTTGTTGGCAAAGTAATGT
>NW_011495050.1:9900837-9901607 GCF_000754665.1 Bison bison bison
CCAGCATCAGAGCCTTTTCCAACCAGTCAACTCTTCGCATGAGGTGGCCATAGTACTGGAGTTTCAGCTTCAGCATCATTCCTTCCAAAGAAATCCCAGGGCTGATATCCTTCAGAATGGACTGGTTGGATCTCCTTGCAGTCCAAGGGACTCTCAAGAGTCTTCTCCAACACCACAGTTCAAAAGCATCAATTCTTTGGTGTTCAGCCTTCTTCACAGGCCGACTCTTACATCCATACATGACCACAGGAAAAACCATAGCCTTAACTAGATGAACCTTTGTTGGCAAAGTAATGTCTCTGCTTTTGAATATGCTATCTAGGTTGGTCATAACTTTCCTTCCAAGGAGTAAGCGTCTTTTAATTTCATGGCTGCAATCACCATCTGCAGTGATTCTGGAGCCCAAAAAAATAAAGTCTGACACTGTTTCTACTGTTTTCCCATCGATTTGCCATGAAGTGATGGGACCAGATGCCATGATATTCATTTTTCTGAATGTTGAGCTTTAAGCCAACTTTTTCACTCTCCACTTTCACTTTCATCAAGAGGCTTTTGAGTTCCTCTTCACTTTCTGCCATAAGAGTGGTGTCATCTGCATATCTGAGGTTATTGATATTTCTCCCGGAAATCTTGATTCCAGCTTGAGTTTCTTCCAGTCCAGCGTTTCTCATGATGTACTCTGCATATAAGTTAAATAAACAGGGTGACAATATACAGCCTTAACATACTCCTTTTCCTATTTGGAACCAGTCTGTTGTTCCATGTCCAGT
>NW_011495050.1:9901725-9906904 GCF_000754665.1 Bison bison bison
TACAAATTTCTCAAGAGGCAGATCAGGTGGTCTGGTATTCCCATCTCTTTCAGAATTTTCCACAGTTCTCTGCTTTTCTAGTCTTTTGGAGTCAGTGCTCCCACTCCAAAGGCTCAGGGCTTGATCCCTGGTCAGGAACAAAGATTCCAAAAGTTGTTTGTTATGGCATTCAGTAAGATTAAAGTATAATAGATTGACCCAACCAACAAAGGAAATTGAAAATTATATTTACCAGTTAAGAACAAAACTAAATCACAAAGTGGAAAACAAAACTAAAGCAAAGTGGCAAGTGGGGATTAAAACAAAGAAAACAAAATTAACAAATATATTGAGAGAAAAGGAAAGGAAGTAAAGAAAAAAAGAATAGATATGCAAAGTTAAATAGAGGTAGTAAAGAATATTTATATACATTAAAGATTAACTGCAAGGGGAAAAGAACAATAAAGAAAAGCAAATAAAGAAATGTAGAAAAATAATAAAAAAATAATAATAGGTTTAAAAATTAAAAATAGAGAGAGAAAAAAAAGGAAAACTCCCCAGAACTGCAAAAGCTGAATGTAGAGGCAGAGGTTTATAACAACTATAGAACATGTGATTGAAAAAGAAAAGGAAGAAAAAAGTTCAAAAGCTTAATTAGATTTCATAGTGCCAATAAAATCAACAACTATAACAGAGGTGGAAAACAGAAAAAAAATAGGAAAAAGTATACAAAAGAATCTACAGAACAAGTCAAAACATAAGAATAATAAATGTTTTTCTTGAGTCACTGCTGTCAGAGTCCTTTCCCTCCCCTGGAAGTCAGAGTCCACCTCACCTCCCTAGGATGCCCTCCAACACTGTGCTGATCCCTGGACCTGTTCTGGGGGCAGCTAAGATGCTAATTTGATTCTACTTCTCTATGTTCTTGCCTCCAATGTCCACAGCTATCTTCTTTTGTGGAAGCTCTCAATGACCTTTTATAAATTCCATAGACAGAGTCTGCCTAATCGATCATGTGGATTCAATCTGCTTGTACAGCTGCTGGGAAGGTTTTGGGTCTTACTTAGCCACACTGCCCTTGGGTTTCAGTTGTGGTTTTATTTTCACTTCTGCATGTGAGTCATCCACTGGGGTTTGCTCCTGAGGCTATCCTGAAGGACTTGGGTTTGCCCCTGTGAGGGCCAAATGTGGAAGTGGTGAAGCTGCCTGGGTCACAGGGGTTCTGGCAGTTCCATGTACTCATGGGAGTTTGCAGCTAGGGAAGCAGGAAATAGAGTGCTTTAAAAGGATATGGAAACCAGTTTTGGCCAATGCACTCCAGTATTCTTGCCTGGAGAACCCTCCTCCCTGACAGAGAAGTCTGGCAGGCCACAGTCTACAGGATCACAAAGAGTCAGACACAACCAAAGTGACCTGTGTGTGTAGACACAAGATGTTTTTTTGCCTGTGGCTGCTCTGCCCCAGTGAGAGTTGAGTGTGAAGGTGGCTCAGCTGCTTTGCTTTCAGGGATCCTAGAAACACCAAGTGTGCAGGAATATGGACTGCCTCTGCCACAGGAGTTATGACCCTATCGGTGTCTTTTTTGGAGCTTCTTGTATCTGGTGATCAGAAGGCCTCTTTGGCCAGTCTTCCTCTGTAGCTCCACCCATTCAGCACTTAGAGGGCTCCTGGGGTCCTTCTCTGCTCTTCTGCACATCACGCACATAGAGAGGCCCTCCCTGGCTGGGGTCCTATCTGTAGTTCAGTGTGTCAAGTGTTTGATGGGCCAGCCTTTCTATTGGTCAGCTGCCAGTGCTAGTGTGTGGAGGGAGAGAGACTATGGTGATGGCTCCACCCTCTGTGCATGTCTCAGCAGTATTTCCTTGCTTCCATGGCTGCCTGGCTTTCCTCCTCAGGCATTTCCCACCACAATCTCCTCCCTCACAGCTGTCTCTCCGCACTCAACAGCAGCCCTAGCCCTGGGATTGCTCCACAATCCCTAAACCCCAGCTCCCAGCTACTGGGCCTTCCAGGGGATCTGCATCCCTGTCCAGGGTATGTATGACTGCAGCAAGGCCTGTCTGATCCTTATTCCATTTAGGCTGCTACAGATCAGCTGTTTCACTCTCAGCCTTAAATGATTTTCCTCTGATCAGACAATTGCCCTGATGATGTGTAGATCAGACCCCTGCTTTAGTTCCCCCACCTGCTGAGGTAGGTCCAGTCCTAACACTCCTGTTTTTCCCTGTAATTCCTTCATCCTACCAAGTTTTGTATGGGTCTATATATTCTTTTCTGCTGGTCAGGTACTCCTGTCCACTCTCAGCTGGTGTTCAGCATGCACTTCCGTGTCTGAAGGTGTATTCCTGATACATCACTGGAGAGAGATGTACTCCACATCCACCTACTCCTCTGCCATCTTGTTCTCTGATTCAAAAATCGTAGTTTTAAATGAAAAAAGAGAAGAAAAAAAAACCTTAGTTTGAGAGTTAAAAAAGTAGATTTTTATTCTGATGGTAAACTTCTCTTGGAAGAGTATACAGACCTAGAAATGAGAGTTGAAGAGCCTGTGTTAAGGAGATTCACATCAACTGTGTCAATATGAAAAGAAAACGAGAACTAAAGGGATAATGTCACACATACCAAATTGTTTGAGTTAAACAAGTTAGAAAAATTAATAAATCCATTGAATGATAGATGACTTCTATCAAATATTTATATAATTTCACTTTTTTTTTTTTTTTTTACTGTTTGAATTGCATCAAAAATGCCCAGAATAAGAATATTGGACAGATGTAACTTTTTTTTCCTCTGAAAGGTAAACTTTCTCTAAAAAAAAATATAACTAAAGTAAAGAAGGGCTTCCCAGGCGGCTCTTGTGGTAAAGAATCCACCTGCCAATGCAGGAGACACAAGAGACACAGTTTCAATCCCTGGGTTGGGAAGATCCCGTTGAATAGGAAGTGGCAACCACTCCAGTATTCTTCCTGGAAAATTCCATGGACAAAGGAGCCTGGTCAGCTACAGTCTATGGGGTCACAAAGAATCCAATGAGACTGAGCAACTGAGAATTCAAAGTAATGAAAAGAACCTGAGCTAATAGTTTTATGTTTATTCTTTATATTTTATGAAATACATACCTCTCCAAATAATTGTAACAATAAAAGTTTTACTTTACAGGACATTTTAAGAAATGTTGAAAAGCGTAAAACATACCTGACCAGAAGTTGGTTGTTTTTTTTTTTTTTTTTTAATGATCATTCCTTTGAGCCTGTGGAGGTAATGAATCGCTTTTTCCTTAAAGCAATTATACTATCCAAACTTTTTTGTTTTTCTTTTTACATTTCATTTCTGTTACTAAGATGAATTTAAAGTACTTTAACTTTGAATAGTGCCATGTAACTAAGTGCAAAGCAGCATCATTAAGTGACACTTTAATATATTCCTTGGCATGGTAAAGAAAGAGAAACCATATAATTTACCCAGTAATTTGATAAGTGGTTTCTTTATTTAAAGGACATTTTGGCAGTTCTATGTCTCTCCACCCCTACAGTAACAGTCTCCAGCAATACCTTATTGTTTAAAATTACAGTTTCACTTCTAACACTAAGGACATGATTGACATTAGGCAGCTTACAAAGATGTATAAAAGCACTTAGAGAATGGTGATAAAAGTTATAGGTAGTCTATAAAAAGTGTGGAAAAGTTAACTTTAACTCAATTGCTTTGAAAATCAACAAATTGATTCATAAAGTAAGTTTAATATGTGAAATATTTAAATGGCAAAATTATTAAGAAGAGTTAATAGTTTTTCTTCTAATATTTGGTTTGTAAATGCAAATCTGTTCCAGTGTGACTGATAAATCAGTAAATAATTTGAGTGTAGCAAAGTTGCACATTTGCTTATGGTTGGACTTGCCCCAGTCACAGATGAGCCTAAACATAGATAACTTCAGCCACCTGAACCGAATTGCATGGGAAATAACCACACACACATACAAACACCCTGCTTCAGGTCACTTATGTGTCATGGGACCCTCCCTGTACATCTGATGTTACAACTCTTCATAAGATTTCATGTAATTCTCCCTCCTCTACTACACCATAACACACAAACTATAATCCTTCTGACATACACATCCCAAAACACACTTCCAGTATTGTTTAAGGTATACTGCTTTATTTATTATAATACAAGTGCATTTTTAACTACTTAATATGTGTATAACTCTACTATCACTTTTGCTAAATTTCTATCTTTGTTTTATTTTCTACTAAGAACTTTTTTTTGTATCCCCCTATTTCTCTTTTACCTCATGAATGTTGTGGATTTTTAAGGCAAGATTTTGTCCTGCAGTGTACTTTTCAGTAACATATATGTCACAATAGAGCAGGGTTGATGGTAATTATTTGTTTTCCATTTTTAATGGATTTATATGTTTCAAATATTAGAAAGAATAAAATGACTTAAAGCAAAAGTCCCTCTTTAACCCCTGTCCCCATCAATATTCTAAGTCTAATGAATCTTCTAAAACTAATCAGAACTATTAGTTTTTTGTTTACCCTGACACATAGTTTATGTAATAATCCATCTCTTATTTTTAACTGATGGCAGAATGAAATGCAAATGTTTCTGTTCAGTTCAGTTCCGTCACTCAGTCGTGTCCAACTCTTTGCGACCCCATGAACTGCAGCATACCAGGCCTCCCTGTCCATCACCAACTCCCAGAGTTCACCCAAACTCATGTCCATCAAGACGGTGATGCCATCCAGCCATCTCATCCTCTATCGTCCCCTTCTCCTCCTGCCCTCAATCCCTCCCAGCATCAAAGTCTTTTCCAATGATTCAACTATTTGCATGAGGTGGCCAAAATATTGGAGTTTCAGCTTTAGCATCATTCCTTCCAAAGAAATCCCAGGGCTAATCTCCTTTAGGATGGACTGGTTGGATCGCCTTGCAGTCCAAGGGACTCTCAAGAGTCTTCTCCAACACCACAGTTCAAAAGTATCAATTCTTCAGCACTCAGCTTTCTTCACAGTCCAACTTTCACATCCATACATGACCTCTGGGAAAACCATAGACTAGACGGACCTTTGTTGGCAAAATAATGTCTCTGCTTTTGAATATGCTATCTAGGTTGGTCAAAACTTTCCTTCCAAGGAGTAAGTGTCTTTTAATTTCATGGCTGCAATCACCATCTGCAGTGATTCTGGAGCCCAA
>NW_011495050.1:9907170-9907403 GCF_000754665.1 Bison bison bison
ATGAAGTAATGGGACCAGATGCCATGATCTTCATTTTCTGAATGTTGAGCTTTAAGCCAACTTTTTCACTCTCCTCTTTCACTTTCACCAAGAGGCTTTTTAGTTCCTCTTCACTTTCTGCCACAAGAGTGGTGTCATCTGCATATCTGAGGTTATTGATATTTCTCCCTGCAATCTTGATTCCCCCTTGTGCTTCTTCCAGTTCACCGTTTCTCATGATGTATTCTGCATAT
>NW_011495050.1:9907503-9911986 GCF_000754665.1 Bison bison bison
TTTCCATGATCCAGCGGATGTTGGCAATTTGATCTCTGGTTCCTCTGCCCTTTCTAAAACCAGCTTGAACATCTGGAAGTTCATGGTTCTCGTATTGCTGAAGCCTGGCTTGGAGAATTCTGAGCATTACTTTACTAGCGTGTGAGATGAGTGCAATTGTGTCGTAGTTTGAGCATTCTTTGGAACTGCCTTTCTTTGGGATTGGGATGAAAACTGACCTTTTCCAGTCCTGTGGCCACTGCTGAGTTTTCCAAATTTTGCTGGCATATTGAGTGCAGCACTTTCACAGCATCATCTTTCAGGATTTGAAATAGCTCAACTGGAATTCCATCACCTCCACTAGCTTTGTTCGTAGTGATGCTTTCTAAGGCCCACTTGACTTCACATTCCAGGATGTCTTTTAAAAAGTTTAATAAATTTTGAAAATCTTATTAAGATTCTTAAAGTTTTCTCATTCTATTGTATTACATATATTATAGTACATAAACAATTTATATAAAAATAGAGCCTACCCATGGACATTTTCACTGACACTCCTGTCTCAAGTTATCAAAAATAGTACTCCAATAAAAAATGAACATACTGCCTACAATTCTATGGATTATCAAACTGGAATTGCTGAATCAAAAATGTGATGTACTTGAAATTTTGATAGGACTGCAAAATAGGTTTATGACATTTTATGCTTCCACCAGTAATGAATAACACTGAATATTTTCCCACAGCTTTGAATATGACAGCTTTCCAATACTCAGTATTAGATAAATGTTACTTCCTATATTTCATCTGATTATATTAAGCAAACTGCCAAACATCTAGGATATGTCCCCTATTATGTTTCATGATACCAGTATCCATCCAAAAGCTGAATAGATATCTTTTTGAAAACAAAAGCCCTATACCAAAAATAGTTTAGAAAATCTTGAATAGAATATGTTTCCCCTAGAAATTCTCTGAACGGTTGACATGCTAATGTACATCTTGAATACTGAAGATGAAAATATAAGTGAAATATTTCCAAAAACATTTAACTATGGGACACTTATTAACTTATTAGCATTACATAGATGGCTAGCATTTCTTGGAGCATAATTTTAGGGTTATAATTTGTCTAGAGGTTAAGTAACAAAATATTTTAATAACATTATTTCTTTATCTCAATTGATTTCTCTTATTTAATACCTGAGGCTCTAGACAAGGAATAATACAACTCAAAAATTAATATACAAATCCTGGTATTTTGCCAGTTTAGTTTTAGTCATAGCAAAAAGAATTCTACCGCCCTATTATAATTTACAAAAGTGACTAAATGAAGAAAAATAATTAGTATATTCAAAGTATTACTAACTGTGATATATAATAAAATATCTGCAAGTATGAACCAACTCACCTTTCAGAATAAAATTAAAAATAGTATTTTTGTCCTAAGTATATTTTATGGGCAAAGAAACCTACATAAGAGAAATTACACAGAAATACATTACTTTTTATATTTCTTTTCCATTACTTTATCCTCTTTATCACTTTCCTATTGTAGCTTTCAAAATCTTCCAAGCAAAACAAGTTTATGCTCTTATAATCCTTCTTATCCACATTAATTATATCTAATGTATTAATGCATTTATGTGATAAAAGTTCTGATCTTCATATAAATTTTGTGAACCCTTCCAAAGTCAAATCTTATTGGTTTTGTAGCTTACTCCATTGAGGGAGGCTGTGATTTAGTGAGAAGAACAATGAATATATATTGGTATCAGTTATTACCTGGGAAGATGGAATGTATATGTATTCTAAGCATTATGTATAAAGTATGTATTTTTAATACTTTTGTTGCAATTATGTAATGAAGGTGTTTAAATCTTTGCATCTAGCAACTAGCCAGTAAACATTAAATCAAAGCTTTTTGGATAAAGATGACCCTACATTTCCTCTCCTGACTAAAGGGCTGACATATATGAAATCATTCCGCTTTGTGTTAAAGCTCTAAATTTTAAAAATGGTGTGTAGCAATCTTTCTTGAAAGTGTTTTGTGTAAAACATAAAATGAACTAAGACCCAAATGACATTATTAGTATTAGTGATAATTGTACAAGGATTCAAATGTTTCGTGTTTTTTTATAACTAGGTTATTTGAAAGGAATTTCTTAATCAAATTTAGAATAGATCCAAAGGTTTTAATGAGAGAAAATTGCAAATTGGTAGTTTGGGACACTAGATGAAATTGATATATTATTCATCAGACATACATGGGATATCAACTTTAAGAGACACATTTTTAGAAATCACAAATAATGAGCTATCAGTGGCTCTGCAATGAGTACTTCATCAGTGCTCTCCACATATCTTCCTTGATTTCAGCAATTTGTATGTCTATTCTGGAAGGTGGGTCAGTAACTAACCAACATAAACTCTTTAGTGAAATAAACTTATTTAATAATTATTTTCTTTTTTTGTATTGAAATGTGCTTTAATATTGTTTTGCTCATCTGATATGATACAAGTGTTTGCATTTATTGGATTTTAAATGTTAGAGTCAATGTCCTTCAGCAGAAGACACACATATTTTTGAACAAATTTAGTTTATTACTTGTCCCAGTGAAGGAGAACAAGAATGCTCACTGTGGTTTTCCAAGGTGTGTATCAGTAAGAGTGTTAGTGGATTTTTGCTTGTGTTAGATGATTTTGGCAAATTTACTGGTGAGGTTTTTCTCTAGATTGGAAGCAGGAGTAATTCTTTGATTAAGCATTTTACTTAATTTTAGGGAGGAAGAAACACTAGACTATAGTTTAGCTGTAACTGGGAAAATCCCATGGATGGAGGAACCTGGTGGGCTGCAGTCCATGGGGTGGCTAAGAGTCAGGCACGACTGAGGACTTCATTCTCACTTTCATGCATTGGAGAAGGAAATGGCAACCCACTCCAGTGTTCTTGCCTGGAGAGTCCCAGGGACGGGGGAGCCTGGTGGGCTGCCATCTATGGGGTCACACAGAGTCGGACACAACTGAAGTGACTTAGCAGCAGCAGTAGTAAAGATTAGTAGTTACTTTGTATTGGTCAGAAAAGGGGGATGTTTGGTCATTTTTGTCAGTTAGATACTGTTCATGCTTTGTCTTCTTTAGACTTTATTAAGGTGTGGTCTTAGACTTGTCTTGATCCATTATGGACAATCTAATATTGATGGTCTGTGAAATCCTCCACGTTTAACAGAGTACCAGCTCTAGCTGTGAAGCCAGGCTAGCTTGTAGCTACACCAAATCCTGGCTGAATGTACTAGGCCAGCTCCTGGATGTCAGAAGCTGTTTTTATCTCTCTCAGATATATTCTTCTTTAGACTAAATGCTAATATGAGTTACAACCAAATTTAATCTCAGAAAAAAATATAGCTCTTTTATTTCTTCCTTTAGCTTTAATTGAGGGAATATGTTAATTCAGTTGTAGGATATTTCAATAATGTTATCAACCAAAATGTTTTGTTAAAAGATAGGGAATCATTTTTTATCTTACTATACATATTTTTTTATTACTACATTTATTATACTTTAAGATTTTTAATAAACTATATGTGTGTGTGTGTTAGTCACTCAGTAATGTCCAACTCTTAGTGATCCCATGGACTATAGTTCACCATGCTCCTCTGTCCATGAAATTCTCCAGGCAAGAATAGAGTGGGTTGCCATTCTCTTCTTCAGGAAGCTATGTACATATCTTCATAAATCCCAAACTAATATTTAAATATTAAAATCCTTAAATGGCATATGTAAGTATTAGTTTCATAACATGAGAACTAGATGCCCATTAAAAATGAATTGTAAACAAATATGTGTATAGTGGTTGAAGTTTCTAGGTAATGAATATGTGGTTATATATGGTGAATTCAGGCAAATTTTTGTTTACATTATTAATATTTCTGAAGGAATATCCTTTTGCCTACCAAGAAACCTGTTTTTAAACTTTGACTTGTATTCACCTAAAGATGATGCTGTGAAACTGCTGCACTCACTATGCCAGCAAATTTGGAAAACTCAGCAGTGGCCACAGGACTGGAAAAGGTCAGTTTTCATTCCAATCCCAAACAAAGGCAATGCCAAAGAACGCTCAAACTACTGCACAATTGCACTCATCTCACACGCTAGTAAAGTAATGCTCAAAATTCTCCAAGCCAGGCTTCAGCAATATGTGAACCATGAACTTCCTGATGTTCAAGCTGGTTTTAGAAAAGGCAGAGGAACAAGAGATCAAAAAGCCAACATCTGATGGATCATGGAAAAAGCAAGAGAGTTCCAGAAAAGCATCTATTTCTGCTTTATTGACTATGTCAAATCCTTTACTGTGTGGACCACAATAAACTGTGGAAAATTCTTCAAGAGGTAGGAATACCAGACAACCTGACCTGCCTCTTGAGAAACCTATATGCAGGTCAGGAAGCAACAGTTAGAACTGGACATGGAGCAACAGACTGGTTCCAAATAGGAAAAGGAGTAT
>NW_011495050.1:9912563-9932677 GCF_000754665.1 Bison bison bison
TACTTTGCCAACAAAGGTCCGTCTAGTCAAGGCTCTGGTTTTTCCAGTAGTCATGTATGGATGTGAGAGTTGGACTGTGAAGAAAGCTGAGCGCTGAAGAATTGATGCTTTTGAACTGTGGTGTTGGAGAAGACTCTTGAGAGTCCCTTGGACTGCAAGAAGATCCAACCAGTCCATTGTAAAGGAGATCGGTCCTGGGTGTTCTTTGGAAGGAATGATGCTAAAGCTGAAACTCCAGTACTTTGGCCACCTTATGAGAAGAGTTGACTCATTGGAAAAGACTCTGATGCCGGAAGGGATTGGTGGCAGGAGGAGAAGGGGATGACAGAGTATGAGATGGCTGGATGGCATCATGGACTCGATGGACGTGAGTTTGAGTGAATTCCGGGAGTGGGTGATGGACAGGGAGGCCTGGCGTGCTGCGATTCATGGGGTCACAAAGAGTTGGACACGACTGAGTGACTGAACTGAACTGAACTGAAAACTTAGTATGTCAAACCAGATGGTTTCCAAATTATGTGGCATCTATCTCAATGGTTTGCATCCCAGCTATTATGTAATTCATATCATTAATGTAGTTGTTATTCCTAGCAATTCTTTCACCTTCATTCCCCATAGACCTATGTATGACAATGTTATGTTCATTTCACCTACTAAATATTTCTTGGGTTCATTTAGTCTTCTCACATCCCGTTGCTACCTTCCTAGTCCAAGCTAACATTATCTTTTTTTTTTTTAATCTACTCAGTGCAGTAGATCAAATGCACTATCCACATCTAGTCCTGTTTTTTTTTTTTTTTTCCTCTCATCTCTTCTTTGTAAAACAGCCATAGTGAGGTTTTCAATCACAAGTCTTGCTTTGTGAGAAGTTATAGATTAAAGTCTATTCAAAGTGCTAGTGAAGCATGGAAGAAGAAGTGAGTAACCTGTTAGATGAGGCTTATTCTAAAATAAAATCTTTGTTTAGTTGATTCTTAAAGGATGAATGGCAGTCCAAATGGTAGATAGTGATAAAAGGGTAGTGAATGAAAGATCTCAGGCAGACTAGTAGCACAGGGATCTACTTTGAAGAGATACAGGTATGTTAGAATAAACATGGTTGTTTAGAGATCTAGAAGTCCAGGGTATAGTTGGAGAAAAGATTAAAAAATGAAACTAGAAGCTAGAGAAGTACAAAATCAGGAACATTCCACTATGCTATGCTATGCTATGCTATGAAGGTTCAGCTCTTCTCAGTATTAAATTGGAATCCAACAAAGATTTTAAAGACATGGCAACACACTAAATTTTTGTTTAGGGGAAAAAAATCACTCTAGAAACAGAGAATGACAACATAATAAGGGAAATTAATTTAAAGTAAAAAATATTGTGGAAAAGCATAATAAAATTCTAATGAAGTCTGTTACGAACATGATGTAAAGCCAAGTCTAGTTGACTTGGAGATGGCATGTGTATTGAGGTGATATAGAGGAGACAGACTTGGAAAACTGGCAAAGATTGAATGTGCAGAGAGATAGAGAATGGCAATAGATTAAAGAAGTATAAATGGGCTCTCCAATATTATGCTGGTGAAAATAAAGTATAAGAGAAATAATATACAAGTTGATCAACATAAGAGAGGAGGTCTTAAGCCCAATTTTAAATACATTGAGTCTCTGGGGTTCTTTTCTATCTTATAGGTCATCCTAGAACACGGGAAGTAAAGAATGATTTTTGTTTGGAAGTGTAGAGGCCTGGGGTGTGAATGTCTATGAGACTACATAGGATATATATGCTTCCAGAGTGATTTTTTTCCCGTGAACAAAAATTTAATACTGTTACTGTCTTTAAAATCTTTGTTGGATACCAATTTAATATAGAGAAGACCCAAACCTTCATAGCATAGCATAGCATAGCATACAAGATTTTTCCTGTTCTTGTACTTCTAAAGCTTTTAGTGTCCTTTTTTAAATCTTTCCTCCAAATATACAGAACATGAAAGAAGATGCTTAATACAGACAACTTCTCTTTAGGAGCAACTAGTCTGGAATGATTTCACACTGTTTTACATTTGCACATTTTATTCTTCTATTTTCCCCTGGTATTTCTGAATATTTGATTTATATTTTTCAAGTTTTGTTTTCGTTATTTTAACACCAACCTGTTTCAGCTATGCTCAGGGGAGAAGAGAAAGGTGGCTTCTTGTAACAGAGCATTAGAAGACACTGAACCAGAAATCCCAGGAGCTTGCAAGTTTGTGGAAGCTTGAATCAAAGTTGGGAGAATTCTAAGGATCAAATTTTAAATTCAGTGGAGGAAGTAAAAGAAATTTCACCAGTCTTTTTCTTCCTGTCTGGTAAATACTCTTACCAGGGTAAAAATACATTCACAAATAAGCAGATTTGCTTTAAATTATTGCTCTACTTTTATCAGGTTAAGTTCTTAAAGGTGACTGACAGCTTTCTTCCTAAAAAAATTATAGCTGCAATACAATGGGCCAGTTTAAAAAAAAAAAAAAAGCTTGCAAGTTCTTTTTCAATTATCTTGTTTGCTCATATAGATTTTAAAAGCCCTCTAAGACAGAGATTACATTTCATAGAAATATATTTTACTGTACATATCCTGAGGATCCAAGCATGTTGGAAAAGCATAGAGTAACCTCAGAATAAATATTGCACAATTTTAGTTTGTTGATTAGTATTAGCTCATCAACTCAAATGTGAGGATAGATAATTTATATTGTTCATTAACATGTAAACTTATTCTTAAAAGTATTCCAAGAATGTACTTAAAAGTGCAGTTTAGGAAATAGCAGAGGAGTCTGTATTCTTTTTTTTTTTTTTTAAGTCAACTTATTTAGTAGGAAGAAAGAGGAGATATGTTGAATGAAAGAGAAATCATGATCAACATAGAAGAAAACTAAACAAAATCATATGTAAAAAATAAACTATTTAATTATAAATGTAGTTCAATGAAATTTTCATCATTACTAGTATTCTAAGTTGTGAATACAAGCTAATGATTTATTTAAAGGCTTTGTTTTAAAAATATGTGTGGGTGAGGTTTATTTTAATGGTACATGCAGCTTACCTCCTATACTGTTATTCTAGTAATAGCCAGCTACATCGTGGATTCTTTAACATTTCAAAATATTTTTACACATTAGTGACAGATTCTTTACCATCTGAGTCACCAGGGAAGCCCCACATTAGCCTTATAAACTTCAAGTTATAAATTGAAATATACAGGCAATATTTTATATTTTTGGATGTAAATTTTGTTTCTTTTTTAAAAGTTGGAACTACAAGAATAAAGAAAGAGCTCAAGTAAACATTTTTAGCTTCTATGTTAAAGTGATAATTTCTCTTTTTCAAGCCACGACTAATATTTAAGCTACTATATAGAATTACAGAGGATGATTTTGTTTATTCTTTTAACTTTAAAACTTTAAATTTTATAATTTATTGAAAATACATGAAGAGTCTCCATTTTTTTAAATTTTATTTTATTTAACTTTACAGTATTGTATTGGTTTTGCCATATATCAAAATGAATCTGCCACAGGTATACATGTGTTCCCCATCCTGAACCCTCCTCCCTCCTCCCTCCCCATACCATCCCTCTGGGTCGTCCCAGTGCACCAGCCCCAAGCATCCAATATCATGCATCGAACCTGGACTGGCGACTCATTTCATATATGATATTGTGCATATTTCAATGCCATTCCCCCAAATCATCCCACCCTCTCCATCTCCCACAGAGTCTGATCTAAAGATATAATAGTATTGGAGCTATAGGCAAAAATGAAAAAAAAATAGCTGTAAATAACTATAAAATCTCATTTCAATTCCAGTCAATGTTTGATGTAAAAAGGAATGGAGTAAAAGCACAGAAGCAAAACATTGCTTTAGAACACATTTCCTAGCACTCAGAAAATAGATGGTCATGCTGAGTGAAGTAAGTCAGACAAAGACAAATATGATATTGCTTATATGTGGAATCTAAAAAGGGATACAAATGAACTTATCTATTGATCTGACTAGGAATAGATTTACTGATGTAGAAAACAACTTTATGGTTCAGTTCAGTTCAGTCCAGTTCAGTTGCTCAGTTGTGTCCAACTCTTTGTGACCCCATGAATCACAGCATGCCAGGCCTCCCTGTCCATCATCAACTCCTGGAGTTCACTCAGACTCATGTCCATCAAGTCCAAGATGCCATCCAGCCATCTCATCCTCTGTCGTCCCCTTTCCTCCTGCCCCCAGTCCCTCCCAGCATCAGAGTCTTTTCCAATGAGTCAACTCTTCATATGAGGTGGCCAAAGTACTGGAGTTTAAGCTTTAGCATCATTCCTTCCAAAGAAATCCCAGAGCTAATCTCCTTCAGAATGGACTGGTTGGATCTCCTTGCAGTCCAAGGGACTCTCAAGAGTCTTCTCCAACACCACAGTTCAAAAGCATCAATTCTTCGGTGTTCAGCTTTCTTCACAGTCCAAGTCTCTCA
The DNA here is from genome assembly GCF_000754665.1 of Bison bison bison. Classification (NCBI taxonomy): domain Eukaryota; kingdom Metazoa; phylum Chordata; class Mammalia; order Artiodactyla; family Bovidae; genus Bison; species Bison bison. The sequence goes on from NW_011495050.1 coordinate 9,917,046, forward strand.
TCCATACATGACCACTGGAAAAACCATAACCTTGACTGCATATACACACTGCTATATATAAAATAGGAGAAGGCAATGGCACCCCACTCCAGTACTCTTGCCTGGGAAACCCCATGGATGGAGGAGCCTGGAAGGCTCTAGTCCATTGGATCTCTGAAAGTTGGACACGACTGAGCGACTTCACTTTCACTTTTCACTTTCATGCATTGGAGAAGGAAATGGCAACCCACTCAGTGTTCTTGCCTGGAGAATCCCAGGGACAGAGGAGCCAGGTGGGCTTCCATCTATGGGGTCGCACAGAGTCAGACACAACTGACGCAACTTAGCAGAAGTAGCATATATAAAATAGATAACTAATAAGGATCTACTGTATAGCATGGGCTTCCCAGGTGGCTCAGTGCTAAAGAATCTGCCTTCCAATGCATGAGCCACAGGAAACATGGATTTGATTCTTGGCTTGGGAAGATTCCCTGGAGAAGGAAATGGCAACTGACTCCAGTATCCTTGCCTGGAGAATCCCATGGACCGAGGAGCCTGGTGGGCTACAGTCCACGTGGTCACAAATATTTGGACATGACTGAGCAAGTGAGCAGGCAAGCACGTAAAATACAAAATAATTGCCTCCTTTCAAAATATTTATCTTAATCTCAAAGACTTTTTTTCCAAATAAGGTAACATTTACAAGTTTCAGGGATGAAGATATCTTTTGGATAGCCATTATTTAGTCTATCACAAATAAGGAAAAGATATTTTGACACTGAAGAACATTCAAAGAAGTCAAAACTAAATGGTGAGGCTAGGGCACTGAAAGCAGAGGGAAGAGAGTAGGGAGGTAAGCAAGCGAGAAAGAAAAAGTCAGACTAATAGAGTTTTGCAGACCACTGTAGAGGCTATTAATCCAAACTGGTTCAAAGCCCTGTATTATGTTTCTTCATCTATCTATCTATATCTATCTATCTATTTATATATATATAAATATATATATATACACACACGTGTATGTATTCCTTCATAAACATTAGACTAAGACCTCTCCTTCTAGGATAGTTGAGAACCAAGTTCTCTTTTTCAGACGGATCTAGCTTGTGACAAATGTGGTTAGCTAACAGTCTGCAGCTGCTGTATCTGCTATATGTTTACTATATCATTTGCTTTGAGACTCTGCTTTCCCCATCTCTCTTTCCAATCACTCTCCTATTATTCAAATGCATTTTTTCCCAATAAATATTCTACACTTCTAACGTCATACTGTTTGCTGATGGACCTGAACGGACACAGATGATACCTGAAGTCACCCAAGAAGGCAGATGTTAAAATTGAGTCACCTCATACCTGCCAAGGAAGATTACATCCCAAGTGGCATGTGCTGTATGGTCTGTAATTGTCCCTGGAGCAAGGTGGCAGTGCCTTTCCTAAGTATTTCACTGATGGTTATCTGGGGAAATGTCCTGGTGAAGGGAACTAAGTCTACTCATGCAATGCTTCAGGTATTTGAAAGGTACAAGACAGCAATGTATAAAAGTTAGGTGTAATCAGTTGTTACTAAGTTGCATTGATGTTCCTAGTGGAGGAATAATACTTTCTTAGAAAAATGTTAGAATTATGTTATTTGTCTTGCCTATACAAACAAGTACTGTTATCATGTTTCAGATAATTGATAGCAGTTAGCCGGTCAAATTAGTGGAATTTTATGTATACACTGTTACACTATGTGGTGGTTCTCAAATCATAGGTATTTTCCCAACCTCAATGAAAATGTATGTTTATACAGAGGTTGTACACAAATAATCATAGAAGCCTTATTCATACTAGTTAAAAAACTGAAAACAATTCAAATAGCCATCAACAGGTAAATGGATAAACAAGTCGTGGTTTGTCTCTATGGTGGAATACTGTCAGGACATAGGAAAAAAAGGTGGAATATGGCTACAGGCCATGTCATGGATGAATCTCAAAATGACACCTTAGAAAATACATGAAATTCAGCCAGATATTCTGAGTCAGTAGATCCTGGGACAAATCAGCATTTATACTGGTGCTCCAGAGTGTAGGCTTTCCAAAGAGCTTTAGAGAAAGCAGATCTAGACTTGGAATTGAATGCTGTACTCAATAATGTATCAGAATATAAATTCTATTCATTTTGAAGTGGTTTTATGTGAAATTGGGAACTCCGATGCCTGATTATCTTTTAGAGTAATGAGAGTACCTTCCAAAGATTTGGAAGGTAGCCCAAGTCTTATATAATATTCTCACATGTTTATAAATTTGTTCTGATCCAGTGAAGCTTGTTAGAGTCCAGTGCTCCACACACCCCCAATCTCTAATAATATTAAGTTGAAATCAAAGCAGGCAAATTTCCTTTTGGTTATTTGATGAGCTGCCTGTCTACACAACTCACCTAAAAAAACATAGGTACAAGTGAAATGTGTATTAACTTTGTTCTTTAAAGGTGAAAAATAGTTATCCCCAGATACCAGATTAATCTTTCCCAGCTCACAATACATTGACAGAAAAAATGGATAGAAAATTAACTGTGATATTCCAAACTGAATATTTGTTAGTAAGAGGTTTATTGTTTTAAATAAGATAATTGTGGAGGATTTCTTAGGAAGAATATTCTTTTGGCTTCCCTGGTGGCTCAGACGGTAAAGCGTCTGCCTACAATGCGGGAGGCCTGGGTTAAATCACTGGGTCGGGAAGATCTCCTGGAGAAGGAAATGGCAATCCACTCCAGTATTCTTGCCTGGAAAATCCCATGGATGGAGGATCCTGGTAGGCTACAGTTCATGGGGTTGCAAAGAGTCAGACAAGACTGAGACTTCACTTTCACTTTTCTTTTGGTTGCTGCTGCTGCTGCTAAGTCGCTTCAGTCGTGTCCGACTCTGTGCGACCCCATAGACAGCAACCTACCAGGCTCTTCTGTCCCTGGGATTCTCCAGGCAAGAACACTGGAGTGGGTGGCCATTTCCTTCTCCAATGCATGGAAGTGAAAAGTGAGAGTGAAGTCGCTCAGTCATGTCTGACTCTTCATGACCCCATGGACTGCAGCCTACCAGACTCCTCAGTCCATGGGATTTTCCAGGTAAGAATACTGGTAGACCACAATTCCTAAATACACCTGCTAAGTCAGTGTTTTGTGCACTGATAATCTATAAAGAGACACAGAGTAAAAAGCTTAGCGACCTTCATAATTTCTTAGAGCTTTTCATATTTGCTTTATTCAGTTATAAGAATCTCAGATACCATTGCATCTTCTCTCAACAGTATTTGCACAAGCACTTTCAGCTCTTCTGTCTGCTTTTGCTCTACTTTCAGTTTTATTCTCTAAACTGAGTATATTGATCTTTCTAAAATGCTGATTACATCATTCTCACTTCTTGTTTGCAGAATAAAATTTATATTTTCTTCCAGTCTTAAATTTAGTCTTGTTTACCTCTCTAGTAACATTTTAATGTGCACTTCCCTGAAGCATTCCAAACTTAAACCACAGGAAACAATTCTCTACTTTTTATCCTAAGCTTCTTATCTCTTAGCCTCTAAGCATCTTTCCTCTAGTTGAAACACATTATCTTTCTCCAACCCTCACCCCCAAACCTATTTCATCTAAATTTTATACTTTAAGTGTCAGCTTAAACCACGTTTTCTAAGAATACTTGTGATTCCAGAGTAGCTAGAATAATTTAACTTTTAAAATTCTGACTTATCCTCAGAGACATTATCATTCTCAGGAAGTCCCACACCAGAGGCAAACCATATGGTACTGCCAGACGTGTTATCAAGAACTTCTAAACACGATTTGGATCTTGGAAATCCCTTTATTCATTGCCCTAAACCTATCTCAGTATTATTTTCCTCCAAACACCAAAATTGGAACCTGTCAGCTTTACTAACCATCCATAAGCACTGAAGAACTTGGACTTATTAACCTCAACACCAGGGCAGGGTTCAGTTCAATCAGTTCAGTCGCTCAGTCATGTCTGACTCTTACAACCCCAAGGACTGCAGCATGCCAGACTTCCCTGACCATCACCAACTCCTGGAGCTTAGTCAAACTCATGTCCATCGAGTCGGTGACGCCATCCAACCATCTCATCCTCTGTTGTCCCCTTCTCCTCCAGCCTTCAATCTTTCCCAGCATCAGGGTCTTTTCCAAGGATTCAGTTCTTCACATTAGGTGGCCAAAGTATTGGAGTTTCAGCTTCAGCATCAGTCCTTCCAACGAATATTCAAGGCTGATTTCTTTTAGGATTTACTGGTTTGATTTCCTTGCAGTCCAAGGGACTCTCAAGAGTCTCTTCCAACACCACAAGTCAATAGCATCAATTCTTCAGTGCTCAGCTTTCTTTATAGTCCAACTCTCACATCCATACATGACTCCTGGAAAAACCATAGCCTTGACTAGACAGACCTTTGTTGGCAAAGTAGTATCTCTGTTTTTTAATATGCTGTCTGGGTTGGTCATAACTTTCCTTCCAAGGGGCAAGCACCTTTTAATTTCAGGCAATTAAAGGGCAAGGGTTGGTTCATCCCTAAGTTTAATACTCACACTTCAGATCTGCAGAATTTTTAACTGTTCAGAAATAATTGAAACTGTATTTTCAGATTTCCTTTTGACAGGAGATATTTTAATTCATATGTAAATTTTAACAGCTCACATCATTTCCTTCATTCAATAATTGTGTTTCTTCTTTCATTCCTATTATGAAAAAGCACATAGTAAATAGTCTAGCTTTTTCAGTCCAGAGAAAGGCGAATATGGCCCCTTATGTATCAGGTAGAGTTCTGTCAGGAAAAGATGGCACACCCAAATTGGGGAATTTAAGGAGAGTTTCATAAAGACTTATTTATTAAATACAAAACTCTAGAATGAATTTAGGAAAACCCAAATTCAGCCTACAGGGTTCCTGGCGTTAGCCACAGCATGAAGCATGAAGACACAAGGTGGGGGATGTGGTCACCAGAGATGTTAGAAGGCCGCCTGCAGAAATACAAAAAACCTCGAATAGCCAAAGCAATCTTGAGAAAGAAGAATGGAACTGGAGGAATCAACCTGCCTGACTTCAGGCTCTATTACAAAGCCACAGTCATCAAGACAGACAGTATGGTACTGGCACAAAGATAGAAATATACATCAATGGAACAAAATGGAAAGCCCAGAGATAAACCCACATACCTATGAACACCTTATCTTTGACAAAGGAGGCAAGAATATACAATGGATTAAAGACAATCTCTTTAACAAGTGGTGCTGGGAAAACTGGTCAACCACTTGTAATGAAACTAGAACACTTTCTAACACCATACACAAAAATAAACTCATGGATTGGGTTAAATGGATTAAAGATCTAAACATAAGACCAGAAACTATAAAACTCCTAGAGGAGAACATAGGCAAAATACTCTCCAACATAAATCACAGCAGGATCTTCTATGACCCACCACCCAGAATATTGGAAATAAAAGCAATAATAAACAAATGGGACCTAATTAAAATTAAAAGCTTCTGCATAACAAAGGAAACTATAAGCAAGGTGAAAAGACAGCTTTCAGAATGGGAGAAAATAATAGCAAATGAAGCAACTGACAAACAACTAATCTCAAAAATATACAAGCAACTCCTGCAGCTCAATTCCAGGAAAATAAACCACCCAATCAAAAAATGGGCCAAAGAACTAAACAGACATTTCTCCAAAGAAGACATACAAATGGCTAACAGACACATGAAAAGATGCTCAACATCACTCATTATCAGTGAAATGCAAATCAAAACCACAATGAGGTACCATTTCATGCCAGTCAAAAAGACTGCGGTCCAAAAGTCTACAAGCAATACATGCTGGAGAGCATGTGGAGAAAAGGGAACCCTCTTACACTGTTGGTGGGGATGCAAACTAGTACAGCCACTATGGAGAACAGTGTGGAGATTCCTTTAAAAACTGGAAATAGAACTGCCTTATGACCCAGCAATCCCACTGCTGGGCATACACACCGAGGAAACCAGAATTGAAAGAGACACGTGTACCCCAATGTTCATCACAGCACTGTTTATAATAGCCAGGACATGGAAGCAACCTGGATGTCCATCAGCAGACGAATGGATAAGAAAGCTGTGGTACATATACACAATGGAATATTACTCAGCCATTAAAATGAATGCATTTGAATCAGTTCTAATGAGGTGGATGAAACTGGAGCCTATTATACAGAGTGAAGTAAGCCAGAAAGAAAAACACCAATACAGTATACTAATGCATATATATGGAATTTAGAAAGATGGTAATGATAACCCTATATGGGAGACAGCAAAAGAGATACAGATGTATAGAACAGTCCTTTGGACTCTGTGGGAGAGGGCAAGGGTGGGAAGATTTGGGAGAATGGCATTGAAACATGTATAATATCATATGTGAAACGAATCGTCAGTCCAGGTTCAATGCATGATATAGGATGCTCAGGGCTGGTGCACTGGGATGAGCCAGAGGGATGGTATGGGGAAGGAGGTGGGAGGGGGGTTCAGGATGGGGAACACATGTGCACCCATGGTGGATTCATGTTGATGTATGGCAAAACCAATACAATATTGTATAGTAATTAGCCTCCAATTAAAATAAATAAATTTATATTAAAATAAACTTGACTAATAAGAACCCACTGTAGAGCACAGGGAATGCTCAGTGCTCTACTCAGTGCACTGGGGTGACCTAAATGGGAAGAAAGTCCAAAAAAGAAGGGATATATGTGTATGTACAGCTGATTCACTTTGCTGTGCAGCAGAAACTAACGCAACATTGTGAAGCAACTATACTCCAATAAAAATTAATCAAAAAAAAAAAAAAGAAGGCCACCTGCAAGGGTTTTGGCTATGATCATACAATCAGGAGAGAGACAGGGAAACCCAGTTGCTGACCTCACTCCTCTTGTCTTCTGATCCCCTCTTACACTTCCTATTTGTAAATCCAGCACCTTTTATTAATGTCTAGCCCTAAAGCAACAAAATAAACTCTTCAGGAGTTATGATTACAGAGGAAAAATATCTCATGTAAAAGTTTTCAACTGAAATGTTTATGCCCAAGGAATTAGACTTATTTCTGTAGGGATATATATAAAGAAATCTGTATCTCTCTATATATGCAAATGTATACTTCTGTAAGGTCATACACATACACATATGCATGGGTAATTTTATTACCCATATAATAATTATATATATAATATATAATAATATCTTAGACCAATACAATTTTGGCCTACCTAACAAAAGTTCATATAAAAAATAAAAATAAACATATAACAAGTTATTGCTGTGATACATTTGTGATATCTTCATGTCTATCTTGCATGTTACATTCCCATTAAATAATTTTTTTAAATGAAAATCTTTGAAAATTATTGTTAAATATTTCAGATTAAAGGTAAACCATTAAAAAAACAATTAGTGCCCTCCAGTCTTTTATCCTGATTTCCAAATTGGCTGTCTTTTAGTTTAAAGGGTTGTGAATATGGTAATCCATAACATTGTGAATCATTTCTTCTCTGATAATTAGCTTAATAAGGGGAGAAAAAATAAGCTTTCTTAAGGCCATTGGACTTGAATGTTGGCTTGCTCCTATTAACAACCATGCCACAGAGAGTTTCCATTTTATTGACATGCATCTCATCATAAAACCAGAGAACTGGCAGCTTGATATCCAAGAATTTAGGCTGCATTACCACTGTTTCAAGAGAAGCTTTTGGAAAACAAGTATTTCTTGAAAACTGTCTGACTTATCTACATAGATTATATGGTTGTGAAAAGAAGTTGACTATATTTTTCCTGTATTAAAGTCAACTTTTATTACTAGAACATGTAGCACATCTGTAGTACATTTTCTGCCTTTGGGAAAAATCCTTTCCTGCCCTGTTACAACTAGATGAGAATGTATGGGTTAGTCCCCAAAACTGGTACTGTGGATCTTTACTACTCTTTTTTGCCTTTTCCTCCTCTGAAAATGGAAAAGTAACTGACATACTGAAGAAGGCATTTCCATATAAACTTCCATTTCTAAAAGCCAGCAAAAATGCATCAAACTTGTTAAATTTCTATATATGCAATTATTGATACCATCTTATGTTTAAATTTCATTCCAGTTGAACCCTTAAGTATTGATCACATGGTATGAAAAAGATACCATAGTTAAAATATATCACTAAAATAAGAAAACTAATGCCAGTTGAGTGTGGAAAATCCAACTGAGAGGATTTAGTTATCTCCTACTACTTTTTAGATACCAAGTTTATCTTTTCAGTTGAATCTCCCCATATAGTTAGTACTAGCTATCAGGTCTGTGTGTGCTGAGGTCAGCTCTGTTCATTTACTCAAAAATGTTAATCGAGTGGCTTCTATATGTCAGTTGTACATGCTGTAAAAGTTAATAATGAACCTTACTGCATCATTGGTCAGTCCAGAGAAATAATCCTTTGACTCTTCAGTGACATTTTCCTATCATTTCCCAAGTGAAAGAAACTTGATTTAAAAGAGCTATTCACTAAAAAGATAATAGTGTGATAATAATTTTGTGTTTACTTTCCAATTAATAAATATCTACTTGTTTCCAAAAAATGCACTTGCAGTTAAGGACTTAGCCCAGTATTGGTTTTGGAGCTTTTCCCAAGTGTTTATTTCTTAAAATATATGTACCCAACCTTTCCTTCTGCTTTATTCAATAGATGTAGTCTCTCATAGTACCTCTCTTTTGTACCTTTTGCTCATGTCCTGCACTATCTTGCTGCCTTCTCTAGTTTATCATCTCTTCCCACTCCCATATTATGCAATGCACTAGACATATGGGCTCCTGAATGCAGGGCCTTGTCACAGAAGTAAAACTGGAAATTACCAGAGGGTATGACTTCTAATAGGAAGAGAACCTTCTAACCAGGGTTCCTGCAGTTATTTTCATAAAAAAAAAAAAGGCGAGAATAGCCTTAATGGAAAGGGTAAAATAACACAGAATTGGAGAAATGAGGTTATTCTCTCACTTTAAAATGTTCCTCAGTTCAGTCTCTCAGTCGTGTCTGACTCTTTGTGACCCCATGGACTGCAGCATGCCAGGCTTCCCTGCCCATCACCCACTCCCAGAGCTTGCTAAAATTCATGTCCATCCAGTTGATAATGCCATCCAACCATCTCATCCTCTGTTGTCCCCTTCTCCTCCCACCTTCAATCTTTCCCAGCATCAGGGTCTTTTCAAATGAGTCAGTTCTTCGTATCAGTTGGCCAAAGTACTGGAGTTTCAGCTTCATCATCAGTCCTTCCTATGAATATTCAGGGCTAATTTTCTTTAGGATGGTCTGGTTTGATCTCCTTGGCAGTTCAAGAGACTCTCAAGAGTCTTCTCCAACACCACAGTTCAAAACCATCGACTCTTCGCTGCTCAGTTTCTTTACAGCCCAACTCTCACATCCATACATGACTACTGGAAAAACCATAGCTTTGACTAGACAGACCTTTGTCAGCCAAGTAATGTCTCCACTTTTTAATACTCTGTCTAGGTTGGTCATTGTTTTTCTTCCAAGGAGCAAGCATCTTTTAATTCCATGGCTGCAGTCACCATCTCTAGTGATTTTGGAGCCCCGCAAAATAAAATCTCTCACTGTTTCTATTGTTTCCCCATTTATTTGCCATGAAGTAATGGGACTGAATGCCATGATCTTAATATTTTGAATGTTGAGTTTTATGCCAGCTTTTTCACTCTCCTCTTTCACTTTCATCAAGAGGCTCTTTAGTTCTGCTTTACTTTCTTCCATAAGGGTGGTGTCATCTGTGTATCTGATGTTATTGATATTTCTCCTGGCAATCTTGATTCCACCTTGTGCTTCACCCAGTCTGGCATTTTGCATGATGTGCTCTGAATATAAATTAAATAAGCAAGGTTACCATATACAGCCTTGATGTACTCCTTTCCTGATTTGGAACAAGTCTGTTGTTCAATGTCCAGTTCTAACTGTTGCTTCTTACCTGCATACACATTTCTCAGGAGGCAGGTTTGGTTGCAATGTTAGCAACACACAATAAACCTCTGGTAAATATCACATTCATGTTTGCCAGGTGGCACTAGTGGTCAAGAAACTGCCTTCCAGTGCAGGAGGCATAAGAGATGCAGGTTCCATCTCTGGACCAGGAATATCCGCTGGAAAAGGGAATGGCAACCCACTTCAGTATTCTTGCCTGGAAAATCTCACAGACAGAAGAGCCTGACAGGCTGCAGTCCATAAGGTTGCACAGAGTTGGAAATGACTGAAGTTACTTAGCACACATACAAATGTCACATTCAGTTTAATAACCAATTCTAGCCTTGTCTTTTCTGTAAAATAGTCATGATTTTCACTAATCTGCCTAAGCGTATTGGAAAATAAATCATGGGTAATACTTTCTTACCTCATGCAGCTGATTAGAGGATGGAATAAGATAGTACATGTGAAAACTTCTAATCACTTTAACTGAATTGAAGCTACAATAAATGAAGAATCACCTCTGCTCTGCCAACCAGAGAATGAGCAGTAATTTTGCTATGCCTGGCACATGGTAGGAGATCATTAAATGCTTATTGAACAAATGAAATCTCTCTGGAAACTCTGCTTTTTTTATTCCTCACAATTGTATAGTGCTACAAAGAACTACTTTTGTGCTGCCATTTCATAAATAAATATATCCAGAAAGTAAACTTTAAATGGCTAAAGAGCACTACCAATGTTCTTAACGATCTATCTTTATCTATAAACTGGGCACTTAAAGTCACATGTAGATATAATTTTATGGTACATTCAATACATATTTTTATATTAAATAGAAAATAATTGCTGCCATTAAATATATTTATTTTTGCTGATTTGTATTTAAGTAAAAATGCTGCTCACCATTAAATTTCTTTCTTTACCATAAAGAAGTTACCCATTTTTCTTTACTTACTTGGGTGGAAATACCATCATTTTAATTTTATTTCTCATATTGATAATGTCTTGAACACCCATGTGTCAGATTATAACCAGAATCTCTAGGGGTATTTCCCCTAATTTATCCAGAATTACATGAGTATTCTCAGTTCAAAGGGAGATCGTCTACCCTCCAAATACCTAGTTTCATCTTGTACTTTCAAAAAGTATCATTTCTGGAGAGAGACTTGGAGGATGTGGTCACTTCCCTAGTAGAATCTGTTGGGTTTTTTTTTAACCTTCACTGTCTTTTCGGCTCTTGAAACTGGCCCTACCTTTGAAATAAACCTCTGATGTCTGTTGCATTTATGTCCTAATTGGTCCAAAGCAAAGCTGTCAGTGATGCCCCATTCACGGGTCCCCAAAGTTTCAACTTACACTTTTCTTTGCACTTCCATGTTCAGACACTTTTCTCAAAGAACACCTGACATGCTGGTAATCTTTGACTATTTCAGACTGTCAGAAAACAAGTGGTTGATGTTTAATTCAAATATATTTTATGTTAAGAGAATTCTTGAGCACTGTGTAAAGCTGTTTTATGGTTTCAGTCATTGAAATCTGAACTGACAGTCTCTCGAGTCACTGAAACTTGACCCATATGCTCAATGGGAACATATCTAAAAACGAACCCATTCCATTTGCAAAAGGGGATATTTGTACCTTTTCTCTTTCTTATATTGACATTCCAGTTGCCCAAAATATAATCTATAAACATAATTTTTGTTACCTTCCATCTTTTTCTAGCTTGTTATACATGTTTGATCTCCAAGTCAAGTTAATAGGTACTTAGAATGAGCAGGCGATGTCATTCATTTTTCCTTCTCTTATTGCCAGTAATTTAGCTCAGATCTCTGTGATTCTGAGCTTGGAAAAATGTCAAACTGTACTCTTTTTTCTTTTTTCCTGTATTCTAACTTATCTGACATGTTCAAATAAGTCTCTGATGACTGTTGCATTTATCTCCAAACTGGTCCAAAGCAAAGATGTCAGTGATGCCCTATTCATGGGTTCCCAAGTTTTCAACTTAGCACTTTCCTTTGCACTTCCCTGTTCAGACATTTTTTTCTCAGAGAACTCCTGTACACTTTGCTCCTTCACTGGACAACACTGGATCTAGTGAATACCTACTTGAGCCAGGCACAATGACAGATCCTGGGAACAATACAAACCAATCTCTGTCTTTAGAGCTTAGAGCAAAGAAATGGGTAACCTTGTGATAATAGATATTATATACAAGTGAGTACTAGTTGCTAGGAGAGGTTTTAAGTAAGGAACAAGTAACATAGTCAACAAATGAAAAATGATCAGAAAAGGCATTTAGGAGGAAGTGAGTTTAACCAAACCAAGAAGAATTTAAATGAGCATTTACAACTATACAGTTGAATTTTAGAGTATGTTTTCTTTCCCCGTGGTATGACAAATGAACAGCTATTTCCATCCATATAATATAAGAAACCTAATAGTAGTAACAGTATTGATTGAAATAGCTATAACTTAATACAACAACATTATTACTATAGTGGCAGAGTGAAGTTAGTTTTGTGTCCATGAGATAACAGCCAGAAAAATTAGAAAGATATTTTTATTTTAAAGGGAGGAGAGTGTAGAATATGTGAAAAGCTAAGAAATGATTAAGAAAAGTCACTAGAAATACTAAATCCTGTGCTCCGTGTCCAGTCCAGTTGTGGATTTTCCAGATTTGCTTTTTACATTCAGGCCAATTCAGTGTTTGAAGTAATAATTAATATCCAGGACCTGTTGACTATTAGAAACCCTTGAAGCTCAGATGGTAAAGAATCTGCCTGCAATGCAGATGACCCAGTTTGATCCCTGGGTCAGGAAGATCTTCTGGAGAAGGAAATAGCAACCCACTCCAGTATTCTAGCCTGAGAAATCCCATGGGAAGAGGAACCTGGCAGGCTACAGTCCATTGGGTCACAAAAGAGTTGGACACAACTGAGCAACTAACAAACACATCATTAAATAGAGGTTGGGATTTTTTTTCCTAACCATAAATGGCAAAAATTCCAAGTACCAATGTATTACAAAGAATAAGGGGATTGTAACACATCTGGCTGAGAACAAATCCAGGTCAGGGCTGAAATCTTGGGAAGCCTTTGACTGTAAGCAATTTTTCTCTCCTTTCCCTGGTGGCTCAGTGGTAAAGAATTCAGCTGCCAATGCAGGAGATGTGGGTTCAATCCCTGCATCAGGAAAATCTCTGGAGGAGGAAATGGCAACCCACTCCAATATTCTTGCCTGGAGAATCCCATGGATAGAGAAGCCTGGCAGGCTACAGTCCATGGGGTTGCAAAAGAGTCAGACACTACTTAGTGACTAAACAAGCAACTCACAGTCCCTATAAGCCCTAGTTATTCTACTCATAAAATGGACATATATTTAATACCTATATCAGCAAATCATAAAGTTCAGTTCAGTTGCTCAGTCGTGTCCAACTTTTTGCGACCCAATGGACTGCAGCATGCCATGCTCCCCTGTCCATCACCAACTCCCAGAGCTTACTCAAACTCATCTCCATTGAGTCAGTAATGCCATCCAACCATCTCATTCTCTGTTGTCCCCTTCTCCTCCAGCCTTCAGTCTTTCCCAGCATCAGGGTCTTTTCCAATGAGTCAGTTCTTTGCATCAGTTGCGAAGCTGGAGTTTCAGCTTCAGCATCAGTCTTTCCAATTAATCTTCAGGACTGATTTCCTTTAGGATTGACTGGTTGGATCTCCTTGCAGTTCAAGGGACTCTCAAGAGTCTTCCAACACCACAGTTCAAAAGCATCAATTCCTCAGTGCTCAGCTGGTTAAAATAGAAATTATATGCTGAATATTTAATACGGTACCTGAATATTTGCTGTGACTACTCTCATTAGTATACCTATTATTACTATTATAACTCCTACTATATCCTTTACTATTACTGCTACTATTACCATTCTTATTTTGAATACTACTCTTACTACTATTTTTTTTTTCCTTACTACTATTATTAATATCAGTGAGCTTGATTGGCTTTTCATCCAGCACTATAGTATCCAAAGTGAGTTGAATCTATTCTAGAAAAATATGATTTTAGAGTTTAAGGAATTAAGTATAGCTCAGTTTTATATTTCAAATTTCTAATGCTTTTAAATTCTATTGAGTTAGCATATCCATGGTAATTGAGATAGCATATCCATGGTAATTGAGTTAGCATTTCCATGCTATTAGCACCATGCTGTATGTTCATTGTGTCTAAATAGATATACTACATTTCAGCATGTATGTTCAAATATTTTTCTCACAGGAATGCATAGTCAAATAAGCTTGCAAAATACTAGTTTAGTAACTGTCCAAGCAAGTAAGCAACACATTATAAATATCAATATTATAGTAAATCCTATGGTAATGATCTGGATATGAAAGTCTTAAGGAAAAATATCTAACTGACAAATTTATGCTATGTTTGACCTATGGGGCCATGGCTGGTCAGCACCATAATGTCTGTTCATTTACGCATAATTTTGATTAATTGTGCCAATCAGATTCTTCTATTAGGAATGTGAATCAGAAACATAGAAATAATCAGTCAATTTACAGTGGGAGCAGAAGAAGAAAAGGTAAAGGGAACTCATTAGAAGCTGAGCCTATATCTCTTAAAGTGTAAGTAAGTAGAAGTGATGAAAACACAGGTAATATAAGATGCAGAATAGGGGAAAAGAAAAATATGAGGTGATTGTTAGACATAGGAGCAACACAGAGATAAGCTGAGTCATCACAAAATAAAAGTAATAAATTCTTGCTATTGAGGGCACATGGGGATAACCCTAACCTTAGAGTTCTTGTGTATTCTCCAGTCTTGTGTATTCTCCTTACTTCATAAGGCTGTGGTGATGAGATGGCTGGATAGCATCACTGACTCGATGGATGTGAGTCTGGGTGAACTCTGGGAGTTGGTGATGGACAGGGAGGCCTGGCGTGCTGCGATTCATGGGTTCGCAAAGAGTCGGACACGACTGAGCGACTGAACTGAACTGAAGGCTCTGGTATATTGCAGGGCCTAGAATCCTATGAGACTGACTTCATTTCCATAGGTACTTTCTTCAACGTACCACCAAATTATCTGCAGTAACTTGATTGATTCCTAAATCTTTACTTAGTTTCAAATGCATCTCTGGATCACAGTAGGGTTTCTGAGCAATCCCTTGGAACTTCTGTAGTGGGAAATAGAGCAAGACAGAGCAGCTGGGATGTGGATTTCTAGTTGCCCCTTCAAACTTGAGCCATTCCTCTGTTTTATGTATGGAGCTAACCATTATAACATTCTACTTGAAGGAATAATTTTGTGACCAAAAGAATTGGAAATTATCTTTTTATGGTATTTGTAATACTCAAGTACACTTGTTAGAATAAACTTTATAGCAATGTCTTTCTCAAAAAAAACAAAAAACAAATGTCAAGCCACAAAAGCAAGTATGCAAGAAATATAATCTTCATTATTTTTATATAACTCAACCTAATTTCTGTTTTGTGCCACAACTCTATTCGACAGCAGAAGCTAAATCTTGGTCAAATTCTATGTAATTCTAGACATATCAGGGCTCCACACCACTCCTGGCAGTCCTCAGGTGTCAGCAGGGCACAAAAGTGGGATAATTCATCTGCTGCCTCGAGGTT
>NW_011495050.1:9932777-9940140 GCF_000754665.1 Bison bison bison
GATGGATGTGAGTCTGGGTGAACTCCGGGAGTTGGTGATGGACAGGGAGGCCTGGCGTGCTGCGATTCATGGGTTCGCAAAGAGTCGGACACGACTGAGCGACTGAACTGAACTGAAGGCTCTGGTATATTGCAGGGCTTAGAATCCTATGAGACTGACTTCATTTCCATAGGTACTTTCTTCAATGTACCACCAAATTATCTGCAGTAACTTGATTGATTCCTAAATCTTTACTTAGTTTCAAATGTCAAGCCACAAAAGCAAGTGTGCAAGAAATATAATCTTCATTATTTTTATATAACTCAACCTAATTTCTGTTTTGTGCCACAACTCTATTCGACAGCAGAAGCTAAATCTTGGTCAATTCTATGTAATTCTAGACATATCAGGGCTCCCACCACCACTCCTGGCAGTCCTCAGGTGTCAGCAGGGCACAAAGTAGGGATAATTCATCTGCTGCCTCGAGGTTCTTTCTCTACACAGGTATTCATTACATTGACGACAGGCAATGCTTTTGGTTCTTTTTTTAAATTGAACTATAGTTGATTTACAATATAATATTGTAAATTGTAGTTCCAGGTGTACAGTATAGTGATTCAGTATTTTATAGATTGTACTCCATTAAAAGTTATTACAAGATAATGGCTATAAATCCCTGTGCTCTACTGTATATCCTTGTTACTTATTTATTTTATACACAGTAGTCTGCCTCTGTTAATCCCATATTCCTAATTTGTCCCTCTCCTCTTCCAACTCCTCACTCATTACCACTAGTTTGTTTTGTATATCTGTGAGTCTGTTTTGTTTTGCATACACATTCATCTGTACTCTTTTTCATTCCACATACGTGATATAAAATATGTCTCCGATTTTTGATATTCAAAGCTTTTTGCTGTGTTGTTCCTCACTCCTAACTGCAAGAATAGGAGCTATGGAAAATTTAGTGGTGCTATAGTTTCTTTAGCCACTCCTCTATTTTTCTCAAGACCAATGTCTGAAACACTTGACAAGTGTCTAAATTTGCAATGTCTAAAAAGCTTTGCAAACCTCTGGGAGACTTTCCCAGACTTATGAACTGTGCTAGCTCAGATAGCATTTCTCTACTCAGGAAACTGATCAGTTCTCTATTTTTTATGCAGTCCTGAGGTAAAGGGACATCTTCTCCAAGAACTCAAAATCTAGGAATTTATCATGTCTCTCCGTCCACTCTGGAACTTTTTTCCATAATCACCTGGGGAGACAGGCTGAGCACTCACTCATCTTATTCACACTAATTTAAAGGAAGTTTTCTTTGAGGGGAGAAATTTCTGATTACACTTCAATTAAATAACCTCTCCTTGAGTGTGGAAATGTTGCACATTTAGACATGCATTTTTAGAAAATGACTTCTGATTGCAAAATCTGAGTTATTTTGTTTCATATTAGCCTAATATTCTGACCTAGATTCTTAATAAAGTAAATTTGCTTAATATAAATGTAAAACCATATTGACAAATCTAAAAAATAGTTATCCATTTGTCCATAAATATTTTAAGATCTTTTCAGCATTATATTCCAATGCAAGTCATTGATAGCCATCATTATTTAGTGAGATGGTAGAGTTTGGCTTGGCAAAGTTACTTTTAAGAAAATCAGGATAGTAAGATTATTTCTCAAAGGTGAATACCTAACCACAATTAAATAGTGTCAGTTATCTCTTTATCATCACAGTTGTATGTGAAATGCACTGTTAGATATGCATTGCTTTTCTCTAACACCATGACAAGATTCCTTAGTACTTACTTTAGTTTTCAGAGGCACACATTTATTTGGTGAAAATGATCATTTAACCTTTACAGTTACTAAGATTTTAATGTTTCAAATACAACCTGTTCCTCAAGATTAGACCAGAAAAATTATAAATATTTTGAGAATAGAGGTTTTAATGAGTTCTCCATTCTTCCTGAGGGAGACATGTCATTTAACTACATATTAGTTTTTTGTTGTTGTTGTTTGTAATGATTATTAATTTGTTTACTTATATGACTGCACTGGGTCTTAGTTGAGCATGCAGGATTTTTGATCTTCATTGTAACATTCAGTGTCTTTTACTTGTGGCATGTGGGTTCTAGTTCCTAGACGAGGGATTGAACCCAAGTCAACCTGCATGGGAGTATGAAGTCTAAGCCACTAGACCACCAGGGAAGTTCCATACAATGATCTTTTAATGTAGCCTATGTCCCTATAAGTCTGCTAAAATCAGAATTGGAAGTGATGTTCTCATGGCTGATTTGATTCTTCCCTAAGCAGTTTTTAAATGTCTTGATCACAGAGTACTTTCCTTCCATTCTGTATTCAAATAATGTGATTCAATTATTTGTTTTTTTTACTCCTTGTCCACATTCATTAATTCAGTTAGCAGACATTTATTGAACAGCTAATTGACATATGACAACCACAACTAACTTCAGGATTTTATAAAGAGAAATAAATTCACTCTTTGAACATGTCTACCATCTGGTAAATGGAAAAAGGAAAAGGCATGGACACAAATAGAAGAAAAATGTTATTGGGGTTAAGATGTAAATGTTTAAGACGAGTGGTTAGTTTTAAGAAAAGAAAGGAAAAAATGTGGGATAAATGCAGCTAGAATGAGAGGCAGAAATAGATCAGAGATGATATCCTTTAGGGAGAAAAAGTAGTAAATCTGAATATAGTTCTGATTGTTTTTATTTTTTATTTTTATTTTTTTATAGTTTTTAATAGTGCACACTTATATGGCTTTTTGGGGGGGCAAGGGGTTTCCCTGATAGCTCAGCTTTTAAAGAATCTGCCTGCAATGCAGGAGACCCCAGTTTGATTTCTAGGTTGGGAAGATCTGCTGGAGAAGCGATAGGCTACCCACTCCAGTATTCTTGGGCTTCCCTTAAGGGTCAGCTGGTAAAGAATCCTTCTGCAATGAGGGAGATCTGGGTTCGATCCCTGGGTTGGGAAGAGCCCCTGGGGAAGGGAAAGGCTACTCACTCCAGTCTTCTGGCCTGGAGAATTCCATGGGCTGTATAGTCCAAGGGGTCGCAAAGAGTCAGACATGACTGAGCCACTTTCATATGGCTTTTAGTTCATAGCATCCTTACTGGTGTCTACCCTTTCTCTGTTCTGTTGACAGCTTTATTTACTCTGGTAGTAAGGAGTAACTGGGATTATTATTTAGTTATTGCACAAGGAGAATCTCATCAGTAATTTCATAAGACTAAAATACTACTCATTTTTCTCCAGCATTTAAATAGCTACTGTAGAAGATGGAATAATGACCCCACCAAGATATCTACATTATCAATCCCTGAAACCTATGAATTATGTTTTGTTAGGCAGCAGAGGGGGAGAAGGCAATGGCACCCCACTCCAGTACTGTTGCCCGGAAAATCCCATGGATGGAGGAGCCTGGTGGGCTGCAGTCCATGGGGTCACTAAGAGTCAGACATGGCTGAGTGACTTCACTTTCACATTTCACTTTCATGCATTGGAGAAGGAAATGGCAACCGACTCCAGTGTTCTTGCCTGGAGAATCCCAGGGACAGGGGAGCCTGGTGGGCTGCCGTCTATGGGGTCGCACAGAGTCGGACACGACTGAAGCAATTTAGCAGCAGCAGTAGCAGGGGGCAGAGGAGAACAGGGTTGCAGATGAAATCAATGCTGTTAGTAAACAGACTTTACTGAGCATACTCTGGTTTTCCCGGTGGGTCCAATATAATCACAAGGCTATTTTAAGAGTGGAAGAAGGAGTCAAGAGAAATAGATGGCAGCATGAGAAGGATTCAATCCAATGTTGCTGAGAATTGAAGATTTCTCAAAGAACCATGAGAAAAAGAGCAGATGGCCTTGAGAATTTGGAAAAAACAAGGAAATAAATTCTCCCCTAGAACATCCAGTGAAGAAAGCAGGCCTGCCTACATCTTGATTTTAGGATATTGAGACCCATGTCAGATTTCAAAACTGTAGCATAATAAATCACTTATTGGCCTTTTGGCCAAGATCAACTGTAACATGAGGGCTTCTGTGGTAAAGAGGTGGCAAAGTGGTGAAGAATCTGCCTGCTAATAGAGGAGATGCAAGAGACACACGTTCCATCCCTGGTCAGAAAGATCCCCTGGAGCAGGAAATGGCAACCCTCCAGTACTCTTGCCTGAAAAATACCATGTCCAGAGGAACCTGGTGTGCTACAGTCCATGGGGTTGCAAAGAGTCGGATACGACTGAGCACAACATAATCAATATGTGTTAAGTCTCCAAATTTGAGATATTTTTGTACAGCAGACACAAAAACAAATAGAGCTATCTTCAATAACCTCTTATTTGGGAACTTGAAGTCTATTTTTTGTTAATTTAGCCTGGCTCTCAACCCCTATCATAAAGTATGATAAAAGATTATCTGGTTTAAAAAAAAAAAAAATCTGGCTTTGATTTAATCAACAGATATGTCTGGAGCCCTTGATACAGACTAACAGTCCCTTCTTTTGTGGGGCTTAAAGTCTGATGAGGAAGTAGGAAAAAATAAAGCAAGGACTTTTATTAAGTGCAACCAAAGAAAAGTCCCACAAGCAATAAGCAGTTATAGGCAGACAACCTAAACTAGAAGTTTGAAAGATCTCTTTCCATGAAAAAGTAATATTTAAATAGTAACCTCAATGATGAACAGAAATTATCCCTAAGTAGTGCTTGGGATCAGGATCTGTGACTGTTCCCTCAAGTGCAAAGGAGGTCACATATTTCAGTTCAGGGAAGTGAAAGGAACCATTATCTGTCCTCTAACAGAACCCCTTGATGAGATTTCACTCACACCCTCCACTCACCAGTGTTTTTACCATGGTGTTTGGAAAGTCTCTTTCCCTCTCATAGCCATATATCCATACTTCATTTACTTTTCTAGTTCTGTATAAAATAAATCACCTCTCATATCTCATGGCTGGAAACAGTCTTTCTGCCTACTTCTTTAACACTTTATCTGTTCCTCTTCTCTGGCATTTATCACTCTCTCCTTTGTGGTATGGTTATTTTTGAGAATTTCTTACTTCCCAGACTAGACTATAGATTTTAGCTTTTCAAGTGTTCTTGGAAAGTGTGAAAGGCCAGAAAGCAGCATATGGTGTGAAAGCGCTGGGTGTGATACAGAGATTGAGTCAGAAAAAAATTAAAAATTGGAAAGCTGAAAAACATGAACATGCTGCAAAAGGATGAGGAGCTGAATAGAGGCACTGGGAGCATTTAGCCTTTTCGATTTCTCACAAGCCCTGTAGCCACAGACGGATAATCGCTTCTCAGTTAAACAATTGTTATGACTGCTATTCCCAGTTCTCTGCCAATTACTTCAATCTGGAGATAGACGACAATTATCTATTTAAGTAAAATGTATCTAAAGAATTTTCAACTCTATGTCTCCAAATGAGCTGGCACATTCTAGTCACAAGCCTGTACCTAACGTGAGAGCATATGGAAGAAAGTATAAAATATAAAGAGTTAACCAAGTTTTCACTGCTTAGCATAGACTATCTGAATATTTGAAAACACTCCCATATTGCATTTGGATATTTTAGTGATGGGCAAATACTGAAGGCATAATTTTAAAACTCTTATGTAAGATATTGTACAATATCTCACTATGTATGTCATGATATATTGTAATATAACTTTAAACTCAATTATTTAAAGCAATAAAAACGAGTTGTATCTACATATAATTCAAAAGTTGCATAGGGTCTTCTCCTCACGGTTCTCATCCAGGGACCAGGAGATGAAGTCTCAAGCAGCAGTCCCCAACCTTTTTGGCACCAGGGACCAGTTTAGGGGAAGACCATTTTTCCATGGAGGTAGAGGCGAGGGGTTCAGGCAGTAATGCGAGTGATAAGGAGAAATGAGGAACCACAGATAAAGCTTGGCTCCTTTGCCCCCAGCTCACCTCCTGCTGTGCTGCACTTCCTTACAAAGGCAGACCTCTATCCATTCGTGACCCAGGGGTTGGGGATGTGTGCATGTGCGCACGCGCTCAGTCGCTAAGTCACGTCCCACTGTTCCCAACCCCATGGAGTGTAGCCCGCATCTGGGGACGTGTGTGTGCGCGCACGTGCGCGCACACTCCGTCGCTAAGTCATGGTCTGCTGTTTGCAACCCCATGGAGTGTTGCCCGCCAGGCTCCTCTATCCATGGGATTTTCCAGGTAGGAATATTGGAGTGGGTTGCCATTTGCTTCTCCAGGGGATTGTCCTGATCCAGGGATGGAACCCACGTCTCGTGCATTGGCAGGCTGGGACCACTGAGCTAGAGGGATATTTGCTATGGCTGTGTAAAGACAGAGGATGAAAAACTGAGTTTGTAGTACCGCTCAGTTTTCGCATATTAACTTTTATCTTCTCGCAGGATTATGCCATCCTGTACTTAAAGGGAGCCAGGAAACTCAGTGGTCTCACAGCCTCGGACCAAAGAGGGAGGGCAGAAATATCAGTGAATAGTAATACATCCTATGTTGATTTATTGATATACACCATTTAAAAATAATGTTTTAAAATGTTAAGGACCAAAAAGTAAAACAGAAAAATAAAGAGCAAAATCTTGTTGAGGACCAATGTGACTGTTACACAAATAACCTCTACTGAAAAATAGTAATTAAATGTAAGAAGTAAACGCATTCTAATTTCAACGCGAATCATATTCAATAATAAAAAAGACCGCAGTTGACAAAGAAAGACACTTATTTGTAGAAGGATACTGACTATCTTCTCTTGTGGCTCAGCTGGTAAAGAATCTGTCGGCAATGAGGGAGACCTGGGTTCAATCCCTGGGTTGGGAAGATCCCCTGGAAAAGGGAAAGGCTACCTACTCCAGTATTCTGGCCTGGAGAATTCCGTAGACTGTATAGTCCATGCGGTCGCAAAGAGTCGGACAGGACTGAGCCACTTTCACTCACTCACCAACTAGTAATTATGGAAGGAATGCTGCTGCTGCTAGCAATTGGGAGTTTGCAACACTAAGGAAACGATTGACTCCAGGATGGAGCGGCTTCGGTACTAAAATCAGTAGATGAAAGGTTGATTGGACCTGGGCCTTCTCATAAAACCAGATTTTCATCACACAGATACCTTGCTGCTCACAAGCAGGAAAATGTGGCTCCAACTTGGAGAGAGGTAACTCTGTTAACAATTACCAACAGCGGGGAGGGGGGAGTGGGAGAAACATGAGTCATTATTATAAAGTATCACCTGTGAAGTTTTCTTCCAAATACATTTAACTTCTGTCAAATACATTTTTATCTAATTGTGTATAACATTCAGAAGATAAGAGATAACAGTTAAATGACAAAAATCAGTACATAACAAATTTGTTCAGATGAAACC
>NW_011495050.1:9940240-9962167 GCF_000754665.1 Bison bison bison
AAAATATTCTACAGGATAACTAAGCAAGCCTCGATAAATTGATGTCATAGAAAAAACAAAATTTGGGGGAGGTGGGATTATTCTATTTTAGAGATAGAGTATCAAAAAGCAAGCTATGTGGTTTTTGACTGAATCTTGATCTAAATAATCCAATAGTGTGAAATTTAGAAAATTTGAATATACCTATATGCTCTTAGGTAATTTTTGCCAATTTTTATGTATAGTAATGGCTGAGAGATTTTGTATTAGAAATAAAACAACCTAGTTTTATAGAGATATATACTAATATCTTTAGGAATAAAATGTAATGGTGCACTTAATCTATTTAAAACTATTTTAGCAAGAATTAAGCAAGTATGGCAAATTGTTAACAATTGTTTCCTATGAGAGGAGGCTTTGTGGGTCTTTTGATTAGGAAGATTGAGAAGGCTGGCCAGGCTTGGGTCTTGTATTGTCCACGGGATCTGGCTGCTCAGGGTCGAAAAGCCATTAAAGAGGCCAGGTTGGTGGAAAGGAAAGTTGCTTTATTTTGGTTGCCAGCAACTGGGCTGGGGGAGGAAGTCTGTCCAAAAGCTGGTTCCCTGCCCACGACAGTGAGGGGGAAAGAGGTTTTACATAGGCAGAGGGGCTACATGCAGAAACAGGATGGTCAGCTCTGATAGTCGTCTTCAGATAGGTCATTGGTGGTCTGATCAGCGTCATCTTTGTTGCTTTAGGTACAGTTAATCTTCAGTTTCAGAGTCAGTTAGTTTCCTTCTTTGAGGCCAATTCTCAGAATTGTGGCAGCTTATGTCGTGGCTATGGCACCCACTCCAGTACCCTTGCCTGGAAAATCCCATGGATGGAAGAGCCTGGTAGGCTGCAGAAAATGGGGTCGCTAAGAGTCAGACACAACTGAGCAACTTCACTTTCACATTTCACTTTCATGCATTGGAGAAGGAAATGGCAACGCACTCCAGTGTTCTTGCCTGGAGAATCCCAGGGACAGGAGAGCCTGGTGGGCTGCCGTCTATGGGGTCGCACAGAGTCTGGACACGACTGAAGCCACTTAGCAACAGTAGCAGTAGCATGTTGTGGCTACATTCTGATCATCATGGAGTTATCTTTTCCAGCTGGTGGCGTTTCAGTTATCTATAAGACAGCTCACAGGATATGGCTCAGAATACATCTGTAGCCTCTGAGGAAGAACTAAATGTCCTTGACTTTGCTTCGTGATTGCATTATCATCATTTGGTCACCTTTGACGGTTTTGCTTTGTTTTTGTACATTCTCACATCTTTCTCTGATTAAACTTATTCTTTGGCTAAAGTTTTTCCACAACTAAAAGACAAGCAGAGGACATGGGGTGGCAAGGATGATAGGGTCCTTCTCTGTTTCACACAGCTGAGGATGGAAGTAGGTTATCAGTCCAACTTGAAATCATGGATGAAGAGTTAAAAGGGGATTGTTTCCTGAAAGAAAGTCAGGATGTGATTACTTGGAAAAAATATAAATGGATTCTGGGTCAGGAAAATAACTGGTAATTATTGATCCATGATTCAAATTTAGATGTCTGACTCTATAAATACTAGATTCTTCCAGCCACACTACACTATGGAATGAATCACTCCCTCTTTGTTCTTCCATAGCCCTTTGACCATAATGAATATAATTTATTTGTCATTTTGGTTTGTTGTACACATGTTTGTTCCTCTATGAGTAGAAACTGATGATTTTGTATTCATCTCTGTTTAGCTTGTGAGTAGCATCCAGTGGTCTCCAGTGATGTATGTTAGAGTGAAGTAGTTGGGACTGGTGCTCAGCAAATACTTGTTTGATTATGAATAAATGAGACGATTGAAGTGAATTGTATTTTTAAAACTCTTATGGTGAGTGTGCTTTGTAGTAACAAATTCATATGCTCCTATAAAGTGTTTAAGAGTTTCTTGGTAGGTTCAACAACTTTGTTTTTACCACAGTAAAATTGGAATTGAATAATGTCTGGTGAAATCTGCAAGATGTCCCTGTACTAAGCCATTTAAATACATACATCAAAGTTTACAACTGAGTAAATTTTATTTGCTTGACACTTTTAATGCCTTTAATCACATATTGGCCTTTCTCCACAACTGGAATTAATAGCTTCTATTGTCAATCAATGTTTATGAAACTGCCTGGAGAAATACTGTGTTTTTAATTTCATGTTTTGGGGAGTAAGCAAAGTACTACAGTAATTATTCCCATGAATAAACTATAACTGTTTTTATCTGTATGTTTATCTTAATATTCTCCTAAATTGTTTACTTCTCTCTACCAAGCCTATATCATTTAGCATGTTAATTCATTTATAATCTCTGAATTTTATTTGTTCTGTCATACCCAAACAGCTTTGAATATAAGACATACTTCTGCATTTATATTACTCTAATATTTTATCTGAAGTTTTTAAGTGAAGGTGTCCATCCATGACCATATCAAACCTTTTTTGCCCACATCAGATAAGCTGGCTAAAATTGGATAAAATTTGTTTTGCTATAAATAAAGGATATTTCAAAGCTAGCTTCCTCTTTAGATATTTTCTACCTCAGCAAGTGTGCTGAATATAACTTATAAAAATAACCTTTGTTGTCAGTTTGCTTAGCAGCATAAATAATCTCATTAGATATTCCAAAAACCCTAAAGAAACATTTACTATCCCATTTTACATATATAGAAACTTACATAATTTCACTCGAGTCACTCAGCTCCAAAGGGGCATGCAGATGAATGCTTGCTTTTATACTCAGCCTATAAAAACTTGGAGTTTTCTAAAAGGCAAGCATGCATGCCGCGTTTCTGCAAGGAACCATCTTGATTTGGTGGTGGAGATGCCAGGCAAAGCTGACATGGAGCCTTGGGGAGATGGTGAGGCTGAGTGAACAGTGGGGACTGCTCAATTAACCTGCAGTACAAACTGATGCATCCAAAGATGGAGTAGCCCAGCAAGGAAAGTGCAATAGCAGTAGAAACCCCAGAATCCAGCTTGCTTATAAGCACAGGTAGGACACTCTAGTCTCCAGACAGACTTAGCAGACACTTAGGTGGATGTGGTTCTGGGTGAGCAGGTAGCTTAAAAGCCATCAAGATCCCACTATTCCCATGGTATTGTCTCATCTGAAAGAAAGCAGCAGGTCTACCAGTGAATTTTGATTTATTTCTACCTGGATATGCTATAAGTTAGTCATTAAAAATATACCTTAATTTTTGTTCTAGTCAATAAAATTCATTTATCTCTAGAATTCTAAACTATAAGAATCCCACAGATGTTACTTTTTACATTAAAGAATAGAAAAGCTATTAGGGAGAAATGAATGGAAGAAGTCAGGAAAGTACTGGAAATCATGTAAAATAAGAATTTAAAACAACATTAAGGAAACAACAAAAATAATCTTGAAATTAAATAGTTCCCTTACTACATTAAGTAATTTAGTTTTGCCCAGACATCCTACATATTACATCTGACTATGTTAAATTCAAAAATTGCTCTTATTTTTCATTTTTATTTAATGACACATATCTACCTGCCAAATTAGGGAGAGGCTATATATTATATATTTTGTTCAGTGAAAACTTTAAATGCCTCACTGAATTGAATAATGTCCTTGTTTCACTAATGTTTGAAGTCCTTAACAATAAGTCTTTAATGATCATATTCCTTGTAAATTTCTTTCAGAATAATATAAGGTATAATAATGTTTCTTTATAGAAACTTCAGATACTGTGGAGATTCTTAGAAACTCTAAAATTGTCTTGTCACCACATACAGGTCAAACCATTTGGCCAACCAAGATACCATTCACAAGCATTTTCATTACTTCTCCCTTGATAAATTATCATAAATAGATGAAGCATTCTGTTGTAAATGATCTATTGTTAAAAAACAAACAATAAGCGTTTTGGTAACAGGTATAAATGAAAATTCAACAAGAGTTTGAGAAACTGTTGACACAATTTTTAGAGGTGAAATGTGTAAGTGTTATCATTTCCATGACGTTTTTAAGATCATCAGTGCATTGTGTAATAAATAAGTGGTGCTTAGTGTACCAAATCATGAAAAACAACTTAAAGAACAGCAATGACTGATCATAAATAAAAATTATAAATACAACAGAAGTCTCTTTAACTTGACCTTCTCTATTATAGGTTTTGTAAAAATGATGTCACTATTTTGACTTCACATTTATTTTTATACTATCATTAAATAGTCATTGTTGAGCAACTTAATAATATAAAACACAAGTAAATTTAAGAAAACACATTGGTTTAATAAATTTTTACAAGTTCTCCACTGAGGAATATATACACCTAAAGTTTCATATAAACTTCAAAATGTTAAAAATATTTCCTAAAAAAAATCCTTTCTCAATCTTTTTTTTTTTTTTTTTTGGCTACTCTTCCTAGAAATTAAAAAAAAAGAACCATGGCTATACTTACCATTTTTTATACTACATATTTGGAGGAATCTATATTGAAATCATAGGTCATTTTTAGTGAATATTTTAGAGTTAGGGCAAAAGAATGCTGAGAACAAAATTTCTTAAAATTGTCTACCTTTCTCGGAGTCTTCAAATAAAACTTTTTTTTTTTTCACCAAAATCCCTCAGTTTTTTGTTCCATCAATATTTATTGAATGTCTACTATGCGCCAGACACAGTTTAGATGCTCTAAAATGTACACTGAATAAAAATCAAATCCCTTCCCTCCTATAGTTTATAGTGGGAAAGTCAGACAAGAAACAAATACATTATATGAAGTCACATGCTCTGTAGAAAAATACAGCGTGTAAAGAGATAGTATGAAACACTCGTGGAGTGAGTACTTAGATGTACATTTAAGACCAGAACAAAAGGGCTGGCAAATAAGAGGCAGAAAGAAAAGAGAAGGCAAAACTCACTCTGATGATTTTGAGGCTGAGCAGAATTAAATGTAGCTGCCATTGTCTGAGCTTGGAGGAAGACAGGGGAGGTAATTAGTATTGAGAAACATGAATTTATGTTTTGCACATCTTAAACTTAAAACAGCAGTCCAAGAGGAGATATTAAATAGGACACTGGATATATGTGTCTGGTATTCAGGTAGAGGGGCAGAACTAATGTATAATTTCAGTAATCAACATATACATGGTTTTCTATGTAATCTTTTTAGGAAACAAATTTATATTTCTTTCACATTTTGGGTGGGGAGATTTCAACATTTTATATCTGTATGGCTGATAGGATCAGATAAGAGTCCCTTCTTTCCACCAACTCACAGTCTGCATAACTTGGAATGGTTACAAAATTCTAAGCCTTCTGCCTCATAAATCTTTTTTCCTATCCTTTCTTTTGCAAAACAGTGTTTGAATACAACTGAAATAAAAACAGACATAATAATAATTTGAGAGTGAGCTCAGAAGTAATTGAATAGTCCATCAGTTCAGTTCAGTTCAGTTGCTCAGTCGTGTCTCTTTGCGACCCTGTGACTCTTTGCAGCACACCAGGCCTCCCTGTCCATCACCAACTCCCAGAGTTTACAAAACTCATGTCCATTGAGTCAGTGATGCCATTCAAACACCTCATCCTCTGTCGTCCCCTTCTCCTCCCGTCTTCAATCTTTCCCGGCATCAAGGTCTTTTCAAATGAGTCAGTTCTTCGCAACAGGTGGCCAAAGTATTGGAGTTCCAGCTTCAGCATCAGTCCTTCCAATGAATATTCAGGGCTGATTTTTTTTTAGGATGGACTGGTTGAATCTTCTTGAAGTCCAAGGGATGCTCAAGAGTCTTCTCCAACACCGCAGTTCAAAAGCATCAACTCTTCAGTGCTCAGCTTTCTTTATAGTCCAACTCTCACATCCATAGCTTAAACTAATTAAAAAAAATCTCCAAACATGAAATGATAATACTTTTTTTAAATACACCACTGTAAAAATATAGCCAATTCTCTTTTTGGGCTGTTCTCAGCTTTTAAATTCACATTTGTAAGCTGCACTAGATAATTTATATTTAGGAATGTTCTTTGTCAGATTAAGGAAAACTAGTTTTAATTATCCACATGTTTTCCCGAAACTCTTCCTGTGTCCATTTCCTATAATGATAAATTTGATGCCTGTGGCTAGGAATGTGAACTTTAGTTATAAACAGAATAAAGGCTTAGTTTTGAACCTTAACTGAATAAGGAGTTAAGGTTAAAAACTAACTGAAGAGCAAGATATTGTGTAATCTGTTCAAGTTCACATCATCATCTCTAGGAATGGACAATAGGTGATTTTTTTTTTTAGCACTTACAGTATGAAAGTCTATATTTATTCAATAGTCCACAGATGTTTCTTGAACATCTACTTTGGGTTGAACAATGCCTTGGTATTTGAAATACATCAAGAAGAAGTCAGATCTAGAAGTATGAGCTTCTAGAAAGGTGAGCTATTTTTAAAAGTACTACTAAAAACAATAGCAAATATTAGTTCAAATAATTAGATGAAATCCCCATAAAATCAGATACATACAAGCTAGACAACCATTGTTATTTCTACTAGGGTTGCAATTGGTGGGCATGTGTGTAGGTGTGTTAGTCTCAGTTGTGTCTGACTCTTTGCAACCCCATGGACTGTATAGCCCACCAGGCTCCTCTGTCCATGGCATTCTCCAGGCAAAAATGCTGGTGTGGGCAACCATTCCCTTCTCCAGAGGATCATCCTGACTCAGGGATGGAACAGGGGTCCTCTGCATTGCAGGTGAATTCATTACCTTCTGAGCCACTGGGGGGCTCAACAGGCTAGAAAAGGCAACCAGGAAGTATCCTAGCACTATCATTTAAAACATTCAACAGTTATTGATTTTTTTTTTTTACTTCATTTTCATCATTTGTAAAATTTAAATAATTACCTACCTTGTCTAGAGTGTTGTGAGTTTTGAATATGTTACTAAGTGTACTTTAGATGAATCCTAGGACATAATAAACTCTCAATAAATGTTACCCTTTAGTATCATCTACTCTTTTATTCAGTATTGGATTGGAGTTCCTACTCATGCAATAAGAAAATAATCGCATTTTTAAAATAAGATTTTGAAAAATAAAACTGCTATTATGATAAAATATTTCAAGAAAATCTTCAGAAAATTTTAATTTACAAGAAAAGCTCAATTACTCACCATGGTAGCAAATATATACAGTGCCTAGGAATACATATCAGAGAAGGCAATGGCACCCCACTCCAATACTCTTGCCTGGAAAATCCCATGGACGGAGGAGCCTGGAAAGCTGCGGTCCATGGGGTCGATGAGGGTCGGACACGACTGAGTGACTTCCCTTTCACATTTCACTTTCATGCATTGGAGAAGGAAATGGCAACCGACTCCAGTGTTCTTGCCTGGAGAATCCCAGGGACGGGGGAGCCTGGTGGGCTGCCATCTATGGGGTCACAGAGGATTACATATAACAAATTATTATAAGACATTTATAAATATTATAAAACTCAGTGGAATAAAAGAGAAACAATTAATGTAGAGATATACCATTTTAATGGGTGTGATGAGTTAATTTGTTTTAAAAATCCTTTTAAAAGCAACTTATTATAATTGAAGTTAAAGTAAAAATAGAGAATATATATGCTTATGTATGCTGCTGCTGCTGTTAAGTTGCTTCAGTCGTGTCCGACTCTGTGCAACCCCATAGACGGCAGCCCACCAGGCTCCCCCGTCCTTGGGATTCTTAAGGCAAGAACACTGGAGTTGCCATTTCCTTCTCCAATGCATGAAAGTGAAAATTGAAAGTGAAGTTTCTCAGTCGTGTCCAACTCTTAGTGACCCCTTGGACTGCAGCCTACCAGGCTCCTCCATTCGTGGGATTTTCCAGGCAAGAGTACTGGAGTGGATAACCATTGCCTTCTCTCATGCTTATGTAACTTAAAAAGCTGGTTTTGACAGGCACAGAGAAGGTATATGAGAGGTTTCCTTCTCTAGGGGATCTTCCCGACCCAGGGATTGAACCCGGGTCTTCCGCATTATAGACAGATGCTTTACCATCTGAGCCACCAGGGAAGTCCATATGAGAAGTTAGGCAATTTTAAATATTACATATCTCTATACATGACTTGAAAGTGTTAGTCACTCAGTTGTGTCCAACTCTTTGGGACACCATGGACTGTAGCCTGCCGGGCTCCTCTGTCCATGGAATTCTTCAGGCAAGAATACTGGAGTGGGTTGCCATTACCTTCTCCCGGGTATCTTCCTGACCCAGGGATTGAATCCCAGGTCTTCTTCATTGCAGGCAGTCTCTTTACCTACTGGGCCACCAGGGAAGACACTGATACTTGACTTAGACACCAAAACATATAATAGTTGTATAGAGGGTGCTTTTCTTTTCCTTAAAAGAGGGTGCTTTTCATGTAAGATTAATCAAGTAGACCAATGGAAGAAAACAGAGAGAACAGAAGCACTTACATGTGAATACAAGCCATTGATATATACAAATCACTCAAGAAGAGGTTAGTAAATCATGTTGAAATTATTAGCTATCTCCCTGAAAGTACAATAAAGTCAGTGCTCTGTCTCATAAAGAAAGATAAATTCTATATGTTAATGACCTAAGTAAAAAGCATTTGGAAACATTTCTTCAAAAAAGGTAAAATGCTTTAATCACACAAAAAAATTAATCTTATCTCAAATTAAAACTATAGCAAAAGCACACCAGTAACAATATTAAGCTACAAAAAAAGGCAACAGAAAAAGATAAAAGGAGTAATAGATTGGCAGAAGATATTTGTAATACATTTATGAAGGGCAATGGACTCAAAATTCATTCCACAAATCAGTAAGAAAAACAGCCACAAGACCATTTCAGACATTGCAAATATATAAATAGGCAATTCACAGAAGAGGAAACAGGAATGACCAAAAATAAAAGTGATAATCTTGCCATTATGCATGAAGGGTGAATTTAAATAATGATACAGCATTTTACATTTGTCAGATTGACACAGTTTGGCAGTGTTGAAAATGCTGTTGGGGGCGAGGGGAAATGAAAATGCAAATCCGGTTCATTGAGTGGCTCACCACTGAGAAGGGCATATTTCAGGCATTCTCCCAGGCAGAGAGAAAACTCATCTAAGTGATTTTGTAACTCTTAATTGAGTATCAACCTCTGATGTAAAAAATGCACAAAACTAAGCTATAATTTGTCCATTGAAAGCATTTTTCTGTCATATACATTTTAAAGTAAGGGTTTGCCATCCTGGAATCACAATACTTCATGAATCAGAAACAATAAGCAGAGCAGTTCTACGTGAACAGGAATTAGGAAAGCAAAGCAGTTCTAAGTGAACAGGAATTAGGAAATGGAATCGTTCTTCTAATTTAGACCAACTATCCAGCATAACCTCCTCATGTTTGATATCCTGTGGCCCTTGTGTTGCAATACACAGTTCCTTATTTCGAGATTAAAATTTCAGATGTGACAATCCTAAAACATCAGCGAACAGATGAGAAGAATATTAAACTCCCCTAGCAGCTGTATGATCAGATTATATACTATTATACTAGATAGGGGGTGGGGGCTTTCCCTGATGGCTCAGTAGCTGAAAAATCCACCTGCCATGCAGGAATCACAGGAGACATTAATTCAATCCCTGGGTCAGCAAGATCCACTGGAGGAGGAAATGGCAACTCACTCCAATATTCTTGCCTAAAAAATCCCATGGACAGAGGAGCCTGGCAGGTTATAGTCCACAGAGTTGCAAAGAATCAGACATGACTGAGTGACTAGGCATACTAGGTTAGAGACATTTTCAAGAACCTAAACTAGAATTTATGTATGTATAAAATACATATTAGGCCTTAATCCACAAGAAAAAGATCAAATAGATCAAACATTTCCACAATTCTAATTACTTGTGTGTACTCTTTAAAGATCTCCCAAAAGCATGTGGCAACTATCATTCAAAGATCACACTCAATCTCACTTCAGGGTCCTCAACATTCAGTTAAAAATGCAAACTGATGACTTTGGAGATAAGTGAGATCTCAGTTGCTCAGGTTGCTTATAATTTACTCTTACATTCATTAAATGTGTATGAATATAAAATTCTATTTTGTCTTTATATATTAAACTAATAGACATGGCTGAAATATGTTAGTATTTTTACATTTGAATTATATATTGAAGCTTAAGGAAAATACTCCTAATATAGGAAAAAGGAATTTTTGCCTTTCTGAAGAAGAGCATGAAAGTCACAAGAGCAAGTAATACAAGTTTTGAAGTGAAAAAAGAGTAGAGATTGGATTCTGAATCTGCTTTCTAACAGTAATACCCTACTTAAGTTAGTTTTGTTTGCTTTTTCTTCATTATCTCATTTTAGACTTGGGAATATAATTCCCTCTCTCTCAATAATGTTTGGCTCCTATGTGTCCTCTATTGGTACATAAAAATTGTGTAGTCCTTCCCCATACTGAATCTGGCCAGGTCTGTGGCTTCAATTAACCAGTTGAAGGTAAGACTGAAGAATCTAGGTATTAAAGACTTCAAGCTTCTACTTTCGACCTTTTGGAGTACCTGAGCTACTACAAAGAAATCTAGTTACCCTCTGGAAAGATCAAGTGGAAAGGGGACATGAAGAAGGAGAGTTTCTGATCGTGTACAAATGGCAAAGAAGCCTGGCCATCCCAGTATTACAGTAGAGGCCCCAGCAAACATCTGTCTGGAACCACATAAAGAATTAAGTGAGATGACCAGAACCCCCTAGCTAAACCAAGTCAATCCACAGACCCCTGAGACACGTTGAATGATTGCTGTTTTAAGCCATCAAATCCATTTAAAAAAAAGGAAAAAATAAGCCAAAAACAAAAACCTAAATATGAAAAACATTTTATCACAATATTTTGTAGAGCCTTCACTCATTCATTAAAATAGAATTTGTTGAGCTTCTATTATGAGCCAGACCCTATAATAAGGATAGAGTGGTGAACTCAAACAGTAAACCATTTCTATATAAAATTAGAGTCTAGTAGAATTATATACATGAAGACAAAATGATTACAATGAAGTGCTGTGATGGAAAGTTACAAATGCTGTAAGGAAGTGTTATATGAACAAGACCGTCATGCAGAATCCTGAAAAGGCTAGACTGGAATTGACACCAGGAAAAATAGAGGCTAAGTAGGCAAAGTCACAGTGGAAGATGCATGGTGTGGTGGAAGGGAAAGCTTGTGCAAATATTCTTTAGCTACCGAGACTGGAGCACTGTGAGTAAAGGTGAGAGGAGAATGAGTTTGATTAAGGCCAGATTAGGATGAGCTTTGCAGACCATGGTAAAGGAGAACTGATTTAGCTACAAAGAGCGTACCCTCAATTTCTTTCTAATTACATATAGAATGATCTAACTCTTACCTTAAGAAGGTTATTTTTTTATGATTCAAGTTTGTCTTTTTGAGGGAGGACAGTCTTATAAATATAGAAATGGATTTACAAGTCACACTTGAATTTCACTGAGTGCAAACTTTCAGCAGCTGCATATCAGAATTCAGTGTGTGTGTGTGTGTGTGTGTGTATTTAAAAGTCTTTTTTCACTTCTGATGCAAAGGATCCATAGACATTGGTATTGCAGAAACACAGGTCTAGAGGAGCAAGAGCTAAGTATATGTACTGTTTACTTTATCTGCTTTATCTCACTTAATCCTCACAGTTCTGGGGCTTTCTCCATTTTATAACTGAAAAAGCAGAAATAAATGAAGTTCAACAGCATAACTAAGTTGCAGAGTTAGCAAGCAGGGTAGTTGAAATTCTAATGCAAGCAACTTGACTCCAGAACCCATCCTTTGAAGCCATCAACCATAGTAGACATTAATCCCATCTTTAATACTGAGCTGAACAAGTGGTTTAAGTTTCTTCTTCTTCTTTTTTTTTTTTTTTTGGCATGTGGGATTGTAGTTCCCCAACCAGGGATCAAACTCATGCCCCGGTAGAGGAAGTGCAGAGTCTTAACCACTAGACTGTGCAAGGAAACTGGACTACCCTATTTCTTTAGTCACTTTAAACAACCCAATCAAAAAATGGGCCAAAGAACTAAATAGACATTTCTCCAAAGAAGACATACAGATGGCTAACAAACACATGAAAAGATGCTCAACATCACTCATTATCAGAGAAATGCAAATCAAAACCACTATGAGAAATCATTTCAAGCCAGTCAGAATGGCTGCGATCCAAAAGTCTACAAGCAATAAATGCTGGAGAGCATGTGGAGAAAAGGGAACCCTCTTACACTGTTGGTGGGAATGCAAACTAGTACAGCCACTATGGAGAACAGTGTGGAGATTCCTTTAAAAATTGGAAATAGAACTGCCATACGACCCAGCAATCCCACTGCTGGGCATACACACCAAGGAAACCAGAATTGAAAGAGACACGTGTACCCCGATATTCATCACAGCACTGTTTATAATAGCCAGGACATGGAAGCAACCTGGATGTCCATCAGCAGATGAATGGATAAGAAAGCTGTGGTACATATACACAATGGAGTATTACTCAGCCATTAAAAAGAATACATTTGAATCAGTTCTAATGAGGTGGATGAAACTGGAGCCTATTATACAGAGTGAAGTAAGCCAGAAAGAAAAACACAAATACAGTATACTAATGCATATATATGGAATTTAGAAAGATGGTAATGACAACCCTGTATGGGAGACAGCAAAAGAGACACAGATATATAGAACAGTCTTTTGGACCCTGTGGGAGGGGGGGATGATTTGGGAGAATGGCATTGAAACATGTATAATATCATATAAGAAATGAATCACCAGTCCAGGTTTGATGCAGGATACAGGAAGCTTGGGGCTGGTGCACTGGGATGACCCAGAGGGATGGTATGGGGAGGGAGGTGGGAGGGGGCATAAGGATGGGGAACACATGTACACCCATGGTGGATGCCTGTTGATGTATGGCAAAACCAATACAATATTGTAAAGTAAAAAAAAATAATAAAATAAATAAAATAAAAAGAATTTTGTCTACCTTTTCCCCCAGATTTGGGGAATGGGCATCGGTGTACAATATGAGAACATGAAGGAACTCACTGATACTCAAGTAATCACATAATTACTTCCTTATACACTAGGTATACCATTAATTTGCACTTGCAGGTTCTATATCTCCAGAACAAAAGAGGCCTCCAGGCATGTTTCAAAGAAGCTAAGATCCTATTAAAACAGAAATAAGCAGGATAAGTGGATTAATTTTTCAGAGTGCAGATTCATTGCTGGTGTCTGGTTATTGACCTGAGTGAGAGAAAAACACAGATACCACCTGTGGATCTGCAGGTGAGCCAAAACACTGGTGTTAGCTGATGCCTGAATCAACTCAAGCACATCGTCAAACTACTGTAGATCAGCTTAAAGGAGATGTTGAGTTTTGTGAACATTGAAAAGAAATGAACTGATGATATGTTAGTGTGATCAATATTAGAAAAACTGGTAGAGCTTAAGGAATGGTGAAGTGGTTAAAAGACAGAAGTGCTTTAAGGGCTTTTTATAAATTCCCTGTGGCATCTTTTCTGGGTCAATAAGGCCACACTAAGAGGGAATGAATTTTCTTCTCTGTCCACCTTTATGAGCCAATCCATTTTATCTGATGTGTCTTTGACCTGAATGAATTAAGAAAGGAAGTTCTGAATATACCACAATATGTTTATCTGGAAAATATCTGTCAGTGTCAGATTTTACTTGTTTCAACAACTCAATTCACTGTGGTGAATGAGAGGATAAGTACACTGCACACTTGAAGGATTTTAAAATAATTATTAAGTGATAATTATTAATAGAACCTGAATTTATTAAATTTATTTAATCTTGTTTAACTTCAAGGGATTATGTAGGCACAGAAAACTCCAAGGTAGTTTTCATTAAAATAATACTCTTCCTTCCTCTATAGACAGTTACAAAAATTTGTCCTTGAATGAATGTCACTGAACTAAAGTCTAAGGCATAAATGATTATGAGATAAGATAAAGGCAGATGTTTTTTCAGCAGTTTACTATCTAATGAACAATTTCTAATCACTTCCTCCTCCCATACCCCCAGCATGGAATAAATATCTGACAAGAAACGAGTATTTTTCAGAGTAGGTTTCTAGGAGACTGAATTATACAGAAACATTTCCATCTCAAATTTTATGATGTGCATTTTGTTTTTCTAAAGAAGAATTACTCTCATGGCGAAATTATGAAAGTAAAGGATAAATAATATTTTAAAGGATCAAAGAGAGAGTTTTTTTTTGAGGTCTGCAGTTCATTTTATCTATCTTCAATTACTATGATCATATGCCAAAAAAATATCCTGAAATGATGTATCTCTGTTAATTTGGAAGTAGTCTTGGTATATTTTTATAATTTGTGTCATTCACAGTATCATGTAAAACTTGAGTATTCCATATGCCAATTTGGTTCCTTGAAATACTTGATCATTAAAGTTATATATTGGAGTATTTCCATATTTAAGAGCTATAAACCTGAGGAGACAGATGGCTAAATGCTGGGAAGATAAATAAAAATGATGAATAATTCAAGAAAGGTTACTAACAGTACATTTGTCCACCACTTAGTTCAATTTGTTTCTGTCTAGACTACAGCTTGATTACTGAGGAAATATTCAATGAGGAAAATAATTTTTATATTTCATTTCCTTGATTAAACATTACATGTACTTGAAACCATATATCTTATATATGTTACATTTTATTGTAGATATAGTTACATATATTTTGTATTAGCCCATCACTCTTAAGTAGAGCATATCTTAGTATCTGTTATTTGAAATTATAGCTTGTATTTTCAAAAATTCTTAGATTTTTACTAAGCTTGTATCACTTTGATGCTTTAAGTATGAAGGATTTAATTTAAAAACTATCTCTATGAATCAATGCTAAATATATTGAGCAAAAATTACCAGAAAACAATTTAGAATTTGAGCTTAAGGCATATTAAATATGTTGAAAGCTTATTTCAAATATCTTCCCTGCCTTTCTCATAGAACATAATAAATGAATAACTCAGTAATCACATAGATTTAAAAAGAAAAGAAAGGTTAAAACTTAAAAAAATAAATATTTGAAGATCTTTTGTTAAATTTGATAGCTTAAACACATAAGTTTTAACCAGTACTTCCTGAAATCCCACTAATATTTAATGAGTACATGAAAAAGTTATAAACTTCTGGGTAAAGATGTGAATTACTAAAGAATAGATGTCAAAAACTTTGCAAAAAGAAAGTGAATTGTATCCTAAATAAATTATCAAAATACAGAAAGCTGAAAACTTACAAATAGCAAAGGATAAGCCAAAGCAAGTTAAAAAAATTGGAGGCACTCATTAATTGTGAAGATAGGTAGGGGATATAGTTCGATGAAAAAGTATGTAATTAGATACTCAGAGTGTCACTAAATCAGATTAATGTGTGTGTGTGTGTGTGTGCGTGTGTGTTAAGTTACTTCTGTTGTGTCTGACACTTTGCGACGCTATGGACTGTAACCCTCCAGGCTCCTCTGTTCATGGGATTCTCCAGGCAAGAATGCTGGAATGGGTTGCTGTATTCTTCTCCAGGGGATCTTTCTGACTCAGGGTTCAAACCCAAGTCTTTTAAGTCTCCTGCGTTGGTGAGCAGATCCTTTACCACTTACGCCACTGCACACACATACAACTGGACAGCTTGAACCAGACAGGCTCTGGTCTACAGACCCCAGGGACTACAGAAGGAAGAGGTTTGCTCTTCTACTGAATTCTGGGCTGGGAGAGTAAGTGAGAATCCATCTAGGAATGCTAACCCCAGCAGCTAAATTTATTAAATCATTTCCCTTCCCTAAGTCCCCACTATAAACACATATATATGAGTGCATAACACACACACACCCTCTGAGCTCCATCACACCAGCAGAATAGTGATGAGACCAAGAAAGATGACCTGCAGAATGGCTTTGTTCTCACTTGATTATCCTATTTGAAAGCCCCAAAATAACAAATCATACTTTCATTAAAATGTTTTGTAATCATTTTCTAGGGCTGCCAGAACAAATTAACACTAACTGGTTGGTTAAAAACAACAATGATTTATTCTCTTTCAGTTTTAAAGGCTAGAAATTCAAAATATAGGTGTATGCATGCAAGGCTATGGTCCCTCTAAAAGCACTTACCTTGTCCTAAATTTTGGTGGTTGCTAGCAATCCTTCGGAGAAGGCAATGGCACCCCACTCCAGTACTCTTGCCTGGAGAATCCCATGGATGGAGGAACCTGGTAGGCTACAGTCCATGGGGTCGCTAAGAGTTGGACACGACTGAGTGACTTCCCTTTCACGTTTCACTTTCATGCATTGGAGAAGGAAATGGCAACCCACTCCAGTGTTCTTGCCTGGAGAATCCCAGGGACGGGGGAGCCTGGTGGGCTGCCGTCTATGGGGTCGCACAGAGTCGGACATGACTGACGCGACTTAGCAGCAGCAGCAGCAGCAATCCTTAGTTTCTTTGGCTTAGAGTTATCCCTCTGATCTCTGCCACCATCTTCACATGACCTTCTTCCCTCTGTATCTCTGTGTCTGAATCACCCTTACTTATAAAACTCAGTCATTGGATTTAGGGCCCACCCTAATCCAATAGGACTTCATCTTGACTTAATTAATTACATCTGCAAAGGCTATTTTCAAATAAAGTCAAGTGGATATTAATTTTGGAAGGCATTATTCAACCCTAGTGCAGGTTCCTTGAATTTTGAATGTGGATAGACATAAAAAATTACTAAGCATTTGAGAAAAGCATAGGAGAAACAGAACTGGATGACTGGGAAAAAAAAAAAAGGAACTTGAGAAATGTGTAAATGTAAGAAGATAATGAAACCAAAATCAATATTTTTAAAGATCCAGTAGAAGATATACTTATGAAATAATAAAATGATTTGTTTTAAAAATCAGAAAATATAGAACAAAATATCTTAAAATTATAAATATGATCATAAGAATATCTTTTTAAAACCTATTTACATTTGAAAAATGAAGCTGAGGGACTATTCCAGAAAATAAGATTTTATAAAATAAGAAAAAAAGAAAATACTAGTAAAAAGATGAGAAATTTAGAGGCTTAATCCAGGCATTTTAATATCTATTAGAACTTTCAAAAAGGGAGAGGAAGGTAAATAAATGGTAGGGAAAAAAGGTGTTTTTTTTTTTTTTTCATAAAAAATTAAAAAGCCCAATAGTAGCCAACATTATTGAGATAAAAAGAGATATATCAAGACATATCATTGTAAAATCTCAGAAAACCAAAAAAGGATTTCTTTTAAAGCTTTTAAGAAGGAATTCAGGGAATAGAATAAGTAGTATGGATTGATCATCAGAATAGTAGTAAACTGATTCAGAGCTATACTGGAATCCGAAAGATACTAAATTAATGCTTTCAAATTTTTGAGTCAAAGTAACTTCAAATCTATAATTCTTGACCAGTAAGCCAGTGTTTGGACTGGAATGATAGATGATATAGAAGTAGATAGGTATCTATTCTAACTTACATGGAACCAAGGATATTTTTCTCTGCATGCTTTCTCATACTTCTAACACTATCTTCTACCAATTTATAGCACATATTTGATTCATTGTGAAAGAACACTGATTCATTATTGCTTAAACATAGTGAACAAAAAAAATTTCAGGTAGACTTTCTAGCATAGTTGGATGCATTTTCTAGGTTTTAATAGAACCTTGTCTCTAAGTGACTTTGTCTATAAACCCTGCTTTCCTTCATTTGGCTTCATTCTCAGTGTCTCTCTCCCTGTCACTGAAAAGGACCCTCCCTCAGTGTCCTCCAGGGAAAACCATTCTTGGAGGTTCCTTTGGAAGTCACACGTCTCCCTGCATTTCAGTTCACTCACACACACACAGAATCACTTGTATTAAGATATTAGTTTCTCTCTTTGTCTAACCTGTATCTTCTTTTCTTCTTTCAATAGAGGAGTAAGATTATGTGATTGACAGATAGAGGCAGATCCATAAGAGGAAGGAGAAGGAAATCTCTTGTTTTTATCTCAGGAGAAATAAAAACAATCCAAACAAACAAACAAACAAAAGATGCCTACCAGAATAGCTTTTGGTTCTATTAAATTTTATATCTAAAATGTATTTTACTCTGTTACTAATACAGATTATATGCATGGCAGGTACTTGTGACAAGTGTGATTATTATTCACAGAGATTCCCTACTTTTTGAAAGTTTGTTCAGACCACTTCACTTTTAGGAAAGACTTACATGAGCACCACTTTTGCTAACCAAAAGATAAAGGAAGAGGAATTTCACTTTTATGAAAAAAGGCAAAACTCAAACATAGCATTCAAAGTTTGCTTTGCAGTGAGCTATTAAAGAGGCAAAGCCTATGGCTGATTCATGTTAATATATGGCAGACA
Organism: Bison bison bison; assembly: GCF_000754665.1. Lineage (NCBI taxonomy): Eukaryota > Metazoa > Chordata > Mammalia > Artiodactyla > Bovidae > Bison > Bison bison. The sequence continues at coordinate 9,958,666 of NW_011495050.1, forward strand.
ACAACACAATATTATAAAATAATCATCTTCCAACTAGACATGTGATGGTAGTCGCTCAGTCGTGTCCAACTCTGCGACCCATGGACTGTTACCCACCTGGCTCCTCTGTCTATGGGATTCTCCAAGCAAGAACACTGGAACGGGTTGCTGTTTCCTTGTCCACACCAATTAAAAATAAATAAATTTAAATTGAAAAACAGAGACAGTGTAAATCTGGAGCAGGGATAGTGGTACAACCAAGCTCCTTTCCTGGGAACTATGCATAGCAGCAACTAACCGTCATACTTTGAACTGTGTCTATGAGTATCCGTGTTTTATCTGAATTTATTTTATGCACCCTTTAGCAGGATGTCTCCTAAGGTGATTGCTTCTTTGCTTTAAGTCTTTTTGGCTTACAAAAAGTTTTGTAAGAGTGCTCTACTTTCAGATAGCAAGGGAAACCTGTATTGAGATTTATGCCTATCAAAAAAAAGTACTATTTTCATCTTCTACCTGAGAAATACAGTCTAATGGGTATGTTGATTTAAAAATCAGAGCAAAATATACTTTAAGCACATGAACTCAGTAACTTAAATACTTTCCCTCAGCTATAGTATAAAGATATATTCTTTATTTCAGGATATGTCATGGATAAAAGAACTATTCAGAATTTAATTTCTAAGATCATTTTTGAAAATAGGGTCAACCTATCATTAAATCCTTGTTTTCACAGTAATCTTATTTTTCCCAGGAAAGTATCAAGCAAGCAAATTCAAAGTCATGCATCTGCAACTGGCTCTGTATGATTTATTTTTGAAAAGAATAAAAACAACTATATTTATTTTTCTTTTTCATATCTTCTAGCAATCCTAAACTCAAAAGCACAATTCAAGTTTCTGACAACATCTTTTTTCCAATATGACTTCTATGTTTTATATTTCAAGGTATTTACTTGTTCTGCTAGAGTAAATTTATGATTATACAATCATTAAGAAAATATTTTTTATATAACTCTGGCTCCTAATTCTTGTGTAGTGTAACAGGCTACTTAACCCTAAGCTTCAGTGTTTTCATTTGAAAAGAGGGATAATAATGTCTACCTTATCAAAACAGTATGAGAATTAAATGAGACAATGTAATTATAGCACTTAGCATCATAACAGACATGTCCATTCATTCATTTATTCATACTAATTCTCTTAAACATATAGGGCTTCCTTGATGGCTCAGATGGTAAAGAATCTTCCTGCAATATAGGAGACCCTGGTTCAATTCCTGGATTGGGAAGATCCCCTGCAGAAGGGATAGGCTACCCACTCCAGTATTCTTGGGCTTGACAAGTGGCTCAGATGGTAAAGGATCCACCTGAAATGCTGGAGACCTGGATTCAATCCCTGGGTTGCAAAGATCCTCTGGAAGAGGGCTTGGCAACCCTCTCCAGTATCCTTGCCTGGAGAATCCCCATGGACAGAGGTGCATGACAGGCAACAGACTGCAGAGTTGGACATGACTGAGTGACTAAGCACAGCCTAGTGTACCAATTATTATATTATTATTTTAGATATAATTTTGAATGAGTAAGTAGAAAATATGACCTCATGAAATTTAGGTCATTAAATGCCTAAGAAATGGGGACTGTAGCCCACCAGGCTCCTCTGTCCATGGGATTCTCCAGGCAAGAATACTGGAGTGGGTTGCCATTTCCTTCTCCAGGGGATCTTCCCAACCCAGGGATCAAAGCCAGGTCTCCTGCATTGGAGGCAGACGCTTTAACCTCTGAGACACCAGGGAAGCCCTAAGAAATAGGGGCTACAGTTACTAAAACAGAAACTACCTATGAAGATAAATGCTACTTTAAAAGGATCAGCATAGCATGACTATACTTATAAACTTATGAAACTACATTTGCCAGAGATTAATTTGATTATTTGTATTAACCTATGCATGCATGGGCTCAATAAAGGACAGAAATGGTATGGACCTAACAGAAGCAGAAGATATTAAGAAGAGATGGCAAGAATACACAAAAGAACTGTACAAAAAAGATCTTCACGACCCAGATAATCACTATGGTGTGATCACTGACCTAGAGCCAGACAGCCTGGAATGTGAAGTCAAGTGGGCCTTAGAAAGCATCACTATGAACAAAGCTAATGGAGGTGATAGAATTCCATTTAAGCTATTCCAAATCCTGAAAGATGATGCTGTGAAAGTGCTGCACTCAATATGCCAGGATATTTGGAAAACTCAGCAGTGGCCACAGGACTGGAAAAGGTCAGTTTTCATTTCAATCCCAAAGAAAGGCAATGCCAAAGAATGCTCAAACTACTGCACAATTGCACTCATCTCACACACTAGTAAAGTAATGCTCAAAATTCTCCAAGCCAGGCTTCAGCAATATGTGAACCGTGAACTTCAAGATGTTTAAGCTGGTTTTAGAAAGGGAAGAAGAACCAGAGATCAAATTGCCAACATCTGCTGGATCATGGAAAAGCAAGAGAGTTCCAGAAAAACATCTATTCCTGCTTTATTGACTATGCCAAAGGTTTTGACTGTGTGGATCACAATAAACTGTGGAAAATTCTGAAAGAAATGGGAATACCAGACCACCTGATCTGCCTCTTGAGAAATTTGTATGCAGGTCAGGAAGCAACAGTTAGAATTGGACATGGAACAACAGACTGGTTCCAAATAGGAAAAGGAGTACGTCAAGGCTGTATATTGTCACCCTGCTTATTTAACTTATACAGAGTACATCATGAGAAACACTGGACTGGAAGAAACACAAGCTGGAATCAAGATTGCTGGGAGAAAAATCAATAACCTCAGATATGCAGATGACACGTCCATGATGGCAGAAAGTGAAGAGGAACTAAAAAGCCTCTTGATGAAAGTGAAAGTGGAGAGTGAAAAAGTTGGCTTAAAGCTCAACATTCAGAAAACGATCAGGCATCCGGTCCCATCACTTCATGGGAAATAGATGGGGAAACAGTGGAAACAGTGTCAGGCTTTATTTTTGGGGGCTCCAAAATCACTGCAGATGGTGACTGCAGCCATGAAATTAAAAGACACTTACTCCTTGGAAGGAAAGTTATGACCAACCTAAATAGCATATTCAAAAGCAGAGACATTACTTTGCCAACAAATATTCATCTAGTCAAGGCTATGGTTTTTCCAGTGGTCATATATGGATGTGAGAGTTGGCCTGCTAAGAAGGCTGAGCGCCAAAGAATTGATGCTTTTGAACTGTGGTGTTGGAGAAGACTCTTGAGAGTCCCATGGACTGCAAGCAGGTCTAACCAGTCCATTCTGAAGGAGATCAGCCCTGGGATTTTTGGAAGGAATGATGCTAAAGCTGAAACTCCAGTACTTTGGCCACCTCATGCGAAGAGTTGACTCATTGGAAAAGACTCTGATGCTGGGAGGAATTGGGGGCAAGAGGAGAAGGGGATGACAGAGGATGAGATGGCTGGATGGCATCACTGACTCAATGGATGTGAGTCTCAGTGAACTCCGGGAGTTT
>NW_011495050.1:9962267-9962967 GCF_000754665.1 Bison bison bison
CCGGGAGTTTGTGATGGACAGGGAGACAGGGCGTGCTGTGATTCATGGGGTCGCAAAGAGTCAGATACGACTGAGCGACTGATCTGATCTGATTTGATGCACGCTTGGCAACCCACTCCACTATTTTTGCCTGGAGAATCCCCACAGAGAGAGGACCCTGGCATGCTACCGTCCACGGGTTCGCAAAGAATCAGACACAACTGAGCAACGAATCACATGCATGCTGTTCAGGTCATTGTTCCAACTATTACTTGATGTGCAGTGTTTGCTCTACATTCTGTTTCTTTGAAATCTTGACACAAGCTATAAATTTATGTTGTGTCGTGATGAAATAGTACAACAGATGAAAGCCCTTCCTACCATAAAACTAGTGTGGAGTAACTAGCCTGAGCCATCCCTCTCTCTACACACACACACACACACACACACACACACACACACACACACAGAGTGCTGCAACCTAGTACTGAGTCATCAAAGATTGCATGCGTATTTATCTTTGTATCCAACAGGGTGATGAGGACAGTGTTTCATATTTCAGAAAGTCAAATTCATTTGGAATTGAAATGAATTGTATTGATTTTCGTGTTTAGTCACCACTAATTGAGCAAGTTCCTCATTTTTCTTGTCAAATTAAAGGGTTAAACAAGAGGATCTCTCCTTTCCCTATGCTACCCACAACTGTAACTTATACTTACCT
>NW_011495050.1:9963067-9964793 GCF_000754665.1 Bison bison bison
AAAAACTTTAATATGTGATTTTGTTAATAGTATCTACTTGATACATTCACTTAGAAAATATTTGTTAAATAAATAAATGAACTGCAAACTTAAAGAATGCATCCTTATTATGTTTATAACACATATAATAATAATTTAATGTATTCCTACTACATGCCTTATTTTAATTATTGAACTGTGCTTATTTCCACCTAAAACATTTGAGAATGCCTAATGAGCAGTTAGGGAAATATAATATTTTATGAGGGTTGTTAGATAAAATATTGAGTAAGGATTTTCAGCACACCTGCACAAACTCATTTGCAAACAGAAGATAGAGAGTTGTTTGTCTAGCAGAACAGTGCCTTGGTGATAAAACAGAAAATGCATGCATTATATTTTATTTCCAGATGGCACAGCGTTACAAAAGTTGAGTCCAACTAAATTATTGTAGCGATGTCTATTCTTTAAAAATATGTGTGCATAATAAATTACTTCTAAAATTCTAAGGACTGAGTTTGCACTATTCATGCAATATAAATTGCACACCTAACAGTGAAATTCCAATTAAATATCAGTGATTTCCTTTTTCCTTTGGCCATTAAAAAAATTAGGGGAGCCTCATTTGAAAAGAGCAGCTTGTTCAGTACATCATAAACTCTAATTTACAAGTCAAAATGATTAAACTATTCAACAAAAGAAAATGTCATTGAGAATGAAGAAAGTCTTGTGGATTTAAACAATATCAATCACTTTAAATAATTATTGAAAAGCATGTTTATATGAATATCCAACAAAACAAAGAAGGAGAAAGATACTTCTGAATTGAAGTATAGTTGATTTACAATATTAGTTTCAGGTATACAACTTGGTGACTCAAAACTTCTCTAAATTTATTATAAAGTATTGGCTATATTCCCTGTGCTGTAAAGTATATCTTTGTAGCTTATTAATTTTACATATAATACTACAGACCTTTTAATTGCCTATCCCCACCTTGCTTCTTCTCCCTTCCTTATCCCCCCGATAATCTCTAGGTTATTAATCTTTAGACTATTTTATCTAAAATAGTCTATTTTGTTATATTTATTCATTTGTTTTATATTTAGATTCCATATATAAGTGATAGCATACAGTATTTGTCAGTCTCTGTCTGACATTTCATTAAGAATAATTCCCTCCAGGTCCATTCATGTTGTTTTGAGCCGCAAAATTTCATTCTCTCTGAGTAGTATTCCTGATGCTGGGAAAGATTGAAGGCCGAGGATAAACGGATGACAAAGGATGAAATGGTTGGATGGCATCACCAACTCAAAGTACATGAGATTGATCAAGGTCCAGGAGTTGGTGATGGACAGGGAAGCCTGGCATGCTGCAGTCCATGGGGTCACAAAGAATCAGACACGACCAAGCAACTGAACTGAACTCTATATTCCATTTGTGTGTGTGCATGTGTAGGGAACAGTAAGCCCTATTTTCTTTTATCTATTCATCTGTTAGATTGCTTCCACATTTTGGCTATTGTAAATAATTCGGCGGTGAACATTCAAAAGCTACTTTTTCAATTCTGGTTTCCTCAATGTGTATGCCCAACAGTGGGATTGCTGGATCATAAGGCAGTTCTATTTCCAGTTTTTTAAGGAAAACATGTATACCTGTGGCGGATTCATTTTGATATATGGCAAAACCAATACAATATTGTAAAGTTAAAAAATAAAATAAAAATTAAAAAAAAAACTACTTTTTA
>NW_011495050.1:9964893-9974412 GCF_000754665.1 Bison bison bison
CTTTTTAAAAAGAAAGAAGAATGGCTTTTTTTCTGTATGCTACACTATTGGGTGTAGCATTTTCACTATTGGGTGATGTATTAGCATTCTAACTGCTGACAAAAAAAAAAAAAAACTCTAAAATTTCACTGACTTTAGCCAACAGAAATGTATTTCTTGATCATTTCAGTTCAATATGGAAGTTCCTAGTTCATGGGATTCCCTGGTGGCACAGATGGTAAAGAATCCGCCTGCAGTGAGGGAGACCTGGGTTTGATCCCTGGGTTAGGAAGATCCCCTGGAGGAAGGCTTGGCAACCCTCTGCAGTATTCTTACCTGGAGAATCCCCAATGACAGAGGAGCCTGGTGGGCTGCATTCCTGGGGTTGCAAAGAGTCGGACACGACTGAGCAACTAAGCACAGTTCCTGAGTAGCTTTCCATTTCAGGGCTGGTTAGAGATTCAGGCCTCTTTCTTTTCTGTAATTTCACTATTCCTAGGGCTTCATAGTCTTCTTCATTTAGCTGGCAGATGGGGAAGAGAGACTGGACAATGTAAACAGTTACAACTGTACATGGAACAACAGACTGGTTCCAAACAGGGAAAGGAGAATGTCAAGGCTGTATATTGTCACCCTGCTTATTTAACTTACATGCAGAGTACATCATGAGAAACGCCGGACTGGAGGAAGCACAAGCTGGAATCAAGATTGCCGGGAGAAATATCAATAACCTCAGATATGCAGATGATACCACCCTTATGGTAGAAAGAGAAGAACTAAAGAGCCTGTTGATGAAAGTGGAAGAGTAGAGTCCAAAGGTTGGCTTAAAACTCAACATTCAGAAAACTAAGATCATGGCATCCATTCCCAACACTTCATGGTAAATAGATGGGGAAACAATAGAAACAGTGAGAGACTTTATTTTTTGCGGAGCTCCAAAATCACTGTTTCTCAGGATGTACTCTACATATAAGTTAAATAAGCAGGGTGACAATATACAGCCTTGATGTACTCCTCTTCCTATTGGAACCAGTCTGTTGTTCCATGTCCAGTTCTAACTGTTTCCTGTATGCTAACTGTTTCCATGTCCAGTTCTAACTGTTCTGTATGCTTCCTGACCTGCATACAAATTTCTCAAGAGGCAGATCAGGTGGTCTGGTATTCCCATCTCTTGAAGAAGTTTCCACAGTTGATTGTGATCCACACAGTCAAGGCTTTGGCATAGTCAATAAAGCAGAAAGAGATGTTTTTCTGGAACTCTCTTGCTTTTTCCATGATCCAGCGGATGTTGGCAATTTGATCTCTGGTTCCTTTGCCTTTTCTAAAACCAGTTTGAACATCAGGAAGTTCACGGTTCACATATTGCTGAAGCCTGGCTTGGAGAATTTTGAGCATTACTTGACCAGTGTGTGAGATGAGTGTAATTGTGCACTAGTTTGAGCATTCTTTGGCATTGCCTTATTTTGGGATTGGAATGAAAACTGACCTTTTCCAGTCCTGTGGCCACTGCTGAGTTTTCCAAATTTGCTGACATATTGAGTGCAGCACTTTCACAGCATCATCTTTCAGGATTTGAAATAGCTCGACTGGAATTCCATCACCTCCACTAGCTTTGTTCATAGTGATGCTTTCTAAGGCCCACTTGACTTCACATTCTAGGATGTCTGGCTCTAGATGAGTAATCACACCATCGTGATTATCTAGGTCATGAAGATCTTTTTTGTACAGTTCTTCTGTGTATTCTTGCCATCTCTTCTTAATATTCTGCTTCTCTTAGGTCCATACCATTTATGTCCTTTATCAAGCCCCTCTTTGCATGAAATGTTCCCTTGGCATCTCTAATTTTTTGAAGAGATCTCTAGTCTTTCCCATTCTGTTGTTTTCCTCTATTTCTTTGCACTGATTGCTGAAGAAGGCTTTCTTATCTCTCCTTGCTATTCTTTGGAACTCTGCAACAGATGCTTATATCTTTCCTTTTCTCCTTTGCTTTTCGCTTCTCTTCTTTTCACAGCTATTTGTAAGGCCTCCCCAGACAGTCATTTTGCTTTTTTGCAATTCCTTTCCATGGGGATGGTCTTGATCCCTGTCAGAGTCTTTTCCAATGAGTCAACTCTTTGCATGAGGTGGCCAAAGTACTGGAGTTTCCGCTTTAGCATCATTTCTTCCAAAGAAATCCCAGGGCTGATTTCCTCCAGAATGGAATAGTTGGATCTCCGTGCAGTCCAAGGGACTCTCAAGAGTCTTCTCCAACACCACAGTTCAAAAGCATCAATTCTTCGGTGCTTAGCCCTCTTCACAGTCCAACTCTCACACCCATACATGACCACAGGAAAAACCATAGCCTTGACTAGACAAACCTTTGTTGGCAAAGTAATATCTCTGCTTTTGAATATGCTATCTAGGTTGGTCATAACTTTCCTTCCAAGGAGTAAGCGTCCTTTAATTTCATGGCTGCAGTCACCATCTGCAGTGATTTTGGAGCCCCCAAAATAAAGTCTGACACTGTTTCCCCATCTATTTCCCAAGAAGTGATGGGACCGGATGCCGTGATCTTTCTTTTCTGAATGTTGAGCTTTAAGCCAACTTTTTCGCTCTCCACTTTCACTTTCATCAAGAGGCTTTTTAGTTCCTCTTCACTTTCTGCCATCAGGGAGATGTCATCTGCATATCTGAGGTTATTGATATTTCTCCTGGCAATCTTGATTCCAGCTTGTGCTTCTTCCAGTAGAAGAGTTGACTCATTGGAAAAGACTCTGATGCTGGGAGGGATTGGGGGCAGGAGGAGAAGGGGACAACAGAGGATGAGATAGCTGGATGGCATCACTGACTCGATGGACGTGAGTCTGGGTGAACTCTGGGAGTTGGTGATGGACAGGGAGGCCTGGCGTGCTGTGATTCATGGGGTCGCAAAGAGTTGGACACGACTGAGTGACTGAACTGAGTGACTGACTGACTGAATATCACTGTAGATGGTGACTGCAGCCATGAAATTAAAAGATACTTGCTCCTTGGAAGAAAAGCTATGACCAACCTGGACAGCGTATTAAAAAACAAAGACATTACTTTGCCAACAAAGGTCCATCTAGTCCATCTAGCCAAAGCTATGGTTTTTCCAGTAGTCATGTATGAATGTGAGAGTTGGATTATAAAGAAAGCTAAGCACCAAAGAATTGATGCTTTTGGACTGTGGTGTTGTAGAAGACTCCTCAGAGTCATGGATTTCGAGGAGATCCAACCAGTCCATCCTAAAGGAAATCAGTAGTGAATATTCATTGGAAGGACAGATGTTGAAGCTGAAACTCCAGTGGTTTGACCACCTGATGCGAAGAGCTGAAAATAAAATATGCACAATGCATTTTAGAATACAAGGGAAAGGGGGCCACAGATTTGTGATGGAAAGTTTATCTCTACTTCATTCATTCAGGGTCCCTCTTGCATAGGAAATTAAGTCATAATCTTACATATTGCTTTAACATTCTGACTTGAAACTCCCTAAGAGTTTAATGTCTATGTTTTCCTCTTTAATTTGGGAATGGAGGGTCTAAAAATGGTAAAGTAATGCCGACAAAAACATTTTATAAGCAAATAGTTAACAGATAAAGATATTTCCGTAAATCAATTAAGATTGAAAATTTCTGATCCATGCTCCTTTTTGTAACACCTGATTATCCATCTTTATAAAGAGCTTTTGCTAATAGCTATAACATAAATATAGATATTTCATTTAACTGAGCTCTTCCTTGTGACCACCTTTAGAAAATACATGAAAGAGATTGGAATCTTTAGTCATCTACTTTTTTTTTCAGCAAGGAAGGGTTATAGTTATCATCAATTAAGCCAAAATTAAAATTTAAGTCACTGTGGTACTCTTCCCTGAAATAGTATTCAAGAAAAGATTTATTTGAAATGAGTTAAATTGAAATTAATATACAATTTTATTTTAACAATTGGGTTATATCTTCTAGAGTATTTTAATTATTACACAAGGGAAATGTTTTGAAGTAGAATTTAAATTTCTCTTTTTGATCTTACAAGCTATCTGAACGGAGACTCAAACTGTTAATAAATACCATGGGAGACAGGGAAGACAGAAATGATTTGAACTTTTTAAACTAAAATATCTTCTCCTGGCTTATGTGTCTTTTGTGTAGGAGTCTCATATTATTTACATGAAAATAAAATATGCACAATGTATTTTAGAATATAAGAAATATTACTTGATGCTGCTTGTGAGTAAAACCTGAAATTCTCATATTAAGTTTGTTTAGATAGTTATTCTTTATTGCATTTTTATAATTCTCATTTACAATTAATTTATCAATCTTATATCACCCACCTTTCTTAATGATTATTATCCCTCTGGCCTCAATAAATTCATTTTCTCTTGCAGTTAAGACAAAAACCATTAACATTATCTGAACAGTTCTGCATGATCCAAACTTTGACTACCGTGTCAGACTTCTCTGCATCTTCCACCACTATAGCGCCAATGTGCAAAAGTTGTTCACCCATAATTTTGGCATGTCTAAACTGGAAATAATTGTTAAATATTACCCAAACTGATTGCTTCATTCATTCATTCATTCATGTAAGAATACTTACTGATCAAATGTTCTGTGCTACACATTGTGCTTTGCCTAGAGATATGGCGATGAACAAGATAGATATGTTCTCCATGATCATGAACTACTTTATTCAATAGCTACAAACAAACACACACAAGACTTTTGAAACTTCATGTGTATACACATAAATATACATTTGCATACAAATATATTTAATATATATTTATATATTTAATATATATATATATATATATTTATCCTTTGTCCTAATTTACTTTTACCTACATGTTAAGGATCGAAACCTCCATCATTATTTCTTTTTTCTTATTCCTGCCAAATATAATTTTTTTTCAAATTGTAAGTTATACTTAAAATTTACCATCTTTAACCATTTTTGTGGCTACAGTTAATTATATTAAGCATTTTCACTTTGTTATGCAACAAATATCCAGAACTTTTTCATCTTGTGAAACTGAAACTCTATACCCACTAAACAACTCTCCATTTTCTCCTATCCAAACCCTGGCAACCACCATTCTTTGTGTTTCTATGAATATGACTACTCTAGAACAAAACCTCATTTAAGTACAGCATACTGTATTTTTCTTTTTATGTTGGCTTACTTCATTAAGCATAATGTCCTCAAGGTTCATCCATATTATAACATGTGCCAGAAATTCCCTTTTTTCTAAGGCTGAATAATAGTCAATTGTATGTATACACCACATTTATTTATTCATTTATCTGCTAATGAACACTTGAGTTGCTTCTATTTCTTGGCTATTTTAAATACTGCTGCTATGAATATGGATATACAAATGTTTCATGTTGCCAATTTCAAAATTTCTTCTGATATGTACTCAGAAGTAGAATTGATGGATTATATGGTATATGTCTTTAATTTTTAGAGGAACCTCTATACTATTTTCCCACAATGACTGCACTATTTATATTCCCAGTAACAACATACAAGTGTTCCAATTTCTTTACATCCTCTTCAATACTTTTTTTTTTTAATTTTTTGCTGCATTGGCCTAAAGTTGTTTATAAAATGTAGTTCTTTTAATATCTTTATAATCTATAGTGAAATTTTCTATTTAGTTACTTGGGATTCTGTTTTTCTCTCTTTATATCCTTGATTATAGTGATGTGTTATGGAAATGTACTGTACAACTTAAAAATCCTTGGGGCATTTACAGATGTTCTTTTTTTAAAGATTTCTAATTAAATTTCATGTATTCATATGGAATATGACTGATTTCAAATTTTTGACATTTATAGATACTTATTTTATGAACTAGCAAGCACATGGTCTGAGTGACCATATGCTCTTAAGAAGAATGATTATTCTATATTTATAGGGAGAACTGTGCTATAATATAAATTAGGTTTACATGGTTGATAATTTGTTCATATTTTATAACCGTATTATCTTTTTGAATAGATATTCCAACAATTATTAAGAAACTGGTGTTAAATTTTCAACTTTTAGATTTGTCTTTGTCTCCACTAAGGTTGTTGTTTCTGATGAGTTGACTGTTTCATCACTGTATAATGTCCATCTTTATACTTCAAAATACTCATTTTCTTGAAGAGCATTATTTAGTAATAGAGCCGCTCTAGCTTTCTTTTCGTTATTGTTTCAGTAGTATATCATTTCCTTCATTTAGAAAAATAATATTTCAACCTGTACCTTTCATATTTAATTTGCCTTTTGTACACAATATAGTAAATAATGTCTTGTTCTGGGGATTATATGAATATGAGTCTGGCAATAAGTGACCTGATAAATAGCCCCTAAGCATCATCCAGGTCATTTTTATAGTCTTTTGGGAAGCTAAGAGTGCCAATCAAGATTTTTAAGGGCTGACTGCCTTTTGTACTCACCAAAGATAGTATTTGACAGAGTTATGGCAGGCACCTGTATATTAGGCATTATGTTGTTATTTGTTGAATTGTATCAAAGTCCAGGGATAGAAAGAAATTTGGAAGCTAGAGGAGGTAGCTTGTCTTGGCCACCGCCTCTGACCTCGGTGTGTGGTAGCTCATCTCGGCTGCCATCCCTGACCTTGGATGTGGGTAGCTTCTCCCGGCTGCTGCCCCTGACCACACACCCAAGGTCAGGGGCGGCGGCCGAGAGGAGCAACCCCACACCAAGGAGCTGTGGCTGCGTGGGCGCAGGAAGGCCAAGGGGAGCTACTCCATGATCAAGGACAGGAGGGGTGGCCATGAGGAGATACCCCTTGTCCAAGGTAAGGAGCAGTGGCTGCGCTTTGCTGGAGCAGCCATGAAGAGGAACCCCAAGCCCAAGGTAAGAGAAACCCAAGTAAGAAGGTAGGTATGGTGAGAGGGCATCAGAGGGCAGACACACTGAAACCATAATCGCAGAAAACTAGCCAATCTGATTACACGGACCACAGCCTTGAATAACTCAATAAAACTAAGCCATGCCACATGGGGCCACCCAAGACTGGTGTGTCATGGTGGAGAGGTCTGACAGAATGCAGTCCACTGGAGAAGGGAATGGCAAACCACTTCATTATTCTTGCCTTGAGAACCCCATGAACAGAATGAAAAGGCAAAATGATAGGATACTGAAAGAGAAACTCCCCAGGTCAGTAGGGGCCCAATATACTACTGGAGACCAGTGGAGAAATAACTCGAGAAAGAATGAAGGGATGGCGCCAAAGCAAAAAAATACCAGCTGTGGATGGAACTGGTGATAGAAGCAAGGCCCGATGCTGTAAAGAGCAATATTGCATAGGAACCTGGAATGTCAGGTCCATGAATCAAGGCAAATTGGAAGTGCTCAAACAGGAGATGGCAAGAGTGATGTCGACATTCTAGGAATCAGTGAACTAAAATGGACTGGAATGGGTGAATTTAACTCAGATGACCATTATATCTACTACTGTGGGCAGGAATCCCTCAGTAGAAATGGAGTAGCCATCATGGTCAACAAAAGAGTCTGAAATGTAGTACTTGGATGCAATCTCAAAAACGACAGAATGATCTCTGTTCCTTTCCAAGGCAAACCATTCAATATCACAGTCATCCAAGTCTATGCCCCAACTAGTAATGATGAAGATGCTGAAGTTGAACGGTTCTATGAAAACCTCAAAGACCTTTTAGAACTAACACCCAAAAAAGATGTCCTTTTCATTATAGGGGACTGGGATACAAAAGTAGGAAGTCAAGGAACACCTGGGGTAACAGGCAAATTTGGCCTTGGAATACGGAATGAAGCAGGGCAAAGACTAATAGAGTTTTGCCAAGAGATGCACTGGTCATAGCAAACACCCTCTTCCAACAACAGAAGAGAAGACTCTGCACATGGACATCACCAGATGGTCAACACCGAAATCAGATTGATTATATGCTTTGCAGCCGAAGATGGAGAAGCCTTATACAGTCAGCAAAAACCTGACTGGGAGCTGACTGTGCTTCAGATCATGAACTCCTTATTGCCAAATTCAGACTTAAATTGAAGAAAGGAGTGAAAACCACTAGACCATTCAGGTATGACCTAAATCAAATCCCTTATGATTATACAGTAGAAATGAGAAATAGATTTAAGGGACTAGATCTGATAGAGTGCCTGATGAACTATGGACGGAGGTTCGTGACATTGTATAGGAGACAGGGATCAAGACCATCCTCATGGAAAAGAAATACAAAAAAGCAAAATTGCTCTCTGAGGAGGCCTTACAAATAGCTGTGAAAAGAAGAGAAGTGAAAAGCAAAGGAGAAACGGAAAGATATAAGCATCTGAATGCAGAGTTCCAAAGAATAGCAAGGAGAGATAAGTAAGCCTTCCTCAGCGATAATGCAAAGAAATAGAAGAAAACAACAGAATGGGAAAGACTAGAGATCTCTTCAAGAAAATTATAGATACCAAGGGAACATTTCATGCAAAGATGGGCTCGATAAAGGACAGAAATTGTATGGACCTAACAGAAGCAGAAGATATTAAGAAGAGGTGGAAAGAATACACAGAAGAACTGTACAAAAAAGATCTTCATGATCAAGATAATCACGATGTTGTGCTCATTCACCGAGAGTCAGACATCCCGGAATGTGAAATCAAGTGGGCCTTAGAAAGCATCACTATGAACAAAGCTAGTGGAGGTGATGGAATTCCAGTTGAGCTCTTTCAAATCCTGAAAGGTGATGCTGTGAAAGTGCTGCACTCAATATGCCAGCAAATTTGGAAAACTTAGCAGTGGCCACAGGACTGGAAAAGGTCAGTTTTCATTCCAATCCCAAAAAAAGGCAATGCCAAAGAATGCTCAAACTACCACACAATTGCACTCATCTCACACGCTAGTAAAGTAATGCTCAAAATTCTGTAAGCCAGGTTTCAGCAATACGTGAACTGTGAACGGCCAGGTGTTCAAGCTGGTTTTAGAAAAGGCAGAGGAACCAGAGATCAAATTGCCAACATCCACTGGATCATGGAAAAAGCAGGAGAGTTCCAGAAAAGCATCTACTTCTGCTTTATTGACTATGCCAAAGCCTTTGACTGTGTGGATCACAATAAACTGTGGACAATTCTGAAAGAGATGGGAATACCAGACCACCTGACCTGCCTCTTGAGAAACCTATATGCAGGTCAGGAAGCAACAGTTAGAACTGACATGGAACAACAAAGTATTTCCAAATAGGAAAAGGAGTATGTCAAGGCTGTATATTGTCACCCTGCTTATTTAACTTATATGCAGAGTACATCATGAGAAATGCTGGGCTGGATGAAGCACAAGCTGGAATCAAGATTGCTGGGAGAATTATCAATAACCTCAGATATGCAGATGACACCACCCTTATGGCAGAATGTGAAGAGGAACTAAAAAGCCTCTTGATGAAAGTGAAAGAGAAGAGTGAAAAAGTTGGCTTAAAGCTCAACATTCAGAAAATGAAAATCATGGCGTCTGGTCCCATCACTTCATGGGAAATAGATAGGGAAACAGTGGAAACA
>NW_011495050.1:9974512-9980591 GCF_000754665.1 Bison bison bison
GGCTTAAAGCTCAACATTCAGAAAATGAAAATCATGGCGTCTGGTCCCATCACTTCATGGGAAATAGATAGGGAAACAGTGGAAACAGTGTCAAACTTTGTTTTTTTGGACTCCAAAATCACTGCAGATGGTGATTACACCCATGAAATTAAAAGATGCTTACTCCTTGGAAGGAAAGTTATGACCAACCTAGATAGCATATTCAAAAGCAGAGGCATTACTTTGCCAACAAAGGTTCGGCTAGTCAAGGCTATGGTTTTTCCAGTAGTCATGTATGTATGTGAGAGTTGGGCTGTGAAGAAAGCTGAGCACCGAAGAATTGATACTTTTGAACTGTGGTGTGGAGAAGACTTAAGAGTCCCTTGGACGACAGGGAGATCCAACAAGTCCATTCTAAAGGAGATCAGTCCTGGGTGTTCTTTGAAGAACTGATGCTGAAGCTGAAACTCCAGTAGTTTGGCCACCTCATGCTAAGAGTTGACTCATTGGAAAGGACCCTGATGATGGGAGGGATTGGGGGCAGAAGGAGAAGGGGGTGACAGAGGATGAGATGGCTGGATGGCATCACCAACTCGATGGACATGAGTTTGAGTAAACTCTGGGAGTTGGTGATGGTAGGGAGTCCTGGTGTGCTGTGATTCATGGGGTCCCATAGAGTTGGAAAAGACTGAGGGACTGAACTGAACTGAGAGGAGGTAGGTTTTTACTAGCAGTTCAGTATGTTACAAAGAGGTGCAATTGTATCAATGTGCTGGGCTAAATATCAGCCTTGTTTATATGCACTCTTATCTTCAGTAAGTAATAATTTTCTCTTAGAAATCTTTATTTTCTATTTTAATACTGAGGTATCATTCTCCATGTAGTTGTTGTCCATGTTTATACTAATATATTAATTTTGGGTTTCCCTGGTGGCTCAAATGGTAAAGAATCTGCCTGAAATACAGGAGACCCTGGTTCGATCCCTGGATCAGGAAGATCCCCTGGAGAAGGAAATGGCAATACACTCCAGTATTCTTGCCTGGAGAATTACATGAACACAGGAGCCTGGCAGGCTACAGTCCATGGGGTGCAAAGAGTTGGACATGACTGAGGAACTAATATGCTCAATACTAATTTTATTTCATGCAATTATAAAATATCTTACATCTAGTAGGCCATTCTTTTCCTTTGTCCATCTTTTTTAATGGAACAGTTTTCCGTTCTTATAAATATTACAATGAATTTCTTGCACTCTTAAAAAATTCAATGAGAATTTTAATTACTATTTCTTAAAATATATAGATTGTTATATAATTGTTATGTTTCCCAAGTGGTTCAGTGGTAAAGAATCTTCCTGCCCAGCAGGTGATTCGGGTTCAATTCCTGGGTCCAGAAGATCCCCTGGAAAAGGAAATTGCAACCCACTCCAGTATATTTGCCTGGAAAATTCCATGGACAGAGAAGCCTTGTGGGCTACTGTCCATGAGGTTGCAAAAGAGTCAGACACAACTTAGTGACTATTGCAACAGCATAGTTGTTATACTTACTTTTATATTGTACCACTCATGATTATGTTGTAAATCTTAAAATCATTATAGGAAAAATATCTTATTAATTGTAAGTTTAATTAGCATTTTAGAATACATTTTTAGTTATTTTCTAAGAATGCCTTAATTGTAATTTTTTACCTTGCTTTATATTTTAGATTATTATTCCTGGTACAGGGGTTATTTAATAAAAATTTCATTGGATAGTAACACACATATGAAAAAGTGTATAAATCATACATTTGTACCTTAGTAATCATCACAAGGTTGAATATAATTGTTTAAACTTCATCTGGTCAAGAAATAACACTCAATCTTCTAGTGCTTCCAACTAAACACTGTTCTCTTCCCCACTCAAATACTATTCCAGATTTTATGCCAAAGATTTGTTTTATCCTTCATTGAACTTTATATAAATTAACTCATATAATAAATAGTATTTGGCCTTGTTTCTTTCATTTAAAATTATGCCTGCAAACTTATCATTGTTTTCTGTGTCTCATAACTTCATTCATATTGTGGTTTTGAGATATTCCATTATATAAATGCATGATTATTTTTAAATCTAAATTTGATGTGCTTCCTTAAGATGTTTCTAGTTTTGCCTACTATCACTTATACTACTACAAGTGTTTTTGTCCATATATTTTGGAACATATATATAATTCATTTTTGTTGGATGAATGCCTAGGATGGAATGGCTGGGTCACTAGGGGATGTGCATGGATACTATATTGAGATTTCTTCAAAGGGTTGGGATCGATTTATGTTCTGTTTCATTTTTGGTCAGTTTTGGTATTGGACCTTTTTTTTAAGTCCAATAAATAAGTCTTAATAAATGTGTGAATGGGAAAGCATGAGCATGTCATAAGGAGCTTTGGGCTGGCATGATTTAAAACTGGAACTTTATTTTCTCTTCTTGAAACTCTCAATTTTATTGTCATCTGAAAAACTACTGTATTCTATTTATACAACTATTAATCTTCCTTCTTTGTTATCTCAATCAGTCTAGGTCAAATCAGGAAAAAGAAACCATAGAGTAATTTGACCAGGAAAAGTACAGCATAAGGAATTATTGACTAAAGATGGAAATAGAGCAATGAGACGTCGACAAGTAAGCAGTAGAGAAA
The DNA here is from genome assembly GCF_000754665.1 of Bison bison bison. Taxonomy (NCBI): domain Eukaryota; kingdom Metazoa; phylum Chordata; class Mammalia; order Artiodactyla; family Bovidae; genus Bison; species Bison bison. The sequence continues at coordinate 9,977,169 of NW_011495050.1, forward strand.
ACTTTAAAGATGATAGGAATAGCAAATTTATAAAATAGTAATGGAAATAATATAATATGTCATTAGTCAGAGAGCAGATACAGAACTCCCAAGTAAGAGTTTCTCCCTGCCATAAATGTGATCCATACTTTGTTTGGGGGGTGGGGGGGTGGGTGCATAACTGTGAGTAACTGAATGGCAGAAAAATTGCTGTAGTGATGGCAGAACTTGCAGGAAATCCACTCTATAGAATGCCAGGAAAAGCTTTTCGCAAGGAGGTATCTCATTAGAAATTCTGACTACAAAACTGTCTGATGGGGTTGCTGGCAAAAGTTGTTGGCTTTGAGTGGTGATAGGTGCTGTGAATTGAAAGAGCCAGGCCATGGGGAAACTGTGCTTTGCAGGAAAGTGATGCTGGAGAAGCTGCCTGCTGTGCTATATGAGGGCTGCAAAGGAGCTCACCTAAACCAGGAAGCAAAATTTTTTCTCCTGCAATGTCCCTTCATTACCCTTGATTGACAAAACATCATGGCAGCTGGCAAAGAAAAATCACACTTAAAGGGCCAAGATTCATTTTCACAGAGCAGGCAAAAAGGATGAATTTGGTGCTGAAAGGCAATAAATTAATAACTTGAGAAAGCCCTTTCTGCTTTTCTTCCTTTGTTCAGGTACACAAGGATCAAAGTTTTCTCTCCACACTTTGAATTTTGGGCCATCGTTTCTTATCACTATACATAAGGAATATGACTGATTTTTTTTTCCATTGTATGCTCCTTAACTTTCAAAGCAGCTGGAATATAGAAAGAACACATGAATATTTTTGACTTAGTGAGTGAATGCTGAATAATGTAAAGTGCTGTGCTAAGTCGCTTCAGTCGTGTTCAACTCTTTGTGAGCTTATAGACTGTAGCCCGCCAGGCTCCTCTGTCCATGGGAATTCTCCAGGCAAGAATACTGCAGTGGGTTGCCATTCCCTCCTCTAGGGGATCTTCTCAACCCAGGGACTGAACCCTCATCTCTTACATCTCCTGCATTGGCAGGTGGGTTCTTTACCACTAGGGCCACCTGGGAAGGTGGCTCAGATGGTAAAGGATAAGGTAATACTGAAATCTATATCTCAATATGATGCTTTTCCCTAAGCCTCTGGACCCATTCACCTGACCACCCTAGTACAAGCTGAACTCACTGTTCTTCAGATCTGCTCCTCTGTGTTTCCTGTGTTAGTAAATGGGGCCACTTCAGGCACAGTGGTCCTATGACTCAACATAGCAACCTAAAGTCTCCTTTTCTCCCTTTCATTCTATGAACTTAATCAGCTAGTCTGGTTTATGCAACTGTTTCTCATTTATTGACTACATTCCCAACCGTTATTTTCTTGGCTCAGGTTCTAGTCACTTGCCCTTTTAGATTATCGTGAAGTTCTCCCTGTTGGCCTTTTTGTCTTTGGTTTTACAAGCCTTTGATTTAGCCCTCATATTATTACTCCAGTTATCTAATAAAATGAAAATCTTACCATGTAACTCCTTCACTGAAATCCTTCAGAGGTTTTCTATCTCTTAAAGTAGTGCTTTTCACCTTGTGATTTCATGAATCCCCAAGTGAATACAGTGACCTGCAGGTCTCATGAAAAGGAGAAGGAACAGAGAGAGGGCTGGATTCTGGGACTCACATTATTTCTTCCTGCTGAGAAGCTTAACTTTGTCTCTTTTACATATCTCTTATAATATTTTGTTTGAATAATGTTTTGCACTCTAAGCAACTACAACAAAAATTCAACCAAACAGTTTTGAAAACAACTGCACTAAAGGATAAATTCCAAATATTTGAAAAGCATACATGGTCATGTACAATCTGGTTTTTTACTAAAATTTAGCCTTTTTTCTAACCCTTCACACCTCACCAAGAAAGCAAAAATCAACCACAGCCATACTTAATTATTTAAATTTCCCTGAATATGTCACATTTTAAAATATATTCATTATTTTAAGAAGTAAATCTTGAGTCCCTGCTGTATGCAAACTACTATGCCAATTGCTGGAAACATAGTGGTAATACAGATAGAAAAAAATTTCTAATATACAGAATGTAAGTACATGATAAGTGCTATGGAAGTTAAAAGTAAGATATTGAGGGTAGAGAATTTAGGAGCAATAGTCTTAATTCTAAACATAGAGGTTAGGGACATTCTAATGAAGACAGTGGCATATTATTAAAGCCCCAATATTAGTAAAGCAAGCAGTCAAGACACCTGGGGAAAGAGCTTTCCAGGCAGACAACAGAAAAATGACAATTCTGTCAGGCAAGATCATGCCTAGAATATTGGAGGTACAACAACAACAAATGTGTGTATAGCAGAGTTGTTGTTCAATTGCCCAATCGTCTCTGACCCTTTGTGACTCTATGTACTATCGTATGTCAGGGTTCGCTGTCCTTCAATATTTCCTGGCGTTTGCTTAAACTCATGTCCATTGAGTTGGTGTTGCCTTCCAATCATCTCATCTTCTGTCATCCCCTTCTCCTCCTGCCTTCAATCTTCGCCTGCATCAGGGTCTTTTACAATGAGTCCGTTCTTCGCATCATGTGGCCAAAGTATTGGAGCTTCAGTTTCAGCATCAGTGCTGCCAATGAATATTCAGGGTTGATTTCCTGTAGGATTGACTGGTTTGATCTCCTTGCTGTCCAAGGGATTCTCAAGAGTCTTCTCCAGCACCACACTTTTATGGCATCAATTCTTAGGCACTCAGCCTTTTTTATTGTCCAGTTCTCACATCCTTACACGACTACAGGAAAACCCATAACTTTGACTATATGGACCTTTGCAGGCAAAGTAATGTCTCTACAGCCGAGAGAACCAAGCAAAAATTAGTAAGAAATGAGATCATGGATAAGATGGGAACCAAACTATTAAGGACCAAACAGGTCATTGTAACAATTTTGGCTTTTACTCAGAGTGACATGCTGTATGAGATTCTTAGGGCCACAAAACAAAGTACCACAAGCTGGGTAGATTAAAACAGCTTACATTTATTCTGTCACAATTCTAGTGATCAGAAATGTGAAATTAAGATTTCAGCAGTGACATTCTCCTTCTACTGTCTCTTGGGGAGGTTTTCTTCCTTGATTTTTCCTAACTGCTGGTGGTGATCTAAGAACCTTGGCATTTCTTGGCCCTTATCTGGATTACTTCAGTTTCTGCCTCTGTCATCACATTACATTCTTCCTGTGTGTGTGTGTCTCTCTTTCGTGCTTATAAAGACACCAGTTGTATTTGTTATCCTCTCTTATAATAAGGATCACTCATATTCAGTTCAGTTCAGTTTAGCTCAGTCTCTCAGTCATGTCCAACTCTTTGCGACCCCATGGACTGCAGCACACCAGGCCTCCCTGACCATCACCAACTCCCAGAGTTTACTCAGACTTGTGTCCATTGAGTCGGTGATGCCA
>NW_011495050.1:9980691-10006503 GCF_000754665.1 Bison bison bison
ATTTCCCACTGGTTGGATCTCCTTGCAGTCCAAGGGACTCTCAAGAGTCTTCTCCAACACCACAGTTCAAAAGCATCAATTCTTCAGTGCTCAGCTTTCTTCACAGTCCAACTCTCACATCCATATGTGACCACTGGAAAAACCATAGCCTTGACTAGATGGACCTTTGTTGGCAAAGTAATGTCTCTGCTTTTTTAATATGCTGTCCAGGTTGGCTCTCATATTGGCTATATTTTAACATAATGGAAATAGATCATTACAGATGTAATTAGCTTTGTTAATATGACATAGCTAAATTAACAAAGTGCGTCTATAATGACATATTTACAAATAAGTTTATTTTCAGAGGGACTAGAGAGTTAGCAATTCAATTTCTAGGGATACAATTCAACCCATTACACACAGGAAGCAAGAGAATTTTTTTGTAGAAACTACACGATCTATGATTTTAAACACTGTCTTTTTAGCTACTATGTTTAGAGACTGCATATGTGTGTGTGTGTACATGTGTGTGTTTGCATGCACGGGGATGTGCTCAGTTGCATCCAATGCTTTGCAAGCCCAAGGACTGCAGCTCACCAGGTTTCCCTGTACATGGAATTATCCAGGAAAGAATCCTGGAGTGGGTAGCCATTCCCTTCTCCAGAGGATCTTCCCAACCCAGGGATTGAATCCAGGTCTCCTGCATTGCAGGCAGATTCTTTACCCCTGAGCCACCACGGAAACCCTTGGAAGCAGGGAGACCAGTGAGGAGATGATGATAATTATTAACAGTGTTGGGCCAAGGTGGGAATAGTTGAGATGATGTAGAAGTGGTAGAATTTAGATATAATTTCAGAGTTAGAGTTGATGGGATTTACAAATAATTTCAGTCTAAGTTTGAAATACATGAGTATAAATAATTTCAACATTTTTGAGATAAATAGAAACATGAAATTGTTAACTTGAGGAGAAGATTAAACAATAGAACCTAGGAGGATAACATAAAGAATTCAACTGAACACAATAAATTTGAGAAATGCTTTAAACAGGTTGCCTGAAAAGTTTTGGTTTATACCTGTTGCCTGTATCGAGTATAATGCAGCATGTCTCTTGGCATTTTATATCTTAACAAAACAGTTCTATTTTAACAAAAGGTTCATATTAGTAGTAATAGTTTACTGTGGCTGCTACAACAAATTTCCAAACAAAACAAAAATGTGGCTTAAACCAACAAAGTTTGTTCTTTCAGAGTTCTGGAGGTCGGGGTCGATTCTTAAAGTTCTGAGGAAGAATTCTTTCCATGCCACTCTTCTAGGGTCAGGTGCTTCCCAATAATCCTTGGCATTCCTTGACTTACAGATGCATCACTTCAAACTCTGCCTCCGTATTCACATGGCTTTTTACTCTGTGTATTCCCACCAGGGAAGCCCCTGGTGGTGGTAGGAGAGATGTTTAATACCAGATGCAAAATACTATGGCCTTGATTGTGCTTGCAAGTTGCACAAAACCCAAGGCCTAAGGTAAGCCAAATTAGTGGAAACTTACAACAAATATAAGCTAGGTATATGGGAAATGTGGACAAAAAATAGCTGAGAAGTCCTGCCAGAGAGTAAAAAGACAGTAGTCTGGACACTCTTGCTGTAGTCATTTTAGCACTGAATTTATAGTATAGCTATAAAAAACATTTTTTTTTTCATTTTATTGTTCAGTAATGCAATAAACACTTTGACAGTAATAAGGTCAAATAAATGAAAATGATTATTTAATTAACATTTAATACTGAAAGTTTGTTTTTTAAGAAAGTTGATAGTGAATGTGTACTTATACAATATAGTTGGCCTTTTCTCATCTACTAATTTGGTGCTATAGAATGAACTCTGTTCCCCCCAAATTCGTATGTTGAAATTCTAATCCCCAATGAGAATAAAGATATAATCTTTAGGGAAGTAAATGAGGTCATAACAGTGAGGTCCGAATCCAATAGGACTGGGGACTTCATAAGAAGAGAAAGTGCAGTCCCAACTTCCCCATAAGGGCCATGCAAGAGCACAAGAATAGCTATCTGAAATCAAAAGGGGAGTCCTCACCAGAAATCAGCCATGCTGGCCCTCTGATCTTGGACGTCCTAGCTTCTAGGATAGTAAGAAATACATTTCCTCGTTTGAGTCACCCAGTCTATGGTATTGTTATGACAGCCTGAGTGGACTGACAGTGTGCCAAAGTGGTTCTGCTGACGACATGTAAATCAGAAGACAAAAATCTAGGTCAAATATGCATAGTTATTTTAAAAGATTTGCTTGATGATAAGGATTTAATGCATGTTTAAGCACTTTCTGGTGTTTGACTTTTCATTTGGATGAGTTTTTTTTTTTTTAGATGGAATTTCTCTTCTAAAACAATTTCACTCATTTATAATTTTGAGTTTTTTTGTGCACATGTGAAAAATGAAGTGATACCTCCATTGACAGAAGCATTCCACAGTTAGAGGATACTAGTTTTATATCAAAGACTTTAAATACTTCAGATAGAAAAATCATTAATTTTAATAATGCTTGACATTTATATTCAAATTCATAAAAGTCAAAATGTTGACAATGTATAGTGATCAGATGGAATGACAAAATTGTGGCTATGGTTTATTGTAAATTCAACTGAATGGTTCAACATTTAAAATAGAATGAATTGATACTAGGAAAAGAAATTTTGCTGCAGAAAATCCAAGAGATTAAAAATTGTGAAAGTTACTAAATTGAAGTTTGAAATGCATTTACCTATACAGGGAGAAGGCAATGGCACCCCACTCCAGTACTCTTGCCTGGAAAATCCCATGGATGGAGGAGCCTGGTAGGCTGCAGTCCATGGGGTCGCTAAGAGTCGGACACGACTGAGTGACTTCAGTTTCACTTTTCTCTTTTCACGCACTGGAGAAGGAAATGGCAACCCACTCTAGTATTCTTGCCTGGAGAATCCCAGGGACGACGGAGCCTGGTGGGCTGCCGTCTATGGGGTTGCACAGAGTCGGACACGACTGAAGCGACTTAGCATAGCATAGCATACAGGGCTTCCCTGGTATCTCAGCTGGTAAAGAATCTGCCTGCAATGCAGGAGACCCCGGTTTGATTCCTTGGTCGGGAAGTTCCCCTGAGAAGGGATAGGCTTCCCACTCCAATATTCTGGGGTTTCCCTGTTGGTTCAATTGGTAAAGAATCCCCATGCATTGCGAGAGACCTCGGTTCTATCCCTGGGTTGGGAAGATCCTCTGGAAGAGGGCATGACAATCCACTCCAGTATTCTTTCCTGGAGAGTTCCCATGAACAGAGGAGCCTGGCAGGCTACAGTCCATGGGGTTGCAGAGTCAGACACAACTGAGCGACTAAGCACACACACACACACACACACACACACAAACAAACATGGTACATGGGGGTTCCCTGGTGACTCAGCCATAAAGAGTCCACCTGTAATGCAGGAGATGCAGGTTCAATCCCAGGGTCAGGAATATCTCCTGGAGAAGGAAATGGCAAGCCACTCAAATACTCTTGCCTGTGAAATCCCATGGGCAGAGGAGGCTGGCAAGCTACAGTCCATGGGGTCACAAAAGGGTCAGACTAAACAACAAGAAGAAATACATGCTACAAATCACATAGTAAATTGATGGTAATTCAAATATTTTGTGTCAGAACTGGTGTTAAATACAAAAAACGTCTCCAAGTAAAACAGTGCTTAATTTGTGTTCATGTGGAGATATTTGAGTCTTTGAAGAATTACTTTGTAAACGAACAAAAATGCCCTTTAGTCGTATTGAATGCTTTTGTAAAGAAGTCCCCTAAATTTTGTGTGTATTTTATCCTCTTATTTTTAGCACTATTTTAAATTTCAGAAGTCCCAGTTAAGATAACTTATGTGAACACTAACGTTAGACATCCGACTGAATGTTTCAAGAAAGCAGTCAGACAGGTGTGTAGGGAATGCAGGAGAGAGGTCTAGGCCATCAGTATACAGATGGAAATTTAAGCCATAAAACAGGACTTTTTCTACTACTCTGAATGAATGAACCACCAATCTTTATATGTACAATTATAGGCAGTAAAGTATCTGCCTGCAATGCAGGGCATCTGGGTTTGATCCCTGGGTTGGGAAGATCCCTTGGAGAAGGGGATTGCAGCCCACTCCAGTATTCTTGCCTGCAGAATTCCGTGGACTAAGGAGCCTGGTGTGTTACAGTCCATGAGATCACAAAGAGTCAGACATGATGAGCAACTAACACCCATGTAATCCTCATTTAAGTGTGTATTAAAAATTACTTTTCAATCTGAATGCCTTTACACTAACTCCTTTCTGGAGTGTTGTGTTTTCTAGAGTGTTGTTTTTTCATAATAGATTTTCACTTAACCTAGATTAATAGAGCTGTGAATACAGACACAAATATCTAGTACAATAAAATTATGTAACATTCATTTCATATTTTCTCATACTTAATGGGAATTAAGGAGTGGCAATTGCATGTATTATTTTTATGGTTGCATTCTCTAAGCAGTTTAGAATAAATATTAACAGTTTTAACAAAAATTTTGTATTTCATTGCAAGGAAAAGGCTGAGCATAAAAGAGGTTTATACCCAGATTTCTATCTGCTTGGTGGTACAAATAAAAAACTTTATCTGAATATTCTGTCAGAAACTCAAAACCAAATGTAGAAAAAGCTAATTACAGTTTCTTGGCCCTTCTAATTATTCTCCAAATCTTCCTTTCTCTTACATTTCTGTTTCTACTTTGGAATCTCCAGTTTTGAATGATCTTAGCTTTAAAATAATAGAATCACTTCAGATACTCTTCATTTTTTCCTAAATGATTCTAGATATCCAGCCTTGCAGTGTACCACAGCAGTAACTCTTATATCCAAGTCTCCCCTCTCTACCCTTTCTGTCCTCAGTTTGTTCTGGCATCCATTTTACATATACTGAATGATTAAAATATGTTGCTAAGTAGTATCTCTGCTTCTGATCTGTCCTACACCCAAAACTTCTTACACAGTGCTATCAGTTTAAACTCTCATAAGAATACCCAAAATATTCTGATAATTACATAATCAGATCACCTAACAACATTTTATGTCTTATGGTCTCTGAAGAAATTTATATTCCTTGAATTATCAATTGAATTTTATTCTAGTTTCTGCTGCTGCTGCTAAGTCACTTGAGTCGTGTCCAACTCTGTGTGACCCCCTAGACAGCAGGCCACCAGGCTCCCCCGTCCCTGAGATTCTCCAGGCAAGAATACTGGAGTGGGTTGCCATTTCCTTCCCCAATGCATGAAAGTGAAAAGTAAAGTGAAGTCGCTCAGTCATGTCCGACTCTTCGCGACCCCATGGACTGCAGCCCACCAGGCTCCTCTGCCCATGGGATTTTCCAGGCAAGAGTGCTGGAGTGGGGTGCCATTGCCTTCTCCATTCTAGTTTCTAATTCTACCTTTTACTATTCTATTTTACACAGTATGGTCTAACCAAACCACTTCTTCCCACATATAATGCACATTTTTTCTCCTCAATTCCATTCCTGAAAAGTTTTTTTCATGCCCACTTCCTTCTTTTCTCACTTTTGCATGTTATAAAGTATGTAATTCGAATGTCACCTGGCCTCAGAATGTCTTGTATAAAATTGAGCTGCTGAGTTATTTTTGTACTTAGTTCTGAATGTTTATTTTTATAAAATCAATTTATATATATGAGCTATATAAGTTCATATAACTTTACGTAACTTACTAGAGTTCAAATCTTTATTCTATTTTCCTTACAGAGCCATTTTCCCTATATATGTTTGTTTATTTTGGTGGTTATTTCCATAACTCCAAAGAACATGTTTTGTTCTTTTATCAATTTAAAAAAATCTAGATTAAAAATGGAAAATTGAAGGCAATTTTTGAAGGTTTTTACCTTCCAAAACCTACATGTTAGATAAATCTTTCTTGGCTATTACTTGCTTTAACAAAAAGCAAGTCCCTAGATAATGGCTTTCCAGTCTGTCCACAGGCTATTGAATACTCTATTTCAAAGCAACTTCAATACTGCCTGGCCACCTTTCCTAAGGGTTCTATTTCTTTTCTTCCTGTTCTTTTAAGTGTGAGGAGAGACATTTTTTCTAGACTCCCCACAGTAGTAGTAAAAGCAAAATTTTAAATAAGATCAGAGATAACAAATTGCCTTCCAACAGATAGGATGAGAGTCAGCTATTTCTAATTATGGTTACTCTCAGATCCAGTCCCACGATTCAAAATATCTGGGAAATGCCCCTCCTAGCAGGGATGGAGGAGCCTGGTGGGCTGCCGTCTATGGGGTCGCACAAAGTCGGACACGACTGAAGAAACTTAGGGTTAGGGTTAGGGTTAGCAGCAGCCCAGCTCTTGGGCTGCCTTCTATGGTTAATGTCAGCTTACCTTTACAGACTCAGAATGCACTTAGTCTACACTGCTCAGAGTGTAGTTGCAAGAACATTCTCTAAGGCATGGAATGCCTCTCCTCTAAGGCAAGTTATACCTCCTGAAACCTTGTTTTTTCTCTTCAGATCAACAGTCTTAAGACAAATGAAAAATTAGAATATCTTCTTTCTTTAAGAAAGACCCACAGAGTGGGTCTTACAGCCTTTAAGTTGTAATCTCCAGAATATATATTATGCCTGTTATCCAAAAATTAGATTGTTCAGCTATAAATAGTACCTTATGTAAGATAACATATGTTATTATAACAATGTTAGAATTCTAACAATGGAATAACAATGTTCTATTCTAGGTTGAGCTTTTGCAATTATCAGACTCTGATTTATTAACCTTATTCAATTGAGAGTTGGGTATTTTGTTAACCCTTTCTAAAATCTTCCCAATCTCACAGGATGCTATAGACACTCACACATTTTTTAAATAATCAGGTCATAAGGAACATGCGTGGTAGAGATGAAAACCGTAATTAAAAATGAAAGTTTTGCTAAGAGAAATATTATCTGTACAAATGTAACTTTTCTTCTAAAAAGTGGCCTCCTAAGTGATCATATAGAAAATTAAGGTCTCCTGGCTTCATAACACTTTAAACAATTTCAAAACTATATCAGGTTGTTGCTGTATTCTGTATATCTTACCAAAAAGAAAACTATTTACTTAATCATTAGAGTACATTATTTGTTTCTCTATTTTGTAACTTTCTTTTTTTATTTATTTTTGGCTGTGCTGGGTCTTTATTGCTTTGTACCAGTTTTATCTAGTTGCAGTGAGCAGAGCCTGTTCTTCTTTGAGGTGCTCAGGTTTCTATTGTGGTGGCTTCTCTTGTTGCAGAGCCCAGGTTCTAGGCACTCAGCCTTCAGTAGTGGCAGCTCCTGGACTCCAGAGTGTGGGCTCAGTAGTTGTGGCACATGGGCTTCGTTGCTCCGAGGAATGTGGAATCTTCCGGTACTAGGGATTGAACCCGTGTCCCCTGCATTGACAGGCAGGCTCTAATCTACTGAGCCACCAGGAAAGTCTTTTTATAACTTTCTTGTTACAGTTTTAAGGCCCTTGGGACTAGTGCTTAGAACTTCCAGCTCAAAGGACCGAGTTCTTCCTCAACTTCTTAAAAACTTCAAAAGGAAAATTTGCTATTCTTGTGGCTGAGAAAGGCAGGTGTATAATCTGGAGTTTCCTTTATTCTTGTGTGCAGAGAGGTTGATGCTTGATGGTTGTTACCTGATGACAAAAGACAATGGAAAAGCTACTTCTTTTTGTCCTTTTCTGTAGTAAGATGCTAAAATTGTATAGCAAGATGTGGCATACCAAAGTTAGGTGACACTTAAATATGTGTAATTTACCAAGGAAATGTATGATAACACATTCAGTAATGTGGACCTCTCATTCAGATCAAGGTTATAAAATATTCAGGATGTGTGTTTTGAAGAAAGAATGTAGTTAGTAAAATTACCTTAAAAGAAAATATAGTATATGGCATTTTCAAAGTTGATCACAATAATCTCAGAACATTGATATTTGTTATCTAGAAGCAAAGTCAAATTCTCTCCACTGAATCTTCAGTGTGACTCACTTGTAAGCAACAGAAAGTGGCAGAGGTGATGCTGTATATTTCTGAAGCTAGGCCAGAAAAACTAAGAAAGTTTCCACCTGTTTAGCTGGATACTTGGTTTGGATCCTAAACTACATGTATAAAATCCAACTGTATCAAGGTCACTGGAAAAAGTAAAACTAGGTGCCTGTCCAAAACTTCTGTAGAGGCCATAGTTGATAGCTAGAATCAATTGCTATCCACTGACTGAAAATATCTCCAGATGATTTTGTGTCCCAGTTATCAATCGCCTCCCACCTTCAAGAGTTCCCAGGATGGGCTTCCAGATAGCATGACTTCCAAGTCAACCCAACTATAATTCCTGATCCACCAAGTGTGCTAGCACTGTAATGTGAATTACTTACCAGGAAGTTTAAAATGGTTTGCTACACAGCATAGGAACCACAATAGCAGAACACCACGCTGTGAGGACAAATGGGAGACAGGTGGAACATTCCTAAAGAGGCGCCTGAAACCTGAAGCATCCCTGAAGCCTGATTTGCATGTCCTGTGTTGGAGGACCCAAGGACTGACCCTGACACAGCAAGTGTGGTGGTGGCAGAGCCGAAGTTGTCCCCAGAGGGCCACAGTAGACGTTGAACACTCTCACTGAAGACAGGGGATATGGGACTGTTTTCTGTAGATCAGAGGTAGGCAAAGTGGAAGACATCTTGCATAGAGACTTTTTATGTCCTCTCGAAGATTGCCTGGGAGGGTGAGGAAACTCTGCAGTTAATGTCTGAGAGTGGAGCTGAGATCAAAGTGTCTAGCTGACGAAGAGATACCAGATACATCAAGGGATCTTTGGTTAGGAGGGCCCAGCAGGGAACTTCTGAAGAACCTTGAAAGTTGTCCAGGATAGAAGCAGTTTTAATATCTGTAAGGGCCAGAGAGTTAGAAAGTCAGAATATAATATTAGTACAGTACTATACTACACTATAGTAGTATATATTAGTATAAGAGTATGAGATAAGAAATATCTTATTTTCTCTTCCTTTTTCTCTCCTCAAAAATTTCAGTTATATTTAGGGCAGAAATTAGAGGAAAAATAAAAAGTGAAAAAACAAAAACCCCAGACCTTTTGTAGAAAAGGAGAATTGATCTAGTGGGCCTGCAGTTTAACCCATAGTACCAGCTAAAAGGCAGAGTACATGGTCCCAGCACAGATGGGTAGCTGTAGTTGTCAGAGTCAGTGGAAGATCTGTTTTGATTCCACTTCCCCTACTTTTTCTGGATATTTAATAGGATCATCATTATCAAGAGTGGGGCTGGAGAAGAATATGCATGTTTGTGGAGAAAGAGAAGCTATAAAATAATCATCAGGAAGAGTGACTAGTGTTACTGTTTGATTGTGTGTATGTGCTCGTTGTGTCTGACTCTTTGCAATCCCATGGACTGTAGCCCGCCAGGCTCCTCCGTCCATGGGATTCTCCCAGGCAAGAATATTAGAGGGGGTTGTCATTTCCTCCTCCAGGGTATCTTCCCAACGTAGGGATTAAACCTGCATCTCCTGCATTGCAGGTGAATTATTTCCTGCTTAGTGACTGGCATCAATATTTCATTTGAAGTTGGTGATCCAGAATTGAAAGTGATGAAGACTCAGTATGGGGATCTATTACTCTCCAGCCATTGGCTCTTGAATGGACATATAGTTTAGAGAAACAGCTGGATTTGACAAACTTTGAAGTTTTACCAGATAAGGGTACTGCATGGTAATGTAAAAAGGGGTGATTCTGATGTGAAGGGGTGATGAAATGTAAAGCCTGGTAAAGGAAAGTAGAAGGCTAGTAGAGTAAAAGCTGGAGGTTCTGAGCAGTTGGAGTGGGGACAAGAGAGGAAGTGAGTTAAAAAGATAGCAGATGGTTATCTTAATAAATCAGAGAGAAAATTGAAGCTTAAAATATGTTGATCCATTAGGAGGAGAAGATTGTACTGTATAGAATTATATGTTATATATAAATATACCTTATTATATTATAATCAATTATAGTATTTAATGGCACCCCACTCCAGTACTCTTGCCTGAAAAATCCCATGAACGGAGGAGTCTGGTGGGCTGCAGTCCATGGGGTCGCTGAGAGTCGGACAGGACTGAGTGACTTCACTTTCGCTTTTCACTTTCATGCATTGGAGAAGGAAATGGCAACTCACTCCGGTGTTCCTGCCTGGAGAATCCCAGGGGCCTGGTGGGCTGCCGTCTATGGGGTTGCACAGAGTCGGACACGACTGAAGTGACTTAGCAGCAGCATACTTATATTATTATATCGATAATGTATTATGTGTAATATTATTATGCATAATAATTATATATTAAAATAATTAGGTTAATCAGCAAATTATAAGTTACCAAGGATATATCACTCAGTTCTTTATATCACATATATCACATATTACAATTTTACACTACATTCAAAAGATATGTTTACAATTTCTGTTTGTTTTTAACGAAAATTTTGTTCTACGCAACCTACCTGAATTTTTTTTTTTGAATGAGCAAATACAATGTCTATTTTAAATGGCAGCTATTTTGACAGATATTGAGAAGGCTAGTAATTATAAATCTTTTGAAATTCTTCAAAAATTAATTTTGTTGTTTAACTGAAATGAATTCACATACTGCTCTCCATTACACACACACATTCTGACACATTCATCACCATTTAAGAAAGATGAAAAACAATCAGGGAATTAATATACAGAATTGCATTCCCTCTCTCAGTATAAATTATAATAACTACAAAAGAATATATATGCAATATTTAGTATTCTGTATTCTTTTCCAGTTCTTCTTTTTAAGTGATTTAATTTATTCACCAAAGCCTGCAATTTTCAGATTATTTATAGATACAGAAGCCATTAAGCCTTGCTGCATAAATGGTAAATAATGACACCATGAAAATAATCCTTTAATATTACTTTATGAATATGTATGATGTTATTGTGAGTAATATTCATTTCTCAAAACTTCCTATAAATGGGATAAGTACAAATAAAACAAGTGGAAGGTACCCAATCATATTGGTTTTGTATATACTTTCTATATAAACAATTTATATAAATATCCTTTTAACTTTTTGAAATTTTAGTTCTCTTGTACTTGTTTTAAAAAATAGCTTATAAATTTCTCTTGGCTACTAAGTAGTAGAAAAGAAGAAAAATCATATTGTAGTGTAGGTGAATGCTGCCAAGTGGAAATTCAACTTCTTTCTTTACAGTTTTTAGGAATAAGTTTCAGATATTTAAAAAAAAAAAAAAAAGCAAGCCCAAATCTACCACCTGCTGAATTGCATACTTCAAATTTGAATGTAGTTAAATAAGAATTTTATTTTCAGTATTGCTTTCATTATTGACTTTGAATCCCAACTATACTGAGAGATTTAAAAGCATTTTTATTGTCAAAAATGTGATACTTTGTTAGACCTAGATGCATCATAAAAGCTGAATTGTTATAGTATTCCCTTATGAAAACTTGTTTTTCTCAAATTATAATTATTAGATACCTATTATAAATGCCATACATATCAAAAATGGCAAAACGATTTTAAATTTGCTCTGGAACATGGTTTATGAATTTAAATTGCCCAACTTCTGGTAGATATGGACTCTTTAACAGGAGACAATCCCCACTCAGAGTTGTCTACTTTTGTTTTTTCACTAATTATCTAAAGTGCAATAAATTTGGTAGAAATATATGGTTAAATATAGGCTTCCCTGGTGGCTCAGATGGTAAAGAATCTGCTTGCAATGCAGGAGACCTGAGTTTGATCCCTGGCTCAGAAAGATCCCCTGGAGAAGGAAATGGCAACCCACTCCAGTGTTCTTGCCTGGAGAATTCCATGGACAGAAGAGCCTGGTGAGCTACAGTCCACTGGGGTCACAAAGAGTGGGACGTGATTGAGGGACAACACTTTTATGTGGTTAGATCTGTCATATGAGTGTATGTTTCTTGGTTTATGTCTAATCACAACAAAGATTTGGAGTGATGGACATTAAAGCCCCCACGGCATGTCACAGCTCCTGGGTCTTGGACAGACCGTGTTATAGCTCTCAGGTCTTGAATGGACCATGTTATAGCTCTAAGACAAATCAGTGTTACAGCTCACTGTTACAGCTCTATTTTATTTAGAAGATAGAAGAAAAATCCATCTTCGAGGTGTGAGGGCACGTTGATCCAAAGATGCAAAGAGAAGAGCGCCCCAGTGCGTGGGAGAGAGAGAGAGAGCTAGGTTTGGCTTCTCTGTTTATATGTTTTTCTCTCCCTGGGCCTGTCCTATGTAAATTGGGCCAGCCAGGAGTGTTGTTTGTTTTATCTGAGGTCCTCACTCTGGTCCTCGGACCTTCCTTTGTTCTATTTTCGCGGGCTTTTCCTTTCCTTGTCTTTTAGCCACTGCCATTCTGGACTCCTTTTCCCTATTCTACCTACCTAACAGATCTTATTATGGTTAATAACAATAACAATTAATGGGATATCCTTCATGAAAAAGTCTTGTATACAATTTTAGGTAAGTAATATAAATAGCTATTTTGACAAATAGTAGGATAGATTTTAAAATTATTACTTTATATAAAGAAAGGCTTTCAACAGAGCAATTACACCCCCCTTTTGAAACAAAGTAATATAAGATATTTTAAAAGAATATGTACTTTCAACATTTTTTTCTCAATACAGTTCCTTGCTTTATTATCTTTTTCAAAAGAGTAAATTCAGTGTTTGAAATTTCAGACCCAGGGGAATGATATCTTAAAAACAAAACAAACAAAAAAAACAGCTGTTAAAAAAAACACACTCGAGTAAATGTGAATATGGGGAGAGAGAAGGACTTCCTCAGGCAAATCTAATTTTAATCTTGCTGCTGAGTCACTTCAGTCATGTCCGACTCTATGCCTGACCCCATAGACGGCAGCCCACCAGGATGCCCCATCCCTGGGATTCTCCAGGCAAGAACACTGGAGTGGGTTGCCATTTCCTTCTCCAATGCGTGAAAGTGAAAAGTGAAAGGGAAGTCGCTAAGTCGTGTCCGACCCTCAGCGACCCATGGACTGCAGCCTGCCAGGGTCGTCCATCCATGGGGTTTTCCAGGCAAGAGTCCTGAAGTAAGGTGCCATATCTTGGGCTTCAGCATTTACTTGCTTTGTAAATTTGAAAAAAGGTGCTTACTTTTTATGGAACTTTAGTTTCTCTTTTAATATGGAGAACATAATATCTAACTTAAAGGTTGTTTTGCGGATTAGAAGAAAACTGTAAAGAGTGTATGGCAGAGTCCTAGCATAGAGAAGACAGTGGGTGCTAGTGATTTCCATTTGCAGTGTTCTTGAAATTATCTCATAGATATGGCAACCTTACCTACTTCACACCAAAGAGTAGGGTGAGTTATGCTTTAAACCTGAGTGTGTGTGTGCGCACGTGCTCAGTGGTGTCTGACTCTTTGTGACCCCATGGACTGTCTATGGAATTTTCCAAACAAGAATACTAAAGTGGGTTGCCATTTCCTGGGATCTTCCCAATCCAGGGATTGAACCTGTATCTCTTGCATCTCCTGCATTGGCAGGCATATTCTTTACCACTGTGCCACCTGGGAAACCCCAAAGCCGAGTAGTGGCTGAAAAATTGCCTGTCCCTTTATTAAAAAAGGTAGGCAATCTGGCTTAATGTAATCACATTTAGGTATCATAATATCTCAATATAAAATTAATACTACGCTAGAGAGTTTAAAGTAATGGCATTAATGATGACAATTTGAAAATAAGGAAATTAGTATGGCAGGTGTGATGAAAGCTTTCAAACAATAATAGGACAGTTTCCTATTATTTCTGTATATCAGCAATTATACTGTATTGAGGCTTAATTACTGTGACATCTTATGCTTCTTTTCCACAAAAAGGATAAAAAAAAGAGGTGATATTATCCTTATTTACTGGAGGGGATAATAAGGCTTAGGAAAATTAAGTCACATAGCAAGGTCATTAAACTCGATAGGACTTTACTGCTTCCTCAGTTCTTTCTTTGGTTCTTTGTATCGCCAGCCCTTCTCAGCCTTAGTAATAACTTAAATGACATGCAATCAGAAAGACCTTCCCTAGGAAAATAAAGTAGTTGTCTCGTATTTTTGATCACACATTAGTATTTTTCATCATATTTATGATATTTTATGATGGTTTCATTTACATAATTACCTACTGTGTCTTTCTGACACTCCAATGTATATTTCCTCAGTCTGGTGGAAGACTGGTGGAAAGTTCCTAGTTTTTATCTTACTAATTATTGTATCCTCAACTTTTAAAGAGTACTTAGTATATAGTAGGTCCTCTACAAATATCTGTTTGAAAAAGAAAAGGAAGGAAAAAAGTGATTTATTTCCTTTTATTTCTTATAAAATGTAGTGGACTAAATGGTAACCCCAAACATTTTAGATTCTAACCCCTGAAAGCTGTGCATGTTACCTTACATGATAAAATTTGTGCTAAATGAGCTTAGATTAGCCACGTGTGCCTTAACTGCCATCACAAGGGTTCTAATTGGAGAGGCAGAGAGAGATCAGACACCAAGGAGAAAGTGATATGAAAACAGAGACAGGGAACAAATTGATGGGGCTTCAAGCCAAGGAATGCCAGTACCGAACATAACCTGAGGAAGAGAGGAATGGATTTCCCCCTAGAACCTCCAGAGGAAGAGTGGTCCTGTCAATACCTAGATTTTGGCTTAACAAAACTGATTTTGGACTTCTGGCCTCCAGAATGCAAAACAGTAAATATCTGTAATTTTAAACTACCTACCATTTTTGTGGTAATTTATTAGACCAGCCATAGGAAACTAACACATATACTATTTAAAACATAGAAAAAAATAAAAATAGTAACTTAATTCCTATATGTTCCTACCAAATATAATATTAATATTTATCATATATGATTCAGATATTTTTAGAAACAGTGAAGCTACAGTAGTACTCTTTCCATGCCACCCAAACTCCCCAAGGGTAGGCACTACCTTGAGGTAAGTGTGGATTCTTCCTATGCATGTTTTCATATTTCACTAGA
Organism: Bison bison bison; assembly: GCF_000754665.1. NCBI lineage: Eukaryota > Metazoa > Chordata > Mammalia > Artiodactyla > Bovidae > Bison > Bison bison. Next base: position 9,995,788 of record NW_011495050.1, read on the forward strand.
CATTTATGCATCTCTAATCAATATAAGATTGTGTTAAAATTTATGTCACTGTTAACTTTTACATAAATAGTGGAGTAGGAAATGTCAACCAACTCCAGTATTCTTGCTTGGAAAATTCCATGGACAGAAGAGCCTAGCAGGCTACAGTTTATGGGGTTGCAGAATCAAGACAACTGAGCAACTGAGCTCACACACACATTTATGTCTATATGCAACATTTAGTCACTAAACATTATGTTTCTAAAAATTTTTATCTAAATGTCTATTCTTCTAGTTCACTCATTTAAAATGTAAGACCATTTTGTTTAAGACCAAACATCTATTTATTTTCTTTTGATGAATATTTATGTGGTTTCTAATTTGTTTTCATTGCAAACAATGCAATTAACATCTCTGAGCAGGTTTTCTTGTATATTGTTTGAGACTTCATCTAGCAAATATTCTTAGAAATGGTCCTGTTGAGCTGTTGGAAAAGTACATATTCACCTCTATTGGCTACTGGCAAATTGCTATACAAAATGATTATACCATTATATAATTCACTGTGAGTTCATGGCTGTTTCTATTTCCACATTCTGTGTGAAATGGTATCTCAATTTTAAAAACATTTTCATTTCCCTACTTACAAATGATATTGGACTTTTGCTAATCTGATTGCTTGCTCTTTGGATTTTTGAATTTTTCAATGAATATCCTTTGGCCCTTTGTGTGTATATGTGTGTGTGTGTGTGTGTGTGTATGTGTGTGTGTGTGCTGGGAGTGGGAGGGGGTAGATATGTTACTATTTTTAGCAGTTTTTTATATATTATGAGTAATACTTTAGTTTTATGTTCAAAATGTCTTCTACTAATCTTCTGTCTATGATTTACTTTTTATCAGGTCTTTTCTCATATGTGTTTTTTTTTTAATTTTAATGAAGTCAAATCTACCTTTCTTGTAATTTATGGGTTGTTTTGCATGTGTGTTTCGTAAAAGCTATCCCGTTATATGTTTAAAACATTAAAGCTTAGTTTTCTGCAATTAAGCCCTTAAACTTTCTGGAAATTACTTTGTGAGTGACAGAGTAAATATTTCATTTATTATTTCCACATGATTAGAAAAATGTGCCTCCATATTTAACTGAATTATTGTGAATCAATTCAATGGATAATGGGCAACTAAAAATACAGGCTAAAGAAGTTTCAAAATTAAAAGAAAAATGTGGTGCCCCAAATAACTCCATAACTGTTGAGTTTAATCCTCTGCCTTTTGAAGCAATACTCTAGGACACTCCAGGCATCAGCACACATTCATCTTTGGTTCTGTTGTTGACACACAAGATCTAGACTTAAACAGAAAACGGTGCTTGAGAAAATAGAAAAGTTCATCTCTAAGTCAATGTTTAGACAAGCATCTCTCTTGAATTCCATACTAATTATAATTCAACCTACAGGAAAGTTTTATACTGACAAGTGGTTATGGTGATTTCTAAATGTCAAATCTGCTGTGGTAATGCTGACTTCATTCACTCAGGTTTCAGGTATAGGTAATAGTATCCTGAGTGAGAAAGTCAAGGTTCCTGAACCAAGCACAACAAAGGGGGAAGATAGACTATATAATTAGGTACATTAACAAATAAGAGTTATTTTAGTAATCAATAGATGCTATGCTGCTGCTGCTGCTTCTAAGTCGCCTCAGTCGTGTTTGACTCTGTGCGACCTCATGGACTGCAGCCTACCAGGCTTCTCCGTCCATGGGATTCTCCAGGCAATAACACTGGAGTGGGTTGCCATTTCCTTCTCCAAATAGATGCTATACATAACATAAAACCAATTGATGTAATAGAGAGGGATGAGGGTAAGATTCTTGGGCAGGATGATCAGGAAAAAAGTTCCTGAAGGGAGTAACAACTGATCTGTGACCTTACTGACAAGAAGGAGCCTATCATGCTAGATATGGGGACAGATGCTCTAGGATGAGGAAGTAACATGCACAAATAACACATATGAACGTGCTCGAGGAAGAATAAGAAAATTAGTGTGACTGGAACACAGGAAGCCATAAAGACAGAGTCAAAGAGGTGTATATGCGTAATACTAATTTTACTCTAAGTGTAGGATAAAAACCTGGAGTGGTTTTAGGTAGGGATGTGGATTGGTTTAGTTCGTGTTTCAAAAGACACTTCAGAAGGCCTCTTGGTTAGCTCAGTCAGTAGAAATGAGATCCTAAGAGACCACTCAAGATAATAATAGATGAATGTATTATAAGAGACAAAAGTGGCCTGAGTGACCAACCAGGATGTTTTTGTAGATTTTATAGTATTCTGGCAAAAATATTGAAGTCCTGGGCTAATGTTGTTTGTAGTAATAATATAACTACACATATTTGATAAATATATATATATATATATGTTAGAGTTAAATATTTTATATATACATATATATATTTTTTTGAGATAATTTTTCAAGGTAGAACAAGGATGACTTTTTAATGAAGGAACGATGGATGTGGAAGGAGGGAAAGAAGGAAATCTAGCATGGCTTTGTGGTTTGGGACTTAAAACAGTGTTGTGAATATATCATTTACTACCATGGATAAAATGGAAGAAGGGCATATTTTTGTAGAGATGAGGTAGATGATAATTAAGTTCTGTAATATTTCTGTCATGATATGCTTATTATTTATTCAGGTAAGAAGTGACAATAAGCAGATGATCAATTTAAAAAAAGTGTATTTCTACTCTTTTGCCCTAAACCATCTGATAGTGAACACAGTTTTATTTACAATAGCATAAAAATAACAAAATGCATAAGAATTAATATGGCAAAAGTAAAGCAAGACTTTTTACAATATAAACTATAAAATATTAAAAGAAATTAAATGAAAATAAATAAACGGAAAGCAATTCTATGCACAAGACTGAATATTAAGATGACAACATTCTTTAAATTGATCTACAAATTTAGCATAATCCTTATTAAAAATCCCAAAGACTATTTCTCCAGATTTGGAGTAGTAGATACTTAAAGTTGTTTGGGAATACAAGGGGGTAAGAATAGCCAAAACAAGTTTTGTAAAGAGTAGCAAAGTTGTCTGACTCATAATTCTCAGTTTCAAATTCAGTTACAAAGCCACAGTAATCTAAACATCACTAGGATGGATATCTTGATCAACGAGATAGAATTGCAAAATCCAGTAAATAAATCTATACATCTGTAGTCAGCTAGTTGACTTTTGATAAGGGTGCCAAGATAATTTAATAGGGAGAGAACAGTCTCTTCAACAAACGATGCTATTACAATTGGATATTCACTTGTGGAACAATGAAACTGGACCCCTTCAGACCAAAACAAAAATTAACTCTAAGTAGGTCAAAGGCTTAAATGTAAGATACAAATCTATAAATATCAAAGAATGATCCATAGGGATAAGTCTTTGTGACCTTGGATTCAGTATGCTTTCTAAGTTAAATAAGTTGGTCATCATAAAAATTAAATACTTTTGTGCATCAAAGTGTAAGGAATGCAAAGACAACCCATAAATAAGAGAATATTTTCAAATGAAATAACTGATAAAGATCTATACGAAGACTAAATTAAAAAAAAACTTGTAAATCAACAACTAAAAAACAAATAAAAATAGGGAAATGGTAGGAATGGGTGTTTTGCTTGATAAAATGTACAATATGTGCATGAAAATTGCTCAACATCATTTGTCTTTAGGAAAATGAAAACCAAAACTACAGTAACTACAGTATTTGAATAACTACATTCAAAAAGATGGACAATAACAAATGTTTATGAGCATGTGGAGAGCTTAAGTTCCTAATATACTGTGTTGATAATATAATGGTGCAACAGCTGTGGAGCTGTGAAAAGCTAAGAATCACGTCTTTACATGACTAGGCAACTTCTACTCTTGGGTATATTCCTGAGAATAAGAAACACCATAGGCACCCCCCACCCCCCCACAAACACACACAAACCACTTGCATGCAAATGTTTAGAGTAGCATTATTTATAATAAACAAAATGTGCTTTAAACAACCTAAATGTCCATCAAACAATGTGTTGGTAAATATGATATATCTATACAATGGGATATTAGTAATTATTAGAAGAAATTAGTGATACATGGAGGAACTACCTTAGCTACAACATGGGTGAACTTGGAAGATATTACCTAAGAGAAAGGAATTAGTCACAAAACACCACCTATTATATGATTCCCTTTATATGTAATGTCCAGAATGGGAAAAGATATACATAGGGAGAAGGTAGATTAATGGGTTGCCAGGAGCTGAGGAGAGAGGGGATTGGAAGTAACTGCTAATTGGTACTTGGTTTCTTGGGGGGGAATAAAATATCCTAAAATTAGATTATCATAATGGTTTTACAACTCTGTGAATATAGTAAAAATGTTGACTTGTGTATGTTAAATAAGTAGATAGCATGGTATGTAAATCTTATTGCAATAAAACTGCTAAAAAATAAAACAAAAAACTGGAAATAAGATCTACAATATGAATATTATCTAAACAGAATTTTCTTTTTTAGAAATATGACTGCATAAAGCCTTTATACATCTTTATATAATAATTAAGACAAATGTTCATAGAAATATTTCATGCAATAATATCATTTTCAATGTTTGCAGGTTTTAGAAACTTCTCTTAAAAACATTACTTCCATATTTGAAAGTAAATGCAATGAAAAGGATGTGAGATAGGAAATAAGTAACTGTTCCTGTTACACTGCTTTGACAATAGCAAAAATCATTGATAAAATCTCTTCATACATTTCTGTACAGAAAGCATGTATTTATGAATAATGGGTGACATACAGGTGCACTTAATATCTAAATACCAGTATTACTTAATGTTTAAGAACACAGTCCTCAGAGTCAACTTGCTTTGTTGTCTTTGAAAACAGCAACAATCAAAAAACATGATTCAAACAGAATATTTTGCAGAATGAATTTTTTTATTCATATGAAACAGAAATAAAAAATAACTTAATTTCTTCCTACTGCTAAATCCAATCAATCAATTTACTGTATTTAAATGCAGTGTGAAAGCATTTGGCCAAATGCCTAAATGCAATAGGAAGAGCTGCATTTTTATGTATGCTAAAAGGGCCACGCAGTATTTACTGCTAATGAAAGGAAGAAAAATTTCTACTGTAGAACATTGACAATTGTTAGGAATAAAAATAACTGAAAGTCCCAGCCTTTCATATATATTCATATATATGAATATCTGCAGAGATGATGAAAACCTCCATGCCTACAAGAAATAATAGCAAGGTCACTTATTGAAAAAAATTAATTTTAGGGTGAGAAAAGGTGAATTTAGCTGAAAGATACTTGAGAGAAAAAAATAAATTAGGAAACATAATCAATAGATAAAGGGTAGGAGGTCATTAACCACAGGCAATGCTGATTTTTTTGTGTGAACTTAAAATGAATACTATGTAGATTCTTTTTTGAAGTATATTTTAGCTAAAATATTATAAACTATTCAGAAACGATGTAAGTACAATTTATAATTGAGTCCCTTCACCTAGAAATATTTCAAAAAATTATTCTGAAGGTCAAAATATAACAGCTCTGATGAGCATATGAGAGTAAGAGCATCAATAGAAACTCATGTTCAAAACATGAAGGACTAAATAAACAGTTCCAATGGCCTTAACTGGCTATGTTGCTATTTGTATTTGATCTCTGAACAGCAAGGCACCATGTGACTCAAAGAAGCAAATACTGTGTCATCTAGTGCTACATTTACCATAGTACATCAAGAAAGGACTTTAGCACCTAACATGGAACGAAAGTTTATCCATTTATCAGAGAAGTTATATTTTAGAAAGTTTTTATGTACAAAGCAATTGAGTATAACTAACTGAACAAAGCTAGTGGAGGTGATGGAATTCCAGTTGAGCTATGTCAAATCCTGAAAGATGAAGCAGTGAAAGTGCTGCACTCAATATGGCAGCAAATTTGGAAAACTCAGCAGTGGCTACAGGGCTGGGAAAAGGTCAGTTTTCATTCCAATCCCAAAGAAAGGCAATGCCAAAGAATGCTCAAACTACCGCAATATTGCACTCATCTCACATGCTAGTAAAGTAATGCTCAAAATTCACCAAACCAGGCTTCAGCAATACGTGAACCGTGAACCTCCAGATGTTCAACCTGGTTTTAGAAAAGGCAGAGGAACCAGAGATCAACTTGCCAACATCCTCTGAATCATGGAAAAAGCAAGAGAGTTCCAGAAAAACATCTATTTCTGCTTTATGGACTATGCCAAAGCCTTTGACTGTGTGGATCATAATAAACTGTGGAAACTTCTTCAAGAGATGGGAATACCAGACCACCTGACCTGCCTCTTGAGAAACCTGTATGCAGGTCAGGAAGCAACAGTTAGAACTGGACATGGAACAACAGACTGGTTTCAAATAGGAAAAGGAGTATGTCAAGGCTGTATATTGTCACCCTGCTTATTTAACTTATATGCAGAGTACATCATGAGAAACGTTGGGCTGGAAGAAGCACAATCTGGAATCAAAATTGCCAGGAGAAATATCAATAACCTCAGATATGCAGATGACACCACCCTTATAGCAGAACATGAAAAGGAGCTAAAGAGCCTCTTGATGAAAGTGAAAGAGGAGAGTGAAAAAGTTGGCTTAAAGCTAAACATTCAGAAAACGAAGATCATGGCATCTGGTCCCATCACTTCATGGGAAATAGATGGGGAAACAGTGGAAACAGTGTCAGACTTTATTTTTCTGGGCTCCAAAATCACTGCAGATGGTGACTGCAGCCATGAAATGAAAAGACACCTACTCCTTAGAAGGAAAGTTATGACCAACCTAGATAGCATATTGAAAAGCAGAGACATTACTTTGCCAACAAAGGTCCTTCTAGTCAAGGCTATGGTTTTTCCAGTAGTCATGTATGGATGTGAGATTTGGACTGTGAAGAAAGCTGAGCGCTGAAGAATTGATGCTTTTGAACTGTGGTGTTGGAGAAGACTCTTGAGAATCCCTTGGACTGCAAGGAGATCCAACCAGTCCTTTCTAAAGGAGATCAGTCCTGGGTGTTCATTGGAAGGACTGTTGCTAAATCTGAAATTCCAATACTTTGGCCACCTCATGCGAAGAGTTGACTCATTGGAAAAGACTCTGATTTTGTGAGGGATTGGAGACAGGAGGAGAAGGGGACAACAGAGAATGAGATAGCTGGATGGCATCACTGACTCTATGGACGTGAGTTTGAGTGAACTCTGGGAGTTGGTGATGGACAGGAAGGCCTGGAGTGCTGCAATTCATGGGGTCACAAAGAGTCGGACACGACTAAGCAACTGAACTGAACTGAACTGAAACCAAAAAGAGATGCACATAATTCTTCATTGGAAAAACAACACCCTTTAAATTTTTTTCCTTAATAGATTTTGTCTTTTAGAGTAATTTTAGATTAATAGCAATAATGAGTACAGAGGTACAGAGGTTTCCCATATATAACATATATATATATATATACACACAAACACACACACACACACACACATATGCAATTCATTGGGTCACAAAGAGTCGGACACGGCTGAGCGACTGAACTGAACTGATACACACATATATATAGCCAATTCATTATGTTAAATTAATGAACCTATATTAACTTTGTATCGTTTAAAGTCCATACTTTACCTTAGGGTTTACTCTTGGTGTTGCAAATTCTACAGGTGTGAACAAATGTATAAGGGGATATATCCACCATTATAGGATCACACAGAGTAATTTCACTGCCATAAAAATCCGCTGTTTTTGCCTATCCATTCCTCTCAACCCTTAACCCCAGAAAACCACTGATTTTTTATCATACTGTCTCCATAGTTCTTCCTTTTTAGAGTGTCTTGTGGTTGGAGTCATATAATATTGTAAACTTTCCAGACCGGCTTTTTCACTAGGTAATGTACGTTTATGTTTCTTCTACGTCTTTTCAGGATTTGATAGCTCATTTCTTTTTAGTGCTGTGTCACATTCCAGTGTTGCCACATTATTATTACCCATTCATCTACTGAAGGTTATCTTCCAGGTTTTGGAAAGAATGAAAAGAACTGCTGTAAATATCTGCCTGGTGGTTTTTATGTGGACATGTGTACTCAACTCATTTGGGTAAATACTGAGTAGGATTGCTCTATCACATAGTAAGAATGTGTTTAGTTTTGTAAGAAATCATCAAACTATCTTCCAGAGTGGCTATACTATTTTGCATTCCAACAATGAATGTGAATCCCATTGTTCCACATTCTGGCCAGCATTTGGTGTTGTCAGTATTCTGGTTTGGGGCATTCTAATAGGTGTGTCATGGTATCACAATGTTAATTTGAAATTCTCTGGTGATCTATGATGTAGAGCATCTTCTTATGTCCTTATTTTGTATTTATGTATCTTCTTTGTTGATGTGTCTATTAAGGTCTCTGAGCCATTTTTTCATCACAACAAGATTGCTTTCTTGTTAAGTTTCAAGATTATTTATATGTTTCAGATAACAGTTCTTTATAAGATGTATCTTTTGCAAACATTTTCTCCCAGTTTGTGGATTGTCTTTTTACTCTCTTAACAGTGTTTCTCAGAGAGCAGAAATAATTAATGAAGTCCAGCTTGTGGATTATTTTTATCATGGATTATGGCTTGCTTATATATAAAAAAAAACTCTACATTTAAAATCATCTAGGTTTTACTCTACTGTCTTATAGAAGTATTACAGTTTTGCATATTACATTACATTTAGGTCTGTGATCCATTTTGAGTTAGCTTTTGTCATGTGTGGATGTTCTGTTCCAATATCATTTTTCAAAAAGACTATTTTTGGTCCATTTCATTGCCTTTGCTCCTTTGCTAAAGATCAGTTTTGTTAAATATCAGTGGGGTCTAATTCTGGGTTTTCTATTCTGTTTTTCACTGGCCTTATAGATCAAGTTGTGAATAATAAACATATTGAAAATTTTGAGTCTTCCTATCCACGAACATATAATATTTCTCCATTTATTTAGTTTTGTGGTATGTCTCATCAGAGTTTTGTAGTTTTCCTGTACAGATTTAAATATGTTTTGTTAGATCTAAGCCTAAGCATTTCATTTTCTTGGATACTAATGTAAGTGGTATGGTGTTTTTTTGTTTCATATTCCTCTTGTTCATTGCTAGTATATAGGAAAGCAACTTAACTCTATATATTTATAACTCTATATCCTACTACTTTGCTGTAATCATGTTATTTCCAGTAGGTTTTTAAAATGTTTTAGAATTCTTTCAGATTTTCTATATATACAGTTATGGCAACTGCAAAGACAGTTTTATTTTTTCCTTCACAATCTGTACATATTGTATTTCATTTTCTTGTTTTATTGCATTAGCTAGACTTCGAGTACAATGTGGAAAAGCAGTGGTGAGAGAAAACATCCTTGCTTTGCACTTGATCTTAGTGAGAAAGTGTTGAGCTCCTCACTAAGTATGATGTTATTTGTAGGACTGCTTTATAGATACTCTTTATCAAGTTGAATCTCCCTCTATTCCTAGTTTATTGAGAGTTTTTAATATGAATGGGTCTTGAATTTTGTCAAATGCTTTTTCTTCATACATTAATAGAATCATGTCATTTTTCTTCTTTAGTGTACTGATGTGGCAGAGTGGATTAATTGATTTTGGAATTGTGAACCACTCTTACATAACTGGGATAAACAGCATTTGCTCAAAGCCTTATAATTTGTTTTATACATTGCTGGATTCTATGTTCTAATACTTTTCATTGAAGATGTTTGCATCTCTGTTGATAAGAGATATTGGTTTGTAGTTTTATGTTTGTTTTTTCTTGTAATGCTGTTGTTTGATTTTGGTAGTGGGGTAATGCTGGCATGATAAGATGAGCTAGAAAGTATTCTTTGTGCTTCTATCTTTGTAAGAGATTGCAGAGAACTGGTATAATTTATTCCTTAAATGTTTAGTAGAATTCACCAGTGAAGCCAGTTGGGCTGGCTACTTTCTGTTTTGGCACATAATTAATCATTGATTCAATTTAATTAATAGATAGTTTATTCAAATGATTTCTTCTTGTATGAGTTCTGGAATATTATATTTTTTAAAAGAATTTGTCTACTTCACCTAGGTTATCAAATTTGTGGGCACCGAGTAATTCATATATGTTCTTTATTATGCTTTTAATATTCATGGTTTCTACTGTGATGCTTCAACTTTCACTTCATATATTAGTAATACATGTCCTCTTTTTATATTAGCCTAGCTAGAGGCTTTTGGTTTTGTTGATCTTTTCAAAGAATAGCTTTTTTTCATTGATTTATCTCTATTAATTTCATGTTTTCAATTTGATTTCTGCTCTTTTATTTCTTTTCTTCTGTTTACTTTAGATTAAATTTGCTCTTTCTAGTTTTTGAAGATGGAAACTTAGATTATTGATTTTAGATACTTTCTTTTCTAATATTTACATTAACTGCTATAAATTCTCTTCTTTTGTTGTATACCACAAATATTGATAGGCTAAAAACACTATCTTCGGAATATATTTTAAAAAGCTAACATAGTTCAAATGCAGAGATCAGGTATTTTTAACTTTTAAAGATGTGTGTGTAAATATGTGTGCTTGGTGTTTTTGATTATTATTATTATGTGAGGAAATTGATTGTAAAATTATAGAGTAATAAATGCATGGGTAACAGTGATT
>NW_011495050.1:10006603-10008024 GCF_000754665.1 Bison bison bison
ATTTCTTTTCTTCTGTTTACTTTAGATTAAATTTGCTCTTTCTAGTTTTTGAAGATGGAAACTTAGATTATTGATTTTAGATCCTTTCTTTTCTAATATTTACATTAACTGCTATAAATTTTCTTCTTTTGTTGTATACCACAAATATTGATAGGCTAAAAACACTATCTTCGGAATATATTTTAAAAAGCTAACATAGTTCAAATGCAGAGATCAGGTATTTTTAACTTTTAAAGATGTGTGTGTAAATATGTGTGCTTGGTGTTTTTGATTATTATTATTATTATGTGAGGAAATTGATTGTAAAATTATAGAGTAATAAATGCATGGGTAACAGTGATTTCAGGAATGTGCTTCACATGTTGTGATTTTACTCTTTTGGCGTTAAAATCAACCTCCTAAGTGGTTTAGGAATTTCTTCTTTCTTTTAATTTTTTTTTTTTTTAAGATTTTTCATCCAATTTTCAGTTCTACAGTAATTCAAGGGAAAAGAAAAGGTCCACTGATGAAGTATATCCACATTTTATAGGTATCTCTAAAATTACTATGGTAATGTCCCAGACAGACTGAGAACTGAATCTTCCAGGACCAGTAGTTTAAGATTTTCTCCCTTTATTCAAAGTAATCGACTATAATATGGAAAACAATTTTTTGTTTAATTTTATTTTATTTTTAAACTTTACAATATTCTATTGGTTTTGCCAAATATCGAAATGAATCCGCCACAGGTATACATGTGTTCCCCATCCTGAACCCTCCTCCCTCCCCATACCATCCCTCTGGGTTGTCCCAGTGCACCAGCCCCAAGCATCCAGTATCGTGCATCAAACCTGGACTGGTGACTCGTTTCATATATGATATTATATATATTTCAAATCCATTCTCCCAAATCATCCCACCCTCTCCCTCTCCCACAGAGTCCAAAAGACTGTTCTATATATCAGTGTCTCTTTTGCTGTCTCGTATACAGGGTTATTGTTACCATCTTTCTAAATTCCATATATATGTGTTAGTATACTGTATTGGTGTTTTTCTTTCTGGCTTACTTCACTCTGTATAATAGGCTCTAGTTTCATCCACCTCATTAAAGTCGTATTTTTTCCAAATAATCACATAATCAGAGCATTGATTACAATCCACAAACAAGCCTCTCCCTTCTGTCCAGGTTTGATCAGAGTCAGGATGGAGAACTTTCATTGTGAGAATTTTCATTCCTCCAACATGCACTTGTTGACTCATCCACCAGTTATTTTTTGACAGATCATAATTTCAATGTCATGTAAGTCAGTGTCGTATATTAGTAGTTGTCTTTTGGGAAATTGCAAAGTGCAAAGTTCTTCAAAATCCTGAAACTTACTTTAAAGATTTTAATTTTGTTAGCAATTTACCTCTTCCATTGGAAATATTAAAAAAAAAAAAAA
>NW_011495050.1:10008124-10008463 GCF_000754665.1 Bison bison bison
TTTGGAGAAAAAAAAAAAAAAAAGAACTTTCCTGTCTGCTGGAATTAACAGCAACTGTTTTTGAAAGCACACAGAGAATATGCTAGTGATTCAAATATAGGATATCATAGAAGTATTAAATGATGTGATAATAAGTAGAAATTTTTGATCCTTACTAAAACATTCTTTGAGTTATTTTTTCCTGATAAATTATTTATATATAGATAGAGCCTGAAGCAGACTTTGTTACTAAGATTTGATACATCATGTATTCATTATTGAGCTTGCCTGATGACTCAGCTAGTAAAGAATCTGCCTGCAATACAAGAAACCTGGGTTTGATCCCTGGGTTGGGGAGAT
>NW_011495050.1:10008563-10009093 GCF_000754665.1 Bison bison bison
ATATATATATATATATATATATATATAATTAAGAGAGAAACAAAGAAGGTGAAAGAGATGATCCTGTCTTCCCCATTCTGTCATTTATATGTCAGATATATGTACCTACGTCTGCCAATAATTTTGACACTAGCAGATAAAGAAGGAGAACAATCATGGATGATATATTGAATTACTAAATCTGGAAATATCTCCCTCCATATATGTTGTTATATGAGATTCTTTAAAGCCTCTTTCAATTAGACACTTTATTTCTTGCATTTGAAAGCATCTGAACGGATACACCCATCTCATCCTATCCATCTATATGTACTTTCAGATATCCTGGGAAAGCATTTTTTATTGGAACATAATTGCTTTACAATGTTAGTTTCTGCTGTAAAACATCGTGGGTCAGCCTTATGCATACATATATTCTCCTCCCTCTTTAACCTATCTCCCACCCTCCCATCCCACCCATCTAGGCCATCACAGAGCATCAAGCTGGGCTGCTGTAGAGCAGTTTCTTGCTAGCTATCTATTTTACACAT
>NW_011495050.1:10009193-10011596 GCF_000754665.1 Bison bison bison
TATAGATAGAGCCTGAAGCAGACTTTGTTACTAAGATTTGATACATCATGTATTCATTATTGAGCTTGCCTGATGACTCAGCTGGTAAAGAATCTGCCTGCAATACAAGAAACCTGGGTTTGATCCCTGGGTTGGGGAGATACCCTGGAGAAGGGAATGGGTACTCCAATATTCTGACCTGGAGAATTCCATGGACTGTGGAAAATTCTGAAAGAGATGGGAATACCAGACCACCTGACCTGCCTCTTGAGAAATTTGTATGCAGGTCAGGAAGCAACAGTTAGAACTGGACATGGAACAACAGACTGGTTCAAATAGGAAAAGGAGTTCATCAAGGCTGTATATTGTCACCCTGTTTATTTAACTTATATGCAGAGTACATCATGAGAAATGCTGGACTGGAAGAAGCACAAGCTGGAATCAAGATTGCTGGGAGAATATCATTAACCTCATATATGCAAATGAGACCACCCTTATGGCAGAAAGTGAAGAAGAACTAAAAAGCCTCTTGATGAAAGTGAAAGCGGAGAGTGAAAAAGTTGGCTTAAGCTCAATATTCAGAAAACAAAGATCATGGCATCTGATCCCATCACTTCATGGGAAATAGATGGGGAAACAGTGGAAACAGTGTCAGACTTTTATTTTTCTGGGCTCCAAAATCTCTGCAGATGGTGATTGCAGCCATGTTAAAAGACGCTTACTCCTTGGAAAGAAAGTTATGACCAACCTAGATAGCATATTCAAAAGCAGAGACATTATTTTGCCAACAAAGGTTCATCTAGTCAAGGCTATGGTTTTTTCTGTGGTCATGTATGGATGAGAGAGTTGGACTGTGAAGAAAGCTGAGCATCGAAGAATTGATACTTTTGAACTGTGGTGTTGGAGAAGACTCTTGAGAGTCCCTTGGACTGCAAGGAGATCCAACCAGTCCATTCTGAAGGAGATCAGCCCTGGGATTTCTTTGGAAGGAATGATGCTAAAGCTGACCAGTACTTTGGCCACCTCATGCGAAGAGTTGACTCATTGGAAAAGACTCTGATGCTGGGAGGGATTGGGGGCAGGAGGAGGAGGGTACGACAGAGGATGAGATGGCTGGATGGCATCACTGACTCGATGGACGTGAGTCTGAGTGAACTCTGGGAGTTGGTGATGGACAGGGAGGCCTGGCGTGCTGCAGTTCATGGGGTCACAAAGAGTCGGACACGACTGAGTGACTGATCTGATCTGATCTGATCTGTACATCCATGGGGTGTCAAAGAGTAAGACAATCTGGACTAAGAATGAATCTTTTATATATCATTTAATAAACATAGTATCTTGTGGTTTTGATATGTTAATACATAAAATTCATGCCTCATATATTCATCATAGATACTTATATATAGATATATAGAGTATATATTACTAAAAGGCACATGGTTATTCTATCTCTATCTGGAGATAGAATATATTGGTATCTATATCTACTAGTAGTTTAAAATTATTTGGAATTCTGCATCTTTCTTTTTAGCCTCATATTGATGTAAGTAGATGCTTCTTCCTAAAGACAGAAATGCTGATGTGAAGTCAAAGGAACGTTAATATCTAATCATATATTTTTCAGGAAAGTGCTTGATATTGAACATCATACAAACATTTTGTCATTTACATAGCCAAATGAGATTTGATGAATAGTGAAATCTAACTGCTATGTAATACATAGTAATAGGTTTTTTGAAGGGAACATATTAGTTGGAAAGTTTGAATGTCATCTTCATCTCTGACTATCAGTCCACATCTTGCAAGAGAAGCTAAAAATGACAGAATTCTTCCTATTTCTTTTTTCATAGAATATAAGTATGAGGTTTTTAATCCTAGCTAGTAGGACCGAGGAGAAGGCAATGGCACCCTACTCCAGTACTCTTGCCTGGAAAATCCCATGGGCGGAGGAGCTTGGTAGGCTGCAGTCCATGGGGTCACGAAGAGTTGGACACGACTGAGCACCTTCCCTTTCACTTTTCACTTTCATGCATTGGAGAAGGAAATGGCAACCCACTCCAGTGTTCTTGCCTGGAGACTCCCAGGGATGGGGAAGCCTGGTGGACTGCCATCTATGGGGTTGCACAGAGTCGGACACGACTGAAGCGACTTAGGAGCAGCAGCAGCAGCAGCAGTAGGACCAAAGCCTTCCCAGGTGGCACTAGTGGTAAGGAATCCACCTGGCAATGCAGGAGACATAAGAGATGTGGGGTCAATCTCTGGGTAGGAAGATACCCTGGAGAAGGACATGGCAACCCACTCCAGTATTTTTGCTGAGAATCTCATGGACAGAAGAACCTGGGCATAGGGTCACAAAGAATTAGATATGACTGAACTTAAGTAAGTGTGCATGGGAGCTATGGGGAAAAAAAAAAAAATATATAT
>NW_011495050.1:10011792-10026493 GCF_000754665.1 Bison bison bison
GCTGCTATAGAGCAGTTTCCTGCTAGCTATCTATTTTACACATGGAAATGTATATATATAATTGCTACACTCAATTCATCCCACCCTCTCATTCCCCCTCTGTGTCCACCAATCTGTTCCCTACGTCTGCACCTCTATTCAAACCCTGCAATCCCACTATTGGGCATATACCCTGAGAAAACCGTAACTCATAAAGATACATGTATGCCAGTGTTTGCTGCAATGTTATTTACACTAGCAAGGACATGAAAGCAACCATGACAGATGAATGGATAAAGATGATGTGGTACCTATGTACAATGGAATATTACTCAGCAATAAAAAGGAACAAAGTTGAATCAGTTGAAGTGATATGGTTGAATCTAGAGCCTGCCATACAGAGGGAAAGCACGTTTTGAATTGATTTCTCTTCACGTCTTTTAAATTCTCTTGGCTATAGCACCACATCTTTGACTTGGAATACCACAGCAGTCCCCTAAATGTATTTCCTGCTTCCACTTTTGCCCTCGTTAAAAGTAAAACATAACAGCTAGAAATGTATCTTTCAAAAATACGCATTATTATGTCAATTTCCTGCTTAAAATTCTCCAGAACTTCCCCAATGGACTTAGTGGAAAAATCTACTGCTTCTTCTGGCCACACCCTTATGTCATCAACTCTTGCCCTCCTCTCCATCCTTCTCTCTCATACTGCTCTCTGTCTTATTTGCTTTGCTTTAGCCATATTGAAAAATTTTGGTTTCACAGATATATCAAGCTGGTTCCATTTTAGGTTTTTTCCATAAACATTCATGCTGCCTATAATGGTTGTCTTACTGACTTTGTAATAGAATCACCTTTGATATTCATTCATTCAGCCTAAAATGGTATCTCCTCAGGAAGAGTTTCCATGACAATTTAATTTAGCCATTCAGTGTTCTCTTTCATAGCACTCATTTTAGTTATCTGAATAGTATTTATTGGTCTGTGTTTTCTTTTGTCCATATATTAACTAGATATTTTTAAAATCTGACTCACCTCAACTTCCTGTGAGGAAAAACTGAAGTATCTTGATTTCATATTTTACACATTTGTAATATGACTGGTCTCAGAATATTTTCAGTTTATATTTGTTGGGCTTCCCTGGTGGCTCAGATGGTAAAAAATCTACCTGCAATGCAGGAGACCAGGATGAGATTCCTGGATTGGGAAGATCTCCTAGAGAAGGTAATGACTACCAATTCCAGTATTCTGGCCTGGAGAATTCCGTGGACAGAGGAGCCTGGTGTGCTACAATCCATGGGGTCACAAAGAGTCAGACATGACTGAACAAATAACACTTTCACTTTCACACTTGATATTTGTTAATTATGAAAAAGTGCTCAGTCTCTTGTCATCTCTCCAATCTTAGTTTTATTTTATTTATATCAATGAACTGGCTCTTTTGTGTTTTTCCCTACTTCTTTGTGATAAGTTGTTGTTCTTCAGTTGCTCAGTCAGACTAGTTTGATTTCCTTGCAGTCCAAGGGACTCTCAAGAATCTTCTCCAACACCACATTTCAAAACCATGAATTCTTCAGCATTCAGCTTTCTTTCTGCTCCAACTCTGATATCCATACATCACTACTGGAAAAACCATAGCTTTGACTATACAGACCTTTATCTGCAAAGTAATAAGTCTGATCCAGAGAATTCTATCACACTTGGATATATTGACAAAACTAAATTTCCAAGCCTAGAAAATTAATAATTTCTAGACTATGGCAAAGCCTCTTATGGCTTTTAAATATTCTTCCAGAGTATCTGGGCCAAATTTTTTTTTAAAGGAAAACCCTTTACTTTTGTCCTGAATGTTCTTAAATTGCATCTTAGATTTTTTCCTGTATGTATTCCTTGCTCCTCAACTCCCTGCATTAGTGTGAAAGAATTCTTGATGATGCCAAATTTACTGCCTAAATGATTATTTTATTCTCTTTCTGGATTTTTTGGAGGAATTATTGAATATGAATTAAAGTAATTTTTAAAAGGAAATTTTCCTTGTTTCATTTTCCCATTCTAAACCTGATTTAATAAATACATTAAATTGCAATGAACATATTACAAGAACATGCTTAATTTCTTTGTAAATGGAATATAGTTCTAATAAGGTACCATGGACTTTAATTTCATAAGGAAAAATCTCTTAGATCATGAGATTTCATATTACTAATAGAACATGAGTTTAGGTTCCTTTATCACACCACTTAAAAACTGCAACATGGCCTTAGGTTTTAATGCTTTACTACTTGGTTCAAGGCTTCTTCAGAATGAAGTCCATTTTTATAATTCCAATGCTTTGCAAAGTGTCTGACACCTAAGAAGTGTGCAAAATTTTTTATTAAATTAGTCTATAGTGTTCATGATGCTTGCAGTGGTAGGTTAGAGGTGGCGGAAACAAGAGAAAATCAAAAGTCTTCTAATCCACTTGAAAAGAAAAAGACAAAGCTTACTTCCTTTAGAAACTGACATATTAAATTTATTTTCAACATGAATATTTATCCACTAAACACAGCTGATGCCATGTCATTCCATTCTCATACCTACCTCTTTTCACATAAAATGTCCTATGCTCATATTTTCATCTCTCTTTGCTTCAATCTCACTTTTTTCCCTTGGACTTCAACTTTATTTTCTTATTTTTCAATGTGATATATCTCTATTCAACTGAGATTGACCTCATAGATTGGTTAATTCATACCAAACATGTTAACCTTTTTCCTTATTGCCTTTCAACTAGAGACTAGACATTTTGGACTGGTTCTTCACAAATCCCTTTTCAGCTTAAGATGGCCAAGTGGCAGGATTCTTATAAGTGGGACATACAAATTGTCTTATAGTAGAAAAATATTGCTTCTTCTACTAAAGTGGCAGATTTTACTAGAGCTTACCATCTAGTTCTTTCCTGAATCTGAATATATTATCTGGAGCTACAGTGTCTTTTTATTTTTTTTTATTTTTTAAGCATAGAAAGGGCAACTGAATCAAAGAGATACTGGACCTGACTTTATTGTTCAACAATGTGGTTCACTGACTGTCTCCACGTTTCTTATCATCCAGAGACATAAATCTATTAAAATATTCTCATATCGGCCAAGTAATAGTCATCATTTGTCCAAGACCAACCAAGATATTATCACATCTGTGATGAAATTCACAGCCCTTCTGGATGAACCTGATCGTGCCCTTACCTGACATCTCTCCATTACTTGTTTATAGTGCTTCTTTAAATCAGAGTTCTTCTTAAATGCTATACCTGCTGTGGTGTTTTTCTCACTTGCTTCTAGATTGTGATCTTCATGAGGGCACAGGCTATATTTTATTTATTTTTGAATGCTCACTCCTTGGAAAGAAAGTTATGACCAACCTAGATAGCATGTTAAAAAGCAGAGATATTACTTTGCCAACAAAGGTCTGTCTAGTCAAGGCTATGGTTTTTCCAGTGGTCATGTGTGGATGTGAGAGTTGGACTATGAAGAAAGCTGAGCACTGAGGAATTGATGCTTTTGAACTGTGGTGTTGTAGAAGACTCTTCAGAGCCCCTTGGACTGCAAAGAGATCCAACCAGTCCATCCTAAAGGAGACCAGTCTAGGGTATTCATTGGAAGGACTGATAATGAGGCTGAAACTCCAGTACTTTGGCCACCTGATACAAAGTGTTGACTCATTGGAAAAGACCTTGATGCTGGGAGGGTTTGGGGGCAGGAGGAAAAGGGGGCAACAGAGGATGAGATGGCTGGATGGCATTACCGACTCGATACACATGAGTTTGGGTGAACTCTGGGAGTTGGTGATGGACAGGGAGGCCTGGGGTGCTGCAATTCATGGGGTCACAAAGAGTCAGACACGACTGAGTGACTGAACTGAACTGAACAAAATCTAGAACATGTCTTGGAATGTACAGTCATACAACCAGTGTATATTAAGCTGAAAACATTTTCATGGATTTGGTGTGGGGGTAAAACAATTACTTGACCTCTGAGAAAATTATTTTTAGCCACTGCCCCTTAGTAACAATAGCCAATATGGTAAAGAGACAAATACTCTTTAACACAAAAGTGAAATAGGTTCAAAGAGGAATTAAGAGAAGGATATTTGTCCCCAAACTTTGCAGGCCATGAGGTCCTTGGTAGAAGACAATACAGTAAGTCTTACTGAGCCAGCTAGATATATACATTCCTGAGGAAATCGCTCTTCCTTTATGGCAGAGATATTGAACAAGAATTAGTGGTACAACAGTCTATCCAAACCCCAAGAAGGCCAGAGTTAACTTGTGTTCAATTTTAAAATCAGACACATCTGGACATTCACATCTAATCAAACCCTCAGGTTCCCACATGTACTTCACAAAAGAGGGAAGGACAGCTAAAGTTTCTTTCTTGCAGAAGATACAAAGTTCCTGATCAAACAATTGTGAAACAATGAGTGGCCAAAGAAACCTTTTACACTTGTAAATACTTTTGAAATTGATACATTAAATTTAAAAACATATTAAGAAAACAGTTCAGACAGAGTAGAGGTATAGGTGGGCACTTCCAATTACCACTGAAATGATGAGCTTTCAAAAAGAATAAATGTGCTACTGAGTTCCTTCTGCTAACGACTATGAGCAGGAGTATACCTTGGTTCTGTATAGTTTTCTGGGCTTCCTGGGTGGTTCAGCGGGTAAAGAATCCACCTGCAATGCAGGAGACATAGGACATGCAAATTGTATTCCTGGGTCGGAAAGTTCCTTTGGAGAAGGAAATGGTAACTAACTCCAGTGTTTTTGTCTGAAAAGCCCCATGGACAGAGGAACTTTGTGGGCTACATGAGATAACAAAAGAGTAAGACATGATTTATTGCCTAAGCAAGAACAAATATATATTAAATATATCTCATTAATTATATTAAGTATGCTTCATAGCATAAGGCTAACTTCTATACTTTAGTTCCAATTAAATGTTTTTTCTATGTTCAATTGAAACTCTCCAGTATGTTTACAATTACAGCATTGATCTTAAAGGTATTATGTTAACGGATAATATATATGTGAAAAAGTAAGTACTTCTAAGTATGTATTATGATTATTTCTTTCTACTAGTCCTCACTTTATTTTATTTTATTTTTTTAGCCCTCACTTTAAAGTAAATGAAATTGATATGAGATGCTACTATTGAGCTATCTTTTATTTTACAATCAACCTGTTATTTTTATATTAGAACACAAGAAGCATTTTTACAAGAAAATATAAAAATGAGTTAAAGCAATATTGACTCCCAACTCTTATTAACACAGGATTAACTTTTAAAGAATAGGATTGAATTAGCAAACATCTATTCATTTTAACTCAGAACAAAATTACCCTGTAAAATAGCAGTGCACCAAATGATAAATAAATGCATACTGAAAATTGACTTTTTAATTCAATGCACATAAAGCATGTAAAATTAAACCCAAGAAAAGGAGTAATTTAAATGTAATCAAAGGGGAATTTGAGTGGTTTAGATAGGAAAAAAAAGTGCTTTTATTCTGTCCTTCCATTTATCTTCATGTACTCACAAAAATTCTTCCCCATTTACTTACATGTATCTTTATATTTCCAAATTTTAGAAAATAGAAGTTTAGATGTCAGAAACTGTTGATTTTCTTCTTTTTTTTTTTTTAATTTTTTATTCCTTTATTTCTCATGTGTTCCCCATCCTGAACCCTCCTCCCTCCTCCCTCCCCATACCATTCCTCTGGGTCGTCCCAGTGCACCAGCCCCAAGCATCCAGCATCGTGCATTGAACCTGGACTGGCATTTTTGATGCCAGTGATTTTCTTCAATCCTTAGGTAACACAAATGTCTTGGGGGGGGGTGGATATTCTTCTTCTTTAACCCTTATGTTAATTAAACTAGAAGTGCACTCTTACAGCCTTGAACTATTCAAAGGCCTTCTGTGATTTCTGCTCTTCACTCTGCCTTAAGTTGTTCAGGTTTCTCGCTATTTGATATCCTCAACTTACTTCATCAAACCCAGGTGACCTCTTTATATTTCTCAGTATATTTTCCAGTGGCACACAGTATCATGCACTGTATAATTGTACTGAGTATCGAGAGGGAGTGAAAAATCATATCATGAACCAGAGAGAGTTCTGTTGTCTGTAGGACTCGCTCTCATTTTTTACTATCTGGAGCTGCTTGAGTTCCATTCTACAAACTTATGTAGAGGAGGAAAAAATAATTTTCTTTTTATCCTTCTGTGCTCTTAGCCAAGACCTCTGTCATAAAAAGATTAACAAAAGAAAAAATGTTTATTAACATGTATATCTCATGTTTATGTGTGAAATACCCAGGGAAAAATGAGCAACTCCCAGAGATGGCTCAGAATTCAGGACTAAATACTCTCTTACTAGGGAAAGGGTGAAGGGATAGAGCCCTCTTTGAGTAAATGATTTTTATTTTAGGAAAGAGGAATGGATCCTTAGAAGAAAAAGTGGTATGGTCAAATACTTGTTCAAGTGCTAGACATGCAGTGAGGACAGAGAAACTGAAATATTGAAGTTTGGTGCAGAGAAAGGTTTATTGCAGTGGCCCAGCAAGGAGGACAGGGCTCAAGCTCAAAAGACCCAAACTCTCTGATGGTTTTCTTGGAAGAGTTTTTATAAGTAAAATTTGGGGGAAGTCTGCAGGATGTGTGATGTTTCTCTAATTGGTTGATGGTGAAGGAGAAGGATGGTATTCTAGGAATAGGGCTTCCCTGGTAGCTCATCTGGTAAAGAATCCACCGCAATGCGGGAGACCCCAGTTCCCCTGGGTTGGGAAGATCTCCTGGAGAAGGGTTAGGCTTTCCACTCCAGTATTCATGGGCTTTCCTGGTGGATCAGTTGGTTAAGAATCTACCTGCAATGCAGGAGATCTGAGTTTGATCCCGGGGTTGGGAAGATCCCCTGGAGGAGGCTGTGGCAATCCACTCTAGTATTCTTGCCTGCAGAATTCCCGTAGACAGAGAAGCCTGGTGGATTTCAATCCACGGTGTTGCAAAGAGCTGGAATCTGCCTTCGGTTTCAACTAGCCATGTGCTTATACTCAGCCTGAAGTTACCATCCTGCACCTGGGTGGGGGCCTTAGTTCCTGTAGATAAACTGAGAGATATTTATCAGATTGTTATGTATATTCCTTGAGGAAGAACCAGGCCCCATCAGAACACTATTATTTCTTTCTGCATTCCTTCAGTCCCCTAATTAATATGGGTACAAGTTCACCCTCTGGAACTCTGGGGAGGTCTAGGAGACTAAAACCTGAAAAGACAGCCTTCAGAATGGGAGAAAATAATAGCAAATGAAGCAACTGACAAACAACTAATCTCAAAAATATACAAGCAACTCCTGCAGCTCAATTCCAGAAAAACGACCCAATCAAAAAATGGGCCAAAGAACTAAATAGACATTTCTCCAAAGAAGACATACAGATGGCTAATAAACACATGAAAAGATGCTCAACATCACTCATTATCAGAGAAACGCAAATCAAAACCACTATGAGGTACCATTTCACACCAGTCAGAATGGCTGCGATCCAAAAGTCTACAAGCAATAAACGCTGGAGAGGATGTGGAGAAAAGGGAACCCTCTTACACTGTTGGTGGGAATGCAAACTAGTATAGCCATTATGGAGAACAGTGTGGAGATTCCTTTAAAAACTGGAAATAGAACTGCCATATGACCCAGCAATCCCACTGCTGGGTATACACACTGAGTAAACCAGAATTGAAAGAGACACGTGTACCCCAATGTTCATTGCAGCACTGTTTATAATAGTCAGGACATGGAAGCAACCTAGATGTCCATCAGCAGATGAATGGATAAGAAAGCTGTGGTACCTATACACAATGGAGTATTACTCAGCCATTAAAAAGAATACATTTGAATCAGTTCTAATGAGGTGGATGAAACTGGAGCCTATTATACAGAGTGAAGTAAGCCAGAGGGAAAAACACCAATACAGTATACTAACGCATATATATGGAATTTAGAAAGATAACGATAACCCTGTATGGGAGACAGCAAAAGAGACACAGATGTATAGAACAGTCCTTTGGACTCTGTGGGAGAGGGTGAGGGTGGGATGATTTGGGAGAATGGCATTGAAACATATATAATATCATATGTGAAACGAATCATCAGTCCAGGTTCGATGCATGATACAGGATGATCGGGGCTGGTGCACTGGGATGACCCAGAGGGATGGGATGGGGAGGGAGGTGGGAGAGGGGTTCAGGATGGGAAACACGTGTACACCCATGGCGGATTCATGTTGATGTATGGCACAAGCAATACAATATTGTAAAGTAATTAGCCTCTAATTAAAATAAATAAATTTAAATTTTAAAAAAGCAAAAAAAAAATAAAAGCCTTTTTCCCACAAACAAAAAATAGGAGATGTAAAACAGCCTTTGCACCTGAGAGGGGTCAACAGAGCCCTGCTTGGTTTTGATCTTCCCTTTTCTTTGATTCTCCTCAGTCTTGAGGGGAACAGGTGTTAGACAAGAAAGAGAATGACATTTTGCCTAGAGAGATTAATTATAAACTGCAGAGAAACTGGGTTTTCGGGGGTACTCAATTTCAGTAGGATGTTAGAAGCCAAATCCAGCCTCTGTCCCTCAGCTCCTAATCAAGTCTCAGAGGCAGAGTTTTGCATCTCAAAAAAGAATAACTTTATTGCTTTGCTAGGTAAAGGGGGCTACAGTGGGCTAATGCCTTCAAAATCATATGTCCCAGACTGGAGAGGGTAGTGAGGAGTTTTAGTGTGATGGTTCAAAGATGGTGTGCTCAGCTTGTGGACAGTCTGGTTGGTTGATGATCAGGTAAGTGGGAGTCAGCATAATCAACTTTCTGTTTCCACCAAATTTTGGGGTCTCTGTGTTTATTGCAGCATGCAATTAACTTCTGACACCTGGAGTGGTTTTTAATACCTGCAAAACAGCTCAAAGATATGGTTATGTATCTCTCTTGAGGGGGAACTAGAAATTTGGTTCAAGGTTGCACTATTCTTTCTTGACAGTTCCTCCCTTGCTTCTGTATTTCCTGCCTTCCCTAATTAGCATCTGTTTGAACTTGCCATATGGGCTTCCCAGGTGGCACCGATGGCAAAGAATCTGCTTGCCAATTCAGGAGACATAAGAGACCCAGGTTCCACCCCTGGGCTGGGAAGATCCCCAGGAGAAGGTCATGGCAACCCACTTCAGTATTCTTGCCTGGAGAATCCCCATGGACAGAGAAGCCTGGTGGGCTACAGTCCATTGGGTCACAAGAGTCAGACGTGACTGAACCTGCCATGCATGCATGAACCTGCCATAAGAATTCTTGGAAGTTCTTGGAGGCTGAATGAAGCCTATTTCCTATAATCAAGAAATTGGCAACAGAGCAAGGCTTTTGTGCCCAGGAGCCCTACAGGGTCCTGCTCAATACCAGCGTGGTGGTTTGAACAAAATTTGTCTAGGTGAAGTGTTGACTTTGTCACCAAAATTGTGGCTCTCTGTGCACCAATGCCAAACAGAAATATGGAGACAGAGTTATGGAGGAGGAAGAAAGAATGTAATTATTATTTTTATTATAATTTATTATTTTCCAGGCAAAAGGGAAACACAGTAGCCTAGCGCCTCAAGAGCTGTGATCTCTCTTGAGTAGGGAGAGGTTATATAGTCAAGCAGCAGTAAGTGATAAGCACATTCCTTCTTCAGTAAAGCTTCAAAAGGGTGGGGTTGCTGACAAGGTGAGGGTTGGTGCAGGGTCTCAGGTGGTAGGTCTCCTAATCTTTTTTGTTTTTTGTTTTTCATTCTTTATGAGCCTCTCTGGTCCCTTTAATCTTGCCTCAGATGGTTTCATTGCTGCTTCTCCTTTGATTAGCAACTGTTCTCCTTTTGGACCTCAGAGAAGGTCATAGAGGCTGGAGTCTTGCCTACAAGAAGTAGGGGACTAAAATGCCTCCATGCCCAGGAGCCCCACAGGGCCCTGCTTGGCGTCAGCTTCTAGTCTCCTCTCTCCTAGCAAGAGTCAATCATCCTTGGCTGGTGACATCCTTGGGAGAACATTTCTGACAATTGAGTTCCTTTTTGAATTTCTGTCTTTAGGCAGAGAAAGGGAGTTTAGAGAAAGCTCCTCCCTGCATTCGCTGTTTTCCAGGTACCTACAGATCAAAATAATCAACATCAAAATCAACCATATTTTGAGGTAGTATGTCCTGAACTACTGTAGTCATGGTTTGGATGTCATATTCTGCTAGTCATCACTTGCAAAGCTTATAAACTCAACATCTGCCTCTCTTTGCTGTAACTTCCTAGAAGTGTGGTTCTTGCTGCTTTTCTTTCAGAATGTAGTATTCTTGCCCCTATAATATGTTTGGGGTGTGTCTTTGGATATGAGTTATCTGAAAAAATACTGGGTATAGTAAGCATATGTATCTTATTTAAATTACTTTTAAATTGTTATAAATGTTCTCCATTTTCCTGATTTTATAAAAAAAATTAGCCAGAGCTTTTTTTTTTTTTGATTATCTATCCACATTGTTGTATGTCTCTCTATCCCAGTTAGTCTTATTGTTACATTGTATGCCAAAAGCTGCCTTGTCAGTCAAGAGCTACCTTGTCACATTTTATTTAATCATTTCTCTCTAATGGAAAATGACTATCTACATTCCCCCCAGCCCAAATAGTGCTTGAATTGATGTAGTTCCATGAAAGATTTCTCTAGGGTATGTATCTAGGAGTCAGAACACTTGTTCCAAGAACTTATGGTTACTTATTTTCCAAGTACTATCAGACTGCCCCCAAATGGCAGAATCTGGTTATTCTCCCAACAGAAAAGCACATCCTACCACATTCTAGATTGTATTTCATCTTCTTCTACTCATTTTAGTCAATTTGAACTATTGCACTGTTGTTAAAACTTACATTTTTCTGAATACTAAAAAGGATGAACTTATTTTCATAAACTTACAACCATTCTGTGAATTGCCTATGCAAATTTTCTCAATTTTTTTCTTGAATTTATTTTCTTGTTAATTTTAAAGTTAATTGCATGATAAAACATTAGTTTTGGAGAGGTTTAGCTGCTGGAATCTCTTTTCCTAGTGTGCTAACATCTATTTGCTAAATGCATCTGTGGTTCCTATTGCTGAGAAGAAATATTTACTGTTTAATTTGTGATGTGTAACTTTTAAATGTGTGAAAAAGAGTATGTGGCTAAATACTTGTTTCATAATGAAAGAAATGATTATTTTTCATGGGAGAGGGAAAACCTCAAATGAGTGAGAGAAAAGAAAAAAGCATCTTAATATTAAACACAGTCCTTATGTCATTCAAACATGTATTTCATGAGTCAGCTTATAGGATAAGATTGGCAAATCATAATCATCTTTTTCTAAATTTGCAACAAATCAGGAGCAATGAACTCAATAAAAGTGTATGTTTTAATGACATATTAGATACTGAACTTATATTTCTCAAAAAAGTTGATAATAAATGTGTAACCTTTCCGATATATTTATTGGCATCTACTATCCACCCTGGGTACTGTGGTGATATCACTGGACAGAAGTCAAAACCAGAATATACACATTTACTCAAAAAGCATCAGATTGCCAAATTAATAAATATATAAAACATTGTGTCTGAAGATGTAAAGTTAGTAGGGGCATTTGTAGAAAGTTCATTTACATAATACTATGTAAAGTATGATTTTTTAATTGTATCAAATGACTCTTCTGCTGAATTAATTTGGCTCATTTTTTATAACAAGTTTGTATGTGTGTTTGCACTTCTGAGAAGTGTGGTGATAGCAATTGGTGTGTTAGATCCATTAGCAGAAGAGCTTTGCAAACAATTACATGGTGCCAGTAAACCAGTGTCAACAGATGCCTCAAACAGAAAGTCAGTTAATTGCAACAATGGATTATTTATATGTCCAATTTGTGGAATCAGAAAAAAAGTTTTGGAAGTTCACTGATGATATCTGAAATTCAATTAAGAGGCTTTATTGTAAATATGAAATTGTTTTTTGTTATAACAATATAAATTAAAAATTGAGAGAAACAAAATGTCACAGTATAAGTATTGCTATTATGAACTGAAGAAGCTTCTGAGTAAAAATGGTATTGGAACATTGAAATTTATATTTTAAAAAATTCTTGTAATTTATAATCATGTCCCAAGTGGAAATGTTTTACCAATGAAAATAGAAATGGTAGTATTAAAAGATAATTAGGGCTTCCCTGGTGGCTCAGAGGTTAAAGCGTCTGCTTGGAATGTGGGATACCAGGGTTCGATCCCTGGGTCGGGAAGATCCCCTGGAGAAGGAAATGGCAACCCACTCCAGTACTCTTGCTTGGAGAATCCCATGGAGGGAGGAGCCTGGTGGGCTATAGTCCATGGGGTTGCAAAAGGTCGGGCACGACTGAGTGACTTCTATGTATTCTATGTAAAAGATAATTATTTTTATATTTGCACAGAATGTTTTCAAGAGGGTGATATGTGTGTGTGTGTATACACACTAGTACTTATAAGGATATTTGTATATATATAAGTACATTTTCTTACTTTTATGCTTTTAAAGGAGCTTTTGACAATATCTAAATTTTAAAAAAGCTTGGAAATTAACTTTTCTAAAATGTTATTAAAAATTTTATAAATACCTTTTCTAAAATTTCAGATCCATTTTGTTCAAACTTAGCTGGAAATCTTTAATCATATATTTACAACCAAAGAATGAAGAAAATTCAACTTTGAAGCTTTTCATAAGTTTTAATTATTGAAATTAAACTTAAAAAAAGAAACACATTGAACAGTATTCCCTCAAAATCAAGGTAGTAAATTGTGTGATAAACTCTATGTTTTAAAGTATTTAGTTTTGAAATTTATCTTTGTTCTTTAGAATATATATACTATGGGATGAATTTTCCTATGCTTCTCTTATTTTTAAAATAGATTTATATTCTACTTGAATGTAATGGAGTTGAGTTGTATATTTCACAACATCTAAATTTGGTGAAGCATTCAAATAATCAAAATTATAGAAAATAATTAATTTTATCTTGTAAAAATACTTTTTGAAGAAAAGTACCTTCAGGGAAGGCAGAAATATTATATCTGCATAAATATTTCAGCTGAAATATTTACACATTTTGATACAAAAAATTAATAATATCAAGGTATATTTTTCTTTGAACTTACTAGCTCCCTCAGCATCTGTGAAGAAATTATTTTTAATGTAAAAATTATGAGCTATTGTGAGAACACAATTAAAAATTTTAATAATTCCAAATGTATTAATATAAAATGCATTTTGAGGAAATTATAGGAAATTTTATTAAAAATTAAGAATAACACACTACTGGAATCTTTGACACTTGTGGCTTTTGCATGCTGTCCTTTCTTCTAACTCAGTGCTAGGCTTCTTTGGCTAGCTCTCTACTCAGCTTTTCTCTTGATGATTTGACTGTACTTAGCATTATATTTAATTTCTAATTGTATTTCTTAGCATGATGTGTGCTCAGTCCCTGCTGTTGTGTCCTACTCTTTGCAAACCTATGGGCTGTAGGCTGCAGGCTTCTCTGTCCATGGGCTTTTCTCCAGGCAAGAATACTGGAGTAGGTTGCCATGCCCTCCTCCAAGGATCTTCGTGACCCAGGGTTTGAACCTGCATCTCCTGAATCGCAGGCAGACTCTTTACCCACTGAGCCACTTGGGAAGTGCATTTAGCATTTATCATCAGAACCTAAAATGAATTTGTGTCAGTATGATATGAAATGTAGGTAGTCTGTTCTGTCAAAGCCCTAATATATGACATTGATGTTTGAGATGGTGTGATCACTGACCTAGAGCCAAACATCCTGGAATGTGAAGTCAAGTGGACCTTAGAAAGCATCACTACGAACAAAGCTAGTGGAGGTGATGGAATTCCAGTTGAGCTATTCCAAATCCTGAAAGATGATGCTGTGAAAGCGCTGCACTCAATATGCCGCAAATTTGGAAAACTCAGCAGTGGCCACAGGACTGGAAAAGTCAGTTTTCATTCCAATCCCAAAGAAAGGCAATGCCAAAGAATGCTCAAACTACCACACAATTGCACTCATCTCACACGCTAGTAACGTAATGCTCAAAATTATCCAAGCCAGGCTTCAGCAATATGTGAATCATGAACTTCCTGATGTTCAAGCTGGTTTTACAAAAGGCAGAGGAACCAGAGATCAAATTGCCAACATCCTCTGGATCATGGAAAAAGCAAGAGAGTTCCAGAAAAACATCTATTTCTGCTTTATTGACTATGCCAAAGCCTTTGACTGTGTGGACCACAATCAACTGTGGAAAATTCTGAAAGAGATGGGAATACCAGACCACCTGATCTGCCTCTTGAGAAATTTGTATGCAGGTCAGGAAGCAACAGTTAGAACTGGACATAGAACAACAGACTGGTTCCAAATAGGAAAAGGAGTTCATCAAGGCTGTATATTGTCACCCTGTTTATTTAACTTCTATGCAGAGTACATCATGAGAAACGCTGGACTGGAAGAAACACAAGCTAGAATCAAGACTGCTGGGAGAAATATCAATAACCTCAGATATGCAAATGAGTCCACCCTTATGGCAGAAAGTGAAGAGGAACTAAAAAGCTTCTTGATGAAAGTGAAAGTGGAGAGTGAAAAAGTTGGCTTAAAGCTCAACATTCAG
>NW_011495050.1:10026593-10047750 GCF_000754665.1 Bison bison bison
CGCTTACTCCTTGGAAGGAAAGTTATGACCAACCTAGATAGCATATTCAAAAGCAGAGACATTACTTTGCCAACAAAGGTCCATCTAGTCAAGGCTATGGTTTTTCCTGTGGTCATGTATGGATGTGAGAGTTGGGCTGTGAAGAAGGCTGAGCGCCGAAGAATTGATGCTTTTGAACTCTGGTGTTAGAGAAGACTCTTGAGAGTCCCTTGGACTGCAAGGAGATCCAACCAGTCCATTCTGAAGGAGATCAGCCCTGGGATTAATTTGGAAGGAATGATGCTAAAGCTGAAACTCCAGTACTTTGGCCACCTCATGGGAAGTGTTGATTCATTGGAAAAGACCCTGATACTGGGAGGGATTGGGGGCAGGAGGAGGAGGGGATGACAGAGAATGAGATGGCTGGATGGCATCACTGACTCGATGGATGTGAGTCTCAGTGAACTCTGGGAGTTGGTGATGGACAGGGATGCCTGGTGTACTGCGATCCATGGGGTCGCAAAGAGTTGGACACGACTGAGCAACTGATCTGATCTGATCTGATCTGATGTTTGAGAATATTTGCATTGAATCAAAGTCCTAATTAGAATATAATCAGTTGACCACACTCTACCAGGGTATTTTCTAGCTTTTCAAAATTGCATCTGAATAATATTTCTTTGGAATTGTCTCAAAAGAGAAGAGCATTCATATCCTATATAAGCCAAAACAACATATCCTCTAAAATAAATGTAAGCTTTGTATCTCTAAGATGCACGAGTGTGTGTATTCAGTCACTCAGTCATGTCTGACTCTTTACAAATCTATGGACTTAGCCCTCCAGACTCCTCTGTTCAGAGGCTTCTCCAGGCAAGAATACTGAAGTGGATTGCCATGCCCTCCTCCAGGGGATCTTCAAAACTCAGGGATCGAACTCATGTCTTAAGTTTCCTGCATTGATTGGTAGGAGGGTTCTTTACCATTGGCGCCAACTTGGAAGCCCATATCTAAGGTATGGGGTCATTATTCAGATTGGCTTTGTTAGTGGGAAATGGAACCATTGCCACATACTCTGGTCTGCAACTCAAAATAAAACAATTTATTATATTCTGCACTGGGGTCTTCTGGTAGAGAAGGCTGTCTTAGTAGTGGACTCAATACTCACATGAGATGTATTTGCCTTTTTAGTTGTGCGTTTGTTTTGTTTTGTTTCTGATAGCTTTTAATAATCATACTTTACTCATTTGAGTCCTGTATATCAGATCACTCTGATTTATTTATGCCATATGCTTAGGAGATCAAGAAACTTTAGGCAATATTAACAAACTTGAGACAGTTTCTCTCGTAGTATATACCAATATATTCCTATATATATACTAGTATATTCTTAGTGTATACCAATATTGAAATACTCTAATGAAGTTTAGGATTTATTATAATGGTAAAGCAATGAAGTTGTCATATAAATGCAAGTAAATGAATTTTTTAAATTAAGTAAAAAAAAAAAACAACTATTAAAAGACAGAAACTTAAGGAACATTTTATCTGAAAAATTGTAACAGGAAAGATTTTTGTTGTTGTTTAGTCACTCAGTCATGTCCAACTCTTTTGTGATCCTATGGTCTGTAGCCCACCAGGCTACTCTGTCCATAGGATTTCCCAGACAACAATACTGGAGTGGGTTGCTATTTTCATCTCCAGGGGATCTTCCCAACCCAGGGAACATGTTTCCTGCTTGCCAGGCAGATTCTTTACCACTGAGCCACCTGGAAAGCCCAACAGGCAAGAGTAAGA
Organism: Bison bison bison; assembly: GCF_000754665.1. Taxonomy (NCBI): domain Eukaryota; kingdom Metazoa; phylum Chordata; class Mammalia; order Artiodactyla; family Bovidae; genus Bison; species Bison bison. The sequence goes on from NW_011495050.1 coordinate 10,028,367, forward strand.
CAAAAACATTAACAATTTCTTAGATCAAGATGATAACCTAAACCTGTTTGGATTTAGCTAGAAAAAATAGATACAAGTAAATGAGAGATCAGAACAGAAACCTTGTCATTTAAAGGTACTAGCAATTAGATTGAATTGGAATAATAGCTGGAAATATGAAGGGATATATACTATGTTGAGCTGGAAAAACAAATGGAAATATGAAGAGAAAAGTCAGCATTCCAAAAATCATTGAAGGAGTGACTTCTGAATATAAATTATAGATTGTACACAGACATGATTGACAACTAAACTGGCATGTATGAGAGAGACCCCTGTGGGAACAGCAAAAAACAAAACTAGGCAAAAAATAAACAGGCAGAGAGAAGAAAAACAATCTATTTTTGAAAGATAAACCAATGAACTTGAAGCTAGATCAGTAGAAATTATCCAATTTGAAGAAAAATATTTAAATGATTAATAATAAACAGAGTTTCAGTGACCTGAGGGACAATTTAAGCCAGTCCAACATATGGCCAAATAGATTTGCAGAAAGGTAGAAGAAATCAAAAGGGAAAAAAAAAAAAAAAACATTTGAGGAAATATTAACTGAAAACTTCCCAAATTTGTGGAAAACATTAGTTTACAGATTGAAGAAGCTCACCAAACCTCAAATAAGTAAAACACAAAGACTCTATTTCCAGATACATCGTAGTCAAATATTTGAACAGGGAAAAAGAAAATCTCAAAAGCAAGCAAAGGAAAATGTAATGGGATGAATAACAACAATAAAATAAATGAATGATTTGTTAGAAATGAATTAAACTATCTACACCAGAAATGATGGAATGACATTTCAAAGGATGGAGGAAAACAAATAAGTATAATTAAGAATTCTATATCCCACTACACTATGCTTCAAAGATACAAGTAAATAAAGATGTTTTAAGAACAAAAATATCAATATCAATAACCTCAGATACGCAGATGACACCACCCTTATGGCAGAAAGTGAAGAGGAACTAAAAAGCCTCTTGATGAAAGTGAAAGTGGAGAGTGAAAATGTTGGCTTAGAGCTCAACATTCAGAAAACGAAGATCATGGCATCTGGTCCCATCATTTCATGGGAAATAGATGGGGAAACAGTGTCAGACTTTATTTTTTTGGGCTCCAGAATCACTGCAGATGCTGACTGCAGCCATGAAATTAAAAGTTGCTTGCTTCTTGGAAGAAAAGCTATGACCAACCTAGATAGCATATTGAAAAGCAGAGACATTACTTTGCCAACAAAAGTCTGTCTAGTCAAGGCTATGGTTTTTCCAATGGTCATGTATTGGATGTGAGAGTTGAACTGTGAAGAAAGCTGAGCACCAAAGAATTGATGCTTTTGAACTGTGGTGTTGGAGAAGACTCTGGAGAGTCTCTTGGACTGCAAGGAGATCCAACCAGTCCATTCTGAAGGAGATCAGCCCTAGGATTTCTTTGGAAGGAATGATGCTAAAGCTGAAACTCCAGTACTTTGGCCACCTTATGCAAAGAGTTGACTCATTGGAAAAGACTCTGATTCTGGGAGGGATTGGGGGCAGGAGGAAAAGGGGATGACAGAGGATGAGATGGCTGGATGGCATCACCGACCCGATGGACGTGAGTCTGAGTGAACTCCAGGAGTTGGTGATGGACAGGGAGGCCTGGCGTGCTGCCATTCATGGGGTTGCAAAAAGTTGGACACGACTGAGCAACTGAACTGAACTGAACTGAAGAACAAAATGTATCCTTTTTGTTCAAAAAATGTTTTTTGTTTGTTTGTTGTCAATAAATCAGGACTGTAATAAATGCTAATGAAAGTTCTTCAGTCTTAAAGAAAATGTCATTAGGTGGCCGTTCAGATCTGTAAATTGTGGAAGGAATTTTGGGGGGAGGAAATATTTTTACAGTAATGATATATTTTATGGTCAGATAGATGGGGGAAAAGTGGAAGCAATGATGGACTTTATTTTCTTAGGTTTCAAAATCACTGCAGATAGTAACTACAGCCTTGAAATTAAAAGATGCTTGTTCTTTGGAAGGAAAACTATGACAAACCTAGACAGCATATTAAAAACCAAAGACAGCACTTTGCTGACAAAAGTCCATATATTCAAAGCTGAGATTTTGGCCATAAAGAAGGCTGAGCACTGAAGAATTGATGTCTTCAAATTGTGGTGCTGGAGAAGACTCTTGAGAGTCCCTTGGACTGCAAGGAGATCAAACCAGTTGATCCAAAAGGAAATCAACCCTAAAGCTGAAGCTCCGATACTTTGGCCACCTGGTGCGCAGAGCTGACTCATTGGAGAAGACCCTAAGGCTGGGAAAGATTGATGGTGAAGGGAGAAATGGGTGCCAGAGGATGAGATGGTTATATTGTATCACCAACTCAATGGCCATGAATCTGAGTAAATTCCAGGAGACAGTGAAGGACAGGGAAGTCTGGCATGATGCAATCCATGGGGTTGCAGAGTCAGACACGACTCAGCAACTGAACAATAATAACAGATATGTAAATTGTGCAAAGACATTTGAGGGAAGGAAATATTTTTAGAGTGATGGATATATTTTATGGTTAGATTGTGGTAATTAAATATATTTACTTATCAAAATTCATCAATTTGCTTAATCTGTTATCGTATGTAAACTATACCTAAAAAAATAAGTAATCCAACAAGAAAGGCCTTCAGATGAGTGCAGTAGTGTAGAGTTCATGATTTGGTTCTTACTGTCAAGACAATAATTTCACATTACTGTCTATCTACAGCATCATGCTTCTAATAACTCCTGACAGAGTTATTCAAGTTATTTTGAATAAAAATTTTATTGGAGCTTGGATCATAGTAAAAAATACCAATAATGAACATTCAACATAATTGTAAATAGAATAGTTTCAAGTAGTTGGTTAATTGACATTTCTTTAGGGTAAGATAATTCCAATTTAAAATACTTTTACATTGACTAAGATAAAATAGATAATCTGCTAATAGTACTGGAAGTAAAGTTTGTCAGTTTGTTTCTTATCAGATCAAAAAACAAAATGTAATGGACAGAGTTCTCCTTATTTTGGCTTTAATACAGAAATCTCAAACTTTTAGCTTTAAAACTTACTTTAAAAATTAACGACTACTAATAAGATAGCCTTACAAATAGCTGTGCAAAGAAGAGAAATGAAAAGCAAAGAGGAAAGGGAAGATATAAGCATCTGAAAGCAGAGTTCCAAAGAATAGCAAGGAGAGATAAGAAAGCTTTCCTCAGCTATTAATGCAAAGAAATAGAGGAAAACAACAGAATGGGAAAGACTAGAGGTCTCTTCAAGAAAATTAGAGATACCAAGGGAATATTTCATGCAAAGATGGGCTCGATAAAGGACAGAAATGTTATGGACCTAACAGAAGCAGAAGGCATTAAGAAGAGGTGGCAAGAATAAACAGAAGAACTATACAAAAAAATCTGCATGACCCAGATAATCACGATGGTGTGATCACTTATCTAGAGTCAGACATCCTGGAATGTGAAGTCAAGTGGGCCTTAGAAAGCATCACTACGAACAAAGCTAGTCGAGGTGAAGGAATTCCAGTTGAGCTATTTCAAATCCTGAAAGATGATGCTGTGAAAGTGCTTACTCAATATGCCAGAAAATTTGAAAAACTTAGCAGTGGCCACAGGACTGGAAAAGGTCAGTTTTCATCACAATTCCAAAGAAAGGCAATGCCAAAGAATGCTCAAACTACCACACAATTGCACTGATTACACATGCTAGTAAATTAATGCTCAAAATTCTCCAAGCCAGGCTTCAGCAGTATGTGAACCAAGAACTTCCAGATGTTCAAGCTGGTTTTAGAAAAGGCAGAGGAACCAGAGATCAAATTGCCAACATCCTCTGGATCATCGAAAAAGCAAGAGAGTTCCAGAAAAACATCTATTTCTGCTTTATTGACTATGCCAAAGCCTTTGACTAAGTGGATCACAATAAAATGTGGAAAATTCTGAAAGAGATTGGAATACCAGACCACATGACTTGCCTCCTGAGAAACCTATATGCAGGTCAGGAAGCAACAGTTAGAACTGGACATGGATCAACAGACTGGTTCCAAATAGGAAAATAAGCACATCAAGGCTGTATATTGTCACCCTGCTTATTTAACTTATATGCAGAGTACATCATGAGAAAATCTGGACTGGATGAAGCACAAGCTGGAATCAAGATTGCCGGGAGAAATATCAATAACCTCAGATATGCAAATGACACCACCCTTATGGCAGAAAGTGAAGAGGAATGCAAAAGCCTCTTGATGAAAGTGAAAGTGGAGAGTGAAAAAGTTGGCTTAAAGCTCAACATTCAGAAAACTAAGATCATGGCATGTGATTTCATCAATTCATGGGAAATAGATGGGGAAAGAGTGGAAACAGTATCAGACTTTATTTTTGAGGGCTCCAAAATCACTGCAGATAGTGATTGCAGCCATGAAATTAAAAGACACTTACTCACTAGAGAAGGAAAAGGCTACCCACTCCAGTATTCTGGCCTGGAGAACTCCATGGACTGTATAGTCCATTTGGTCTCAAAGAGTCAGACATGACTGAGTGACTTTCACTTCACTTTCACTCCTTGGAAGGAAAGTTATGACCAACCTAGATAGTGTATTAAAGAGCAGAGACATTACTTTGCCAACAAAGATCCATCTAGTTAAGGCTATGGTTTTTCCAGTAGTCATGTATGGAAGTGAGACTTGGACTGTGAAGAAAGCTGAGTGCTGAAGAATTGATGCTTTTGAACTGTGGTGCTGGAGAAGACTCTTGAGAGGCCCTTGGACTGCAAGGAGATCCAACCAGTCCATCCTAAGGTGATCAGTCCTGGGTGTTCATTGGAAGGACTGATGCTAAAGCTGAAACTCCAATACTTTGGCCACCTCTTGCTAAGAGTTGACTCATTGGAAAAGACTCTGTTGCTGGGAGGGATTGGGGGCAGGAAGAGAAGGGGCAGACAGAATATGAGATGGTGGATGGCATCACTGACTCGATGGACATGAGTTTGGGCGTACTTTGGGAGTTGGTGATGCACAGGGTGGCCTGATGTCCTGCGGTTCATGGAGTCGCAAAGAGTTGGACATGACTGAGTGACTGAACTGAAGTGAATAAGATAAGAGAAATTACTAAATTAAATCCTTAGGCCCATATACTGAATAGAGTGGGAGAAAGTGATGCTTGCTCTAGTATTTAATGAACCCCACTTTCTCAAAAATGTAGTATAACAGAAAATATAGAGAAAATAGAAAATTAAAGAATTGATATTAACATTTTTGTTGCCTGCTATAATTATTTTGTTTGTTGTTAATATGGCTGAGACATTTAAGAAGATCTTATATACTACATATAAAAATTTTTTAAACATTTTAAGCAGTGTCTGTGTTTGGAAAAATATAATTTGCTGAAACTATATTTATTTATTAGCTCTATTTGTGCATTTATTTATAACAATTATTTTTTTAAGTTTAATAAACTTAGTGGATAAAACTAATAATAGTGATAAACGTGTTAGTCACTCAGTTGTGTCTGACTCCATGTGACTCTATGGGCTGTAGCCCTCCATGGAATTCTCCAGGCAAGAATACCTGAATGAGATGCCATTTCCTTCTCCAATTAATGATAAATAGTAATAGTGAAAAAACTAATAATTGCTCTCCATGTACCCAAGTATTGGTATTTGGGAGGAGAAGAACATCATCATATAAAACAGAGAAAAAGATATCTTTCTTTGCCCCCGCTCCCCTCAAAAATTCACCTGCCAAATAAGCCTTGGCAGCTTCCTAGCTCCCTTTCTTTAGTTCTCCTGAACCATAGCAAAGTTTCTGTTTTATCATATTTCAGAAAATAAGAGGAACTCGCGGAAAGGGAAAGAGTTGATCTAAAAATTTGATAATATTGACAAAGCATGATTGCTTTGGCTCCTTATGAAACTACTTCTTAGATGCAGGACCTTTGGCCAACCCCCATGATGGACTTAACAGTTGAGATTCGTCCCTGGAGAAGCAGAAGGAGAAATGTCTAATAAACACATTTAAAGTTCACTAATGTCTTGTGTTAAATGAGAAAGGCAAAAATTACACAGTCCACAATAATATTAACCTCCTTTCACAAAAATCAGCAAGCTGGAGAACAAAAACCAGCAGGGAAAACAATGTGCAAAGTGTACAAGGGCAAAGCATTAAACACAGAATTATGATTGCGAAGTTCTGACGTGAAAACCAAACAACAAGAAAATTCAGGCACTCAAGTCAAAAATATTTAGATAGAAGAGGATATGTGAACTCTCATAACAGTAATTTTTTAGGGGTTTTCTTTTGTGTCAGGAACTGTTCAAGGTCATCTGCATATATTAACTTCTTTAGTCTTAGGATCTGGCCTGTGACTATTTCTGCAAATGTAGAATGAGGACACATAAAGGTTAGATGGCATACTCCAGTGACATAGCCATTTCATTAGACCAAATTATATTAGAGTAAAGGCTGAGATAAATGGTCAAAGGATCATAGCTTATTAGTTTAAAAGGCCCTTAAATACCACCACTAATATATCTGTCCTATGTACCAGCAAATGCTGATAAAAATATTAGTAAAATAACTCAAAGTCTCTTTACATTAAATTGCTAAAGCAGTAATGCATAATTTTATTATAAAGATGCTAAAAGAGAGGTAATTATACGAAAATTTAATGACCAAATTAGTTCATTTTTCTCACATTTACTGTGAAACAATTTTAGAGAATTTTCTTCTTTATTGAGCTCTGGCCATGAAAATATGTGTTCAAAGAAGAAAATAATTGGGTTCAAAGGAAATATGTTAAAGACACAAAGCAAGAATGATTATTTACTTGGACTGGATGTCTTCCAAGTTGAAAATCAAAAGTACTTAATTAAGACTTGAGACTTCTGTTGATATGGTGTGAAAAAAGCAATTTCTCTTGCTTTTAAGATAAAATGTGTTTTGTAAGTTTTCTGTCCTGGAAACAAAATTAGCACAGGTTAGTATTTTGATTAAATGTGTATAAAAATTTATTGACTCTAGGTTAAAATATATAGGAACATGTAATTCAGATGTTTAAAAAGAAATTTCTCTTTCTCAGGCTAGAGTGTTTTGGCATGGAACTTCCTAGTTGCAATCCGAGGAAATGTAATTACATTCTTGGTCTTTGCAAAGGGGCAAGTCATGGAACAGGAAAAAACTGGGGGTGGAGGGAGGGTTTTGAGCTGGGAAAGTAGGTGGATTACTCAAATTCCTCTCTGCTACTGCTGCTGCTAAGTCGCTTCAGTTGTGTCCGACTCTGTGCAACCCCATAGACAGCAGCCCACCAGGCTCCCCTGTCCCTGTGATTCTCCAGGCAAGAACACTGGAGTGAGTTACCATTTCCTTCTCCAATGCATGAAAGTGAAAAGTGAAAGTGAAGTCTCTCAGTCGTGTCTGACTCTTAGCGACCCCATGGACTGCAGCCTCTCTAGTCATACTTTTTTTTTTTTTTAACTTTACAATATTGTATTAGTTTTGCCAAATATCGAAATGAATCCGCCACAGGTATACATGTGTTCCCCATCCTGAACCCTCCTCCCTCCTCCCTCCCCATGCCATCCCTCTGGGTCATCCCAGTGCACCAGCCCCAAGCATCCAGTATCGTGCATCGAACCTGGACTGGCAACTCGTTTCATATATGATATAATACATGTTTCAATGCCATTCTCCCAAATCTTCCCACCCTCTACCTCTCCCACAGAGTCCATAAGACTGTTCTATACATCAGTGTCTCTTTTGCTGTCTCGTACACAGGGTTATTGTTACTATCTTTCTAAATTTCATATATATGCATTAGTATACTGTATTGGTGTTTTTCTTTCTGGATTACTTTAATAAAAGATTTATTTATATGTGGGAGAAGGGGAATCAGGGCCATGTAAACAGTAGAAAAGTCTATTAGTAAAGTCATTAAAAAATATTAAGCAAAATATCCTGAATCAGAAGCCTGGGAAAGAAATATAACTGTCTGGTGCATGTGTGGATTAGGATCTGATGGGCAGAATTAGCAATTTGCCCTAAACTGCCACCAGGCTGATATCCTATGGCATCCCTGCACAGAGACTAGATATAGCCAAGTCAATACAGATGATTAAAGTCAATTCTGGTGAAGCAGAAGTTGACCTTCCCTCCTTAATGAATAAAAGAGACTTAGAGAGAGGCTCAGATAAGAAACTGCTCAAAATAAAGAGCCTCATTTTTCTATATGCCACATAATATGCCATAATATAAATGTTTATTTTTCTTTCTGACTTATACTTCACTCTGTACGACAGCCTCTAGGTCTATCCATGACTCTGTAAATTACACAGTTGACCTGCCTCTTGAGAAACCTATATGCAGGTCAGGAAGCAACGGTTAGAACTGGACATGGAACAACAGACTGGTTCCAAATAGGAAAAGGAGTACGTCAAGGCTGTATATTGTCACCCTGCTTATTTAAGAGTACATCATGAAAAATGCTGGGCTGGAAGAAGCACAAACTGAAATCAAGATTGCCAGGAGAAATATCAATAACCTCAGATATGCAGATGAGTCCACCCTTATGGCAGAAAGTGAAGAGGAACTAAAAAGCCTCTTGATGAAAGTGAAAGAGGAGAGTGAAAAAGTTGGCTTAAAACTCAACATTCAGAAAACGAAGATCATGACATCTGGTCCCATCACTTCATGGGAAATAGATGGGGAAACAGTGGAAACAGTGTCAGACTTTATTTTTTTGGACTCCAAAATCACTGCAGATGGTGACTGCAGCCATGAAATTCAAAGACGCTTACTCCTTGGAAGGAAAGTTATGACCAACCTAGACAGCATATTCAAAATCAGAGACATTACTTTGCCAACAAAGGTCCGTCTAGTCAAGGCTATGGTTTTTCCTGTGGTCGTGTATGGATGAGAGAGTTCGACTGTGAAGAAAGCTGAGTGTCAAAGAATTGATGCTTTTGAACTGTGGTGTTGGAGAAGACTCTTGAGGGTCCTTTGGACTGCAAGAAGATCCAACCAGTCCATTCTAAAGGAGATCAGCCCTGGGTTTTCATTGGAAGGACTGATGCTAAAGCTGAAACTCCAGTACTTTGGCCACCTCATGCGAAGAGTTGACTCATTGGAAAAGACTCTGATGCTGGGAGGGATTGGGGGCAGGAGGAGAAGGGGACAACAGAGGATGAGATGGCTGGATGGCATCTGACTCGATGGACATGAGTTTGAGTGAACTCCGGAAGATGCTGATGGACAGGGATGCCTGGAGTGCTGCGATTCATGGGGTCACAAAGAGTTGGACACGACTGAGTGACTGATCTGATTCCTTTTTATGGCTGAGTAATATTCCACTGTGTGTGTGTGTGTGTGTGTGTGTGTGTGTGTGCATACACACACCACATACTGCATCTTCTTTAACCATTGTTCTGCTGATGGACATTTAAGTTGCTTCTATGTCCTGGCTATTGTAAATAATGCTGCAATGAACATTGGGGTGTTTGCATTCTTTTTTAATTATGGTTTTCTCTAAGTATATTCCTAATAGTGGGATTGCTAGGTCATATGGTAGTTTTAGGTTTAGTTTGCCTAGGAAGCCTGCATACTGTGCTCCATAGTGGCTGTATCAATCTACATTCCCACCAATAGTGTAAGAGGGTTACCTTTGATCCACACCCTTTCCAGCATCTATTGTTTGGTGAGGGCCATTCTGACTGGTGTGAGGGAGATTGGGATTGACATGTATACACTCATGTATAAAATAGATAACTAATGAGAATCTACTATATAGGACAGGAAACTCTACTCACAGCTTTGTGGTGACCTAAATGGTAATGAAAGCCAAAAAAAAAAAAAAAGAGGGGATATTTGTATGTGCATGGCTGATTCACTTTGCTGTTCAGCAGATAGTGACATAGTAGTGTAAAGCAACTATATTCATAAAACAAAACATGAAGAGCTAAAAAGAAAGCAACTGGGTCTCCCGGAGACAGCACAAAGGTGAGGACAAGGTGTCTTGGCCTCGTCCCTTGAGGAAATCATTGAATTCCTCTGAGCATGGCCAGAGAAAGGCCAGAGTGAGGGACTACAAGGTGAAGCAGGTGAAGGAGCCTGGCTTCTCTGATTCAACACAGGCACCATTTGAAAATGAACAATTAAGTCATCTTTTATCACCAGCAACAATTTAAAGCAGTTAAGTCTTGAAAGTTTCATGGTCAAGGATCACCCAAACAACCCAATCTTCTAAAAATAGATTACTGGACCCACTCAGGAAAATGATAAAATCAAAACCAAATGTTTATATTGCCAGAAAATAAAAACATAACTCCATTAATTTAAGTATCTTTAAAATTTTTGGTGTTCAACACTTATCACATAAAACAAAAGAAGAATTCTAAGCAAAATCTCAAAGACTTTATTTCTATCATAGCAATTTTCTACTAACTGTATGAGGTTCTGGTTCTTATTTTAGGTCTTTTACATTTTTATTTTCTCTAATATACCTTCGGGGAGATGTTAAAATTTCTTCTAAGATTCCATACTGTGTCGATATGCCATTAGGAAACCACATGCAGATTTGTAAACTATAAACCTACTTTGAGATAATTTGACAATATTTTCAGAGAAAATTATTAATAAATTCTTTAAAAAAAATACCTTAGTTGATTCTGATTCTGCAACCAGGGTATTGATTTGCTTTTATCCTTCTCGGTGGCTCTTTTTTTTTTTTTTTTTAATTAAACCTAAATGTATTCTTTCCAAAACACTCCCTCAAGCTGTGAAACATTTTAAAGACCACATTCTAAATTTAAACAAATTTAAATAAGAGAGAAAGTTTAATTTCATATGCAGAATATTTGTGACAAGCTCTAAATGGTTGCTTGGTTGTTCCTCAGATTATTTTTCCCTGTCATATTTGCATAATTTGTGTCTCATGGGAAAAAAGATAACATGACAAATTTGATTTTATTTTTGTCCTGAATTAAGGGAAAATTGATATGAATACTGTCTACCAGTTATATGCTTATTTTCACATTAATCAAGACTACCATAAAAAATGGACCCAAATCATAGTGAGAAGTTCAAATGGTTCAACACTTATTGTGGATTGCTGGTAACTTCCAGTGACTGGCACACCCATTTTACAGGTTTAGTAAAATCTCATAGACAGTAATCCCTGAACTGCTAATTTTGTTCTAAGAAGTAGTTGAGAATATAAGCAGACTTTGAATATCATATTAGCTTAAGTATGACAGCATATAAGCTCAACATTCAGAAAACTAAGATCATGGCATCTGGTCCCATCACTTCATGGGAAATAGATGGGGAAACAGTGGAAACAGTGAGAGACTTTATTTTTTGGGGTTTCAAAATCTCTGCAGATGGTGACTGCAGCCATGAAACTAAAAGACGCTTGCTCCTTGGAAAGAACATTATGACCAATCTAGACAGCATATTAAAAAGCAGTGACACTACTTTGTCGACAAAGTCCATCTAGTCAAATCTATGGTTTTTCTAGTAGTCATGCATGGATGTGAGAGGACTATAAAGGAAACTGAGTGCCAAAGAACTGATGTTTTTGAACTGTGGTATTCAAGAAGACTCAGGAGTCCCTTAGACTGCAAGAAGATACAACCAGTCCATCCTAAAGGAAATCAGTCCTGAATATTCATCAGAAGGACTGAAGTTGATGTTCCATTACTTTGACCACCTGATGTGAAGAACTGATTCATTGGAAAAGACCCTGATGCTGGGAAAAATTGAAGGCAGGAGGAGAAGGGGATGACAGAGGATTAGATGGTTGGATGGCATCACCGATTCCATGATCATGGGTTTGAACAAGCTCTGGGAGTTGGTGATGTACATGGATGCCTGGGGTGCTGTAGTCCATGAGGTCAAGAGTGACTGAACTGACACTGATACTGAGAGAGAGTTGAGGCAGTATTATTTTCTGAACTTTTAATCACCTTCTTTATAATATTTATTCTCTGCTAGTCTATGCCTTTTGCATAACCTTTGGTTCCCTGATTGTTTGATTCCATCTTTCCTAGTAACTCCCTCTAAGACTCCAGATAAGGGATATGGTCCTGATTTCAAGTTTGGTTTCTAGATAGGATTCATCCAAGTGCCACTTGTCCAGCATAAGTATTATTATATCCAAGCTGTTTACAGAACTAACTATTCTGAAGCACTTATTGGTTCACTCTTTACCTGAGATTTTAGATTTTATGTGTTCTCAAGAGAATTCTCTAAAAAGCACAAGATATATCTTTAATAAAGGCATCAGTTTTGAGGAAAGAATTTACCACTCAAACTTGTTTGATTTAATCTCACCTTAATTAACCAGAGGTGAAATAAAAGGAAACAATTCAGAGTAAAGCAGGGAACCTCTAGGAGCTTACATGTTTTTCTTAATCCTGCTTAGAGGTTAAGGATGAGAACAACACTTTTTTTTTTTTTTTTAACCATGAAATAAAACCACTTCTACTTTAAGAAATTAATCTAGTTGCCTGGGTTTGTACATGTGTGATCCCTTATGGATCATAGCCTAATTCATTATCATTCCTGTCAGACCATTCTTCTGGAGCAAAACCCATCTCAATCTAAACATATTGCCTTGAACTAACTATATCAGCCATGTCTATTGAATAGCAAGACTGATGATCAGCAGTTGGAAAGTTCATCATGGTATTGATGCACCATAGTTTGTGCCTAGCTACAGGGAAGATTTCAGATTCCAAACTCACTGTTACTGGGCATATCTTGCAATACTCAGGGACAAGTGTCAAGGCTGTTTGTTTTGGATAAAAGTCCCTTTTAGTTTTGGAGTTCTGTCTTTGCTCATTAATATATGTTAGTACTTAATGGAACAAGCACTATTCTAGGTGCTGGGGTTTAGCAGAGAGTAAGACAGACTGCATCTGTACCATCGTGACGTTTGTAGTCTGGTGGGAGGGAGACAGACAGAACGGGAGCTGGTGAAGCATGCAACAAAGACAAGTAGAGTGGAAAAGGAAGGAGTGCTGGGGGTACTATCTTCTGCAGGGAAATCAGATATGACATTTAATTTTTGATAATGAGATTTACAGTTGAAGAACAGATATTTCTAAGAGCTCCTAATGAAATTAATCTATCAATAGTCTTAGTGATAGAAAAATCATAGTCCTTTCAGTAAACATTTTCTCTTTCCTTTCTATGACATGTTCTTACTCAGTCTTTGATACTGAAATCCACCATGTTTTTTTTTTAAGCTGAGTCACTCATGGTGCTACAACATAAAATATGCCCTTTATATGTGATAGGTGAAGAGCCTTAAAACTGGAAAACTGCTTTTGAATGTCTTCTATCTGTGTTGATTTCAGTTAATAGAAGATACAAACTTGCCTGGGCTTAGCATTGGGAGAGTATACCAAATATTTTAATGTAATTATTTTAGAGGAAGAAATCTTCTAATTGACGATAGTGTCTTGAAATCCCCTCACTGTGTATCTTATGAACACATTTTTGCCTTGGTTATTTATTTCCAAAACTTCTTTGTATATGATTTTGACATATCAGGACTTATATAGGTTATATACTAACCCTGGCTTCCCAAGTGGCTCAGTGGTAAAGAATCCACCTGCCAATGCAGGAGAGGCAGAAAACACGGGTTCAATCCTAGGTCAGGAAAATCACCTGGAGGAAGAAATGGCAACCTACTCCAATATTTTTACCTGGAAAATCTCATGGACAGAGGAGCCTAATAGGCTACAGTCCATAGGGTCTCAAAGAATCAGACACAACTGAGGGACTGAGCACACCACACACACATCCTAACCCTATATCTTTCACTCTTGATTCTATAGTATCCCTTATCTTGAATAATCATTTGACACTCAGAATGAATGAAAATGTTAATTCTAATTTTTATCATGGATAACTAACACAGGCTGCTGCTGACTTCCCCTTCTCTGAATGTAATACTGGAGAGACTATATTAATGTGAGTGAATTTGAAGGATTTTGAAACAACATAAAACTGAAATGTGGAGGCCAAACATTTTTGATTGCAGTGTCAGATAGAAATGATAAGAGCTGGATTCCTAAGAACAGCAAGAGGCAAGGGGTTAATGCTTTGCTTTTGTCCTTTTCCTCATTTCCCAGGGTGAGCCCAATGATAGCCTAGGTTTTGCAGGTTCAGTTCAGTTCAGTCGCTCAGTCCTGTCCAACTCTTTGCCACCCCATGAATTGCAGCACACCAGGCCTCCCTGTCCACCACCAACTCCCAGAGTTCACCCAAACTCATGTCCATCAAGTCGGTGGTGAAATCCAAACATCTCATCCTCTGTCATCCTCTTCTCCTCCTGCTGCCAATCCTTCCCAGCATCAGGGTTTTTTTCCAATGAGTCAACTCTTCGCATGAGGTGGCCAAAGTATTGGAATTTCAGCTTTAGCATCAGTACTTCCAATGAACACCCAGGGCTGATCTCCATTAGAATGGACTGGTTGGATCTCCTTGCTGTCCAAGGGACTCTCAAGAGTCTTCTCCAAAACAACAGTTCAAAAGCATCAATTCTTCAGCGCTCAGCTTTCTTCACAGTCCAACTTTCACATCCATACAAGATCAATGGAAAAACCATAGCCTTGACTAGATGAACTTTTGTTGGCAAAGTAATGTCTCTGTTTTTGAATATGCTATCTAGGTTGGTCATAACTTTCCTTCCAAGGAGTAAGCGTCTTTTAATTTCAAGGCTGCAATCACTGTCTATGATCACTGCAATCACTGCAATCATCTGCAGTGATTTTGGAGCCCAGAAAAATAAAATCTGACACTGTTTCCACTGTTTCCCCATCTATTTCCCATGAAGTGATAGGACCAGATGCCATGATCTTAGTTTTCTGAATGTTGAGCTTTAAGCCAACTTTTTCACTTTCCTTTTTCACTTTCATCAAGAGGCTTTTTAGTTCCTCTTCACTTTCTGCCATAACAGTGGTGTCATCTGCATATCTGAGATTGTTGATATTTCTCCCAGCAATCTTGATTCCAGCTTGTGTTTCTTCCAGCCCAGCGTTTCTCATCATGAGAAACGCATATAAGTTAAATAAGCAGGGTGAAAACATGCAGTCTTGACGTACCCCTTTTCCAATTTGGAACCAGTCTGCTATTCCATATCCAGTTCTAACTGTTGCTTCCTGACCTGCATATAGGTTTCTCAAGAGGCAGGTCAGGTGGTCTGGTATTCCCATCTCTTGAAGAAGTTTCCACAGTTTATTGTGATCCACACAGTCAAAGGCTTTGGCATAGTCAATAAAGCAGAAATAGATGCTTTTCTGGAACTCTCTTGCTTTTTCTATGATCCAGCAGATGTTGGCAATTTGATCTCTGGTTCCTCTGACTTTTTGAAAACCAGCTTGAACATCTGGAAGACAATTCACATATTGCTGAAGCCTGGCTTGGAGAATTTTGAGCATTACTTTACTAGCGTGTGAGATGAGTGCAATTGTGCAGTAGTTTGAGCATTCTTTAGCATTGCCTTTCTTTGGAATTGTGATGAAAACTGATTTTTTCCAGTCCCGTGGCCACTGCAGAGTTTTCCAAATTTGCTGGCGTATTGAGTGCAGCACTTTTACAGCATCATCTTCCAGGATTTGAAATAGCTCAACTGGAATTCCATCACCTCCACTAGCTTTGTTCGTAGTGATGCTTTCTAAGGCCCACTTGACTTCACATTCCAGGATGTCTGCCTCTAGGTCAGTGATCACACCATTGTGATCATCTGGGTCGTGAAGATTTTTTTTTGTATAGTTCTGTGTATTCTTGCTGCCTCTTCTTAATGCCTTCTGCTTTTGTTAGGTCCATACCATTTCTGTCCTTTATCAAGACCATCTTTGCATGAAATGTTCCCTTGGTATCTTTAATTTTCTTGAAGAGATCTCTAGTCTTTCCCATTCTGTTGTTTTCCTCTATATCTTTGCATTGATTGCTGAGGAAGGCTTTCTTAGCTCTCCTTGCTATTCTTTGGAACTCTGCAATCAGATGCTTATATCTTTCCTTTTCTCCTTTGCTTTTCACTTCTCTTCTTTTTACAGCTATTTTTAAGGCCTCCCCAGACAGCCATTTTGCTTTTTTGCATTTCTTTTCCATGGGGATGGTCTTGATCCCTGTCTTGTGTACAATGACAGGAACCACCGTCCATAGTTCATCAGGCACTCTATCTATCAGATCTAGGCCCTTAAATCTATTTCTCACTTCCACTGTATAATCATAAGGAATTTGATTTAGGTAAACATTAGCAATACAGTATCTGGCAGAGGGGGGTTAAGTGTTCCCTTCTTCTCTCTACTTAACTCCAAAGTTTACCTAAAATCCAGAAAGACAATTTAAAAAAAAAGTTTGCTGTTCAGGACAGTGACCTGAGAGAATGTCACACAGAGAAAAAGATGGACATGGAGGGATGGTAGCCATAGTTAATACCAGAGACTCTGCCATGAGGCTTAAGTTTCCTTAATAATTTTTAAATGTGATGAAGCAAAATTAATGGATATTTAAAAATAAGAATTTTAAATAAGCATATTTTCAAACATATAAATATGCCTTCGAAATGTTTGGATAGTGGAAATACAAAATAGAAATAGGAATGTATTAAAATAATCAACCTGAAATATTACATGCCAGAATTTGAAATAAAGAAGCCAACAGTTGGTTCAACACAACACTGAATTAGGAAGTAAAATATTAAACTGATAATTCTTTCAGAGGGCATTAGAAGGAGATGACCAAATATAAAATATAAAATACATAAAAAATTAAAAGGTCAAAATATGAGAGTAGACAAATATAAAAAAGAAAAACACTTAGAAGGGAGGGAATATTAAAGAAAATACTTACTTAAAATTTCCCCAAATAAGGAAATAATTGTTCAGTCTCTGATTCATGTCCAACTATTTGCAACCCTATGAATTGTAACATGCCAGGCTTTCCTCTTCTTCAATATCTCCCAGAGATTACTCAAACTCATGTCCATTGAGTCAGTGGTGCCATCTAACCATCTCATCCTCTGTTGCTCTCTTCTCCTCCTGCCCTCAATCTTTCCCAGCATCAGGGTCTTTTCCAATGAGTCAGCTCTTCACATCAGTGGCCAAAGTATTAGAACTTCAGCTTCAGTCCTTCCAATGAATATTCAGGACTGATTTCCTTTAGAATTGACTGATTTGATCACCTTTCAGTCCAAGGGACTCTCAAGAGTCTTTTCTAACACCACAGTGCCAAAGCATTAATTCTTCCATGCTCAGCCTTCTTTATGGTTCAACGCTCACATCTGTGCATGACTACTGGAAAAACCACAGGCTTGATGATACAGACCTTTGTCATCAAAGTGACGTCTCTGCTTTTTAATATGCTGTCTAGATTGGTCATAGCTTTTCTTCCAAGGAACAAGCATCTTTTAATTTCATGGCTGCAGTCACCATCCCCAGTGATTTTGGAGTCCAAAAAATAAAAGCCCAAAATTTTGTGAGTCATCCAGCCCAGCATATCACATGAAGTACTCTGCATATAATTTAAATAAGTAAGGTGACAAATATACAGCCTTGATGTACTCCTTTCCTAGTTGTGAGCCAGTCTATTTTTCCATGCCTGGTTCTAGCCCAGTTTTATTTATTATCACTGTTTCTACTTTTTCCCCATCTATTTGCCATGAAGTGTTGGGACCAGATGCCATGATCTTAGTTTTCTGAATGTTGAATTTTTAAGCCAACTTTTTCAGTCTCCTCTTTCTCTTGCATCAAGGGGTTTTTTAGTTCCTCTTCACTTCTGCCATTAAAATGGTATCATCTGCATATCTGAGGCTGTTGATATTTCTCCCAGAAATCTTGATTCCAACTTGTGAGTCATGCAGCCCAGCATTTCACATGATGCACTCTGCATATAAGTTAAATAAGCAGGGTGACAAATAAATGGCCTTGATGTACTCCTTTTCCTTTCCCAATTTTGAACCAGTCTGTTGTTCCCTGCCCGGTTCTAGCTGTTGCTTCTAGACCTACATACAGGTTTCTTAGGAGGCAGGTAAGGTGCTCTGGTATTCCCCTCTTTTGAAGAAAATTCCATGGTTTGCTGTGATCCACACAGTCAAAGGCTTTAGTGTACTCAAAGAAGCAGAAGTTTTTTTGAATTCCCTTTCGTTTTTCTGGGATCCAGTGAATATTGTCAATTTGGTCTCTGCTTCCTCTGCCTTTTCAAAATCTAGTTTGAACATCTGGAAGTTCTCAGTTCACATACTGCTAACACCTATTTTGAAGTATTTTGAGTGTTACCTTGCTAGCATGTGAAATAAGTACAATTGTATGGTAATTTGAACATTCTTTGGTATTGCCTTCTTTAAGATTGAATTGAAAACTGACCTTTTCCAGTCCTGTGGCTGTTTCTGAGTTTTCCAAATTTGCTGGCATATCGAGTGCAGCACTTTAACAGCATTATCTTTTGAGATTTGAAATAGCTCAGCTAGAATTCTATGACCTTCTCTAGCTTTGTTCACAGTAATGCTTCCTAAGGACCACTTGACTTCACACTCCAGGATGTCTGGCTCTAGGTGAATGACCACACCATCATGGTTATCCGGGTCATTAAGATCTTTTTTGGTATAGTTCTTCTGTGTTTTCTTGTTCTTTTCTTAACCTCTTCTGCTTTTGTTAGGTCCTTGCCATTTCTGTCCTTTATTGTACCCATCTTTGCATGAAATATTCCATTGGTATCTCTAATTTCCTTGAAGAGATTTCTAGTCTTTCCCATTCTAAGGAAATGAATAGGGTATTAGAACATTTTAAACGAAGCTCATGCGCTAAATAAATCAAAGTATTCACACTTGAATTCAATCATTTCTAAACCACAGATCTCAAGAATTATAATTAAAGTCCCAAGAAAGACAGCACATTGACTTAGATTTTCCAACAGCATCACTGACTGAAAGAAGAAAACAGGAAATTTTTTCAAAGATTTGAAACAAAAGAGAAATACAGGTGGTTTAACTAGTCATTCAGTTCAGTTCAGTCGCTCAGTCATGTCCGACTATTGGCGGCCCCATGAATCACAGCACGCCAGGCCTCCCTGTCCATCACCAACTCCCGGAGTTCACTCAAACTCATGTCCATCGAGTCAGTGATGCCATCCAGCCATCTCATCCTCTGTTGTCCCCTTCTCCTCCTGCCCCCAATCCCTTCCAGCATCAGAGTCTTTTCCAAGGAGTCAACTCTTCACATGAGGTGGCCAAAGTACTGGAGTTTCAGCTTCAGCATCATTCCCTCCAAAGAAATCCCAGGGCTGATCTCCTTCAGAATGAACTGGTTGGATCTTCTTGCAGTCCAAGGGCT
>NW_011495050.1:10048680-10048947 GCF_000754665.1 Bison bison bison
ATGGTTCTCACAGGCTGAAGCCTGGCTTGGAGAATTTTGAGCATTAATTTACTAGCGTGTGAGATGAGTGCAATTGTGCAGTAGTTTGAGCACTCTTTGGCATTGCCTTTCTTTGAGAGTGGAATGAAAACTGACCTTTTCCAGTTCTGTGGCCACTGCTGAGTTTTCCAAATTTGCTGGCATATTGAGTACAGCACTTTCACAGCATCATCTTTCAGGATTTGGAATAGCTCAACTGGAATATCATCACCTCCACTAGCTTTGTTC
>NW_011495050.1:10049047-10073386 GCF_000754665.1 Bison bison bison
TCTTTTTAATATCTTCTGCTTCTGTTAGGTCCATACCATTTCTGTCCTTTATGGAGCCCATCTTTGCATGAAATGTTCCCTTGGTATCCCTAATTTTCTTGAAGAGATCTCTAGTCTTTCCCATTCTGTTGTTTTTCTCTATTTTTTTGCATTGATCACTGAGAAAGGCTTTCTTATCTCTTATTGCTATTCTTTACAAGGAGACAAATTTTACTCTTCCACCTATGAAATAACCATTTATCTTCCTCATATTTGCTTTCCAAGGCACATAGATGGTAGAAACCAAGATAAAAACTCTAGGATGATGTTTATATTTATGCATTGTGATAGAACAATAGGAATTTGGGTCAGAAGACTAGAGGGAAGTGGTAGTTTGTTGTGATTCTTGTGGTCTGGTAGATAAATCAAATAAAAATAAGTATAAAAACTGACATAAGAAAAATAATTATAAATACATGCCTTAAATAGCTACACATAACTATTGATACAATAAAAATTAATAGGTGTACTTCCAGTTAAACATGGTGGAGTGATGAAATGTTTGTCTTCTACTCTCTCCTAAAAGTATACTTGCTTGTGTATTCTCAGTCCCTCATTTGTATCTGACTCTTTGCAATCTCATGGACTGTAGCTTTCCAGGCTCATCTGTCCATGGAATTTTCCAGGAAAGAAAACTGGATTGGATTGCTATTTCCTTCTCCAAAAATACACATTAAAATAAACTTAAACTAATAACAGTGGGCAAAAAGAGAACTGGAAGGAAGACAACATTGGATGAGAGATGTCAACATAATTATGGAGGGTGAAAGTGAATCACAAAGTGGTCACTTACTGAAAGCTGAGGATGCTGAAATGTAAGTGTGGCGAAGGGGAAGACAACAAGAAGATGATTATTTGCTTACCCCACACACAATAATCAGGATTCTAGGGCCTGGATACTTCCAGGGAGTTGGTATTCAAAAGAATGGACTAAAAAGCTAAAAGGATTTGTGAAAAATCATAGATAGCTCCCTCCATTGCAATGGTCAAACAACTACAATTCTCTCACCATGAAAAGGCAAAGAAAACTGGAAAGGAGATTCTATACTCAAAGACTCTAGGCATAGCAAAGGACAATGGAAGGGGCATGTCACTGAAAACAGAGGAATTATAATCAACGTCTACGTTCATGGTAAATAACTGTGGACTCACTTCTTGTACTCGTCTTCCAGAAGCTGTTAACAGGACTTTAGCCTTTATTGGATGGAGTAGCCTGGTGGGCTACAGTCCATGGGGTCGCTAAGAGTCGGACATGACTGAGCGACTTCATTTTCACTTTTCACTTTTCACTTTCATGCATTGGAGAAGGAAATGACAACCCACTCCAGTGTTATTGCCTTGAGAATCCCAGGGATGGGGGAGCCTGGTGGGCTCCCGTCTATGGGGTTGCACAGAGTCGTATACAACTGAAGCGACTTAGCAGCAGCAGTAGCAGCAGCAGCCTTTATTGAAGAGAGAAGACTCCTTTGTGGAGAAATTACATAGTATAAAGAATTTAGCTAATGGAATTAGTTGTTTCCCAAAGGAATGGGCAAAGCGTTTTGTCTTATCATAATATAGTGATGTGCCCCCAACTAAAACCTCCAAGTTAGCAAACCATACTATTCACTCAAGATTTTCACTCAAATATAAATGAATAGCCATGGACCTGAAGATATCCCAGACAGCATCTTATGTCAAAGAAAAATAAATAAAACCAGCTAAAATTTTTAAAATATTAAAACTTGCAAAAATACAATATCCCTAGAGATAGAAGATAATATGTATTTATACAGTAAAAATTATATAGAAAGGAACACTCAGAAAATGAGGAAATGTTCTTGGAAGTACAATATGAGAGCAGAAGAAAAAAAGTGGAAAAAGTATGGAATATCCAAAGAGTAGGCTTAAAAATGCAAAGAGATAAAAAAATGTTGTGAAAAATAAGAATTTAGAGAATCGATCTAGGTAAGTTTGTATCTGGGAAATTATCCAGAAACAATATGAAGAAAGAAAATGGATAGAAGATAATAATTGAATATATACTAAAGGCTGTCACTTCCAACAGTACGTAGGATTAAATGTTCTACAAGTATTTGTGCTATGAAACAATTTAAGATACTGGGTGATATGTGAATCATATCTCAAGCTGTTATAATTTTATAATGTTTGAAAACATTTTTTTAAAAAATACAAAGCTGAATCAAGAAAGTAAGCAAACTCCCATCCAGGCAAGAATAGTCCAGGAGCATGAATCCAGTTTAGTCTGTGTGTTGAGTTCATAGATGCCCTAATGGCACTTGCCTCAGGAACTTACGTTTTAATGGTTGCAGTGAGGAAAAGAAGTAAGACCTAGTGTCTGTGCAAGGTAGAGAATCACCATAATAGCCCTACACAGAGATTAATGAAGGCCTACAGTCTCAGTGTCAGAGAAACTAAAAATAATCCATTCTCTAAAGGCAATTGTTTGACACATTTGCCAGAGCTCTGGCACTTGTTTGTAGAATGAAAAGCCACCCCAGAGAATTCATAACTGTAAGTTACCCTCATGCAAGACTACTTTAAATTCCCACCACACAGGTGGTATCAAAAACATCCAACCTTGGAAATTAATTTGATGAGACCCCAAGTTAGGAGCACCTTGAACAATCACAGATATTCTCTAGAGGATTGCACCTTCACAGCAAGGCTCATAGAATTCATTCAGATAAATCAGTGCACATGTGCTCACAATTAAAAAAAAAATCACAAAATGCTAGAGTAAAACAGCAGTTTACCTTCCTTTTCCCCAGAGATAATCACTTTTAAGCCTTCAGTCTTTTCTTCTGTTATTTAACTTCCATATTTACGAAGGATATAAATAAGCAACATATTTATTCTGCAGTTTATTTTTTGTAGATGAGACTCTATTATCTTATTACTATGTAAGAAGAGCATTTTAGTTTTTTGTCCGCCTCCCTGCCCATGAGTATTTGTTCACACACCTATAACAAATGAACATTCACTAGTCCCAGTCACATAATACACTATAAGAATTTTTAAATCATTTTTAGAGTTCTTGAGTTTGATTATTTTGAAAAAAAAGCAGTTTACATTTGAGCCACAGAGACTATATTTGTAATCAAAGTATAGCTTTTTTCCCCTACCAAAGTAAAGTTTTATCTCATATTTTCATTAGCTCTTTTTTATGCCCCATGAATCTATCATTAACTTACTCCCATGCGTACAAAACTCCTTCAGTGCTGAAGTACCTCAGGTAATAAAGCCACCTGCATTTCTAGAGAAATCTTCCCTTAGCGCCCTCAGTTCCCCTGTCTGCTTCACTTGCTTTCTAGCTCTGCTGCCCACTTACAAGCCTGGTTTTTATTTCAGCGATATGCTGAGCATCTTCTTTGCCACCTGCCTGAGTAAGATTCCGTGATCCTTGGTCCGCCTGCATTTCTGTCATTACTTTTTAATTTATTCATTTATTTTTGGTTACTCAGTCCTCCGATAGCATACTAAGGAAAGTGTGCATTGGATTCTATGTATATAATGTTTGCATGTCTAAAAACATCTTTAATTCTGGGGAGCTAATCAAAGAAAAAAAAAACTAGAATGACTAATATGCATAGAAGGAGGTATTTGGTCTCATCAGCAATTCAGAAAATCATGTCACAGGTAAGATGTGAGTAATTCTGTGGCCTGGGAATAGAGATATTCCAGGATAGTGGATGGTTTAGAGAGTGCTCAGGAACATGCATCAGTGATCCATCTAGTTTCAATAATATTCAGATCCAGTGTGTGTTGGTTTTCATTCTGATGGATTACACCTTTAAAAATATTTCATTTTGAGCATTGCAAAGTACAAAGTGTTATGCGACCCATTGCTGTGTCATTTCCTGTGTGTTAAGTAAAAAGGGATAATCTCTTCCTCCTTACCATCACCCAAGGATAAATTTAGACTCTTCATAGTAGTGAAAAGCAGTGTAATTGTTTTTATGGAGAAGAATTTTAATTAGAAAAAAAAATACAAGTAACTCAACTTGGATTAGACTCATTATAGATGAGGTTCAGAGTGATATGCCAATTAAAACAATATATTTGAAATATTTAATGTATCAAAAATATTCAACTGTAGAAAATTCATGTATTTTATATGTATAGGTATAAAACTTTAAGAGGAAATATTTCTAGTTTCAAGGATTTTACACACTGTCAGGGAAGAAAGACTCATTTACAAAGAAGACCTTAGAAGGTGAAATGTGTTGAGGACTCTAATAAGGAGACTTGTTGGTATTTGATAATGGGGATTACTGCTAGTTGAAAAGCTTCATGGTTGGGAACTTGATGAATAAGATACTAACTGTATTTAAAGTATGGACATCTGAAGTAAGTAGTTTACAAAGATTCACAGTGTTTCAAAACTCCAGAGAACACTCTAAGAGCTTGAATAGCTGAAATAGAAGAGAAAATGTCCAACTTGTACTTCAGGGCTATTCTTATGGTTTCTAATGTTGACTAGATTTGCTGACCATCTTCTAATAAACAATTTATAATATTTAATTCTCCATATGTTTTTCATGTTCAGAGTAGGTAAGCTGACGTAGTTCAATAGAATAAGCACATTTTATATTAACTGCATGTGCAATTCTGTAATTTTACTTAAAAGTTATTTTATCAGAAAATGTAAAGGTTACTTGCAAATTTATTTGAACTAGTGTATGAAAGCATCTTTTCTGGTGGTTCAGTGGTAAAGAAACGAAAAGAGTAAAGTGAAAGTGTTAGTTGCTCAGTCGTGTCTGACTCTTTGTGACCCCATGGACTATAGCCTGCCAGGCTCCTCTAGTCCATGCATTCTCCAGGCAAGAGTACTGGAGTACCATTTCTTTCTCCAGGGGATCATCCCAACCCAGGGATTGAACCTGATTCTTGTGCATTGCTGGCAGAATCTTGACCGTCTGAGCCACCAGGGAAGCCTGGAACCCACCTCCAATATAGGAGACACAGGTTTGATCCCTGGGTCAGGAAGATCCTCTAGAGAAGGAAGTGGCAACCTCCTGCAGTATTCTTGCCTGGGAAATCTCAGGCTCAGAGGAGCCTGTCAGGCTAGAGTCCATGGGGTTACAAAAGAGTTGGACATGATTTAGTGACTAAACAAGAAACAATATTTATAAAAATGAATAGTTTAATTTTAGTCCCTACTAGTGTTTTATTTTATTAAATCAGTTTTGCTTAAAACCACAGTAAAATGATTATACTGGTGATTTATGGGTGACTGGAATTATTTCATAAGGTTAGAAATGTGTTACTTTTTACAGTCATTTTTTTTCCATCTTGAGGAGTTTGTACATGAAGCAGCAATTGCAATTCTTGAGATGACACTTGCCTTTCAAAGGCCACAGTCATGAATGTGAGAACTTTGTAAAGATGCCACTTGGGTATTTGAGCTGCTGATTGCATTTCAAATGAGAAAAGGAGGATTACAAGGGTACTTCTTGATGCTTGTACTTTCTAACTCACAACTTTAATATTCAAATGATATTTTACAGGTCGTTGAGTTCTCATCTAGAAAAATTTAATAGTTGTGGGGATTTTAAGGTTCTGATTACAGGGGAAAAACATGCTTATGACATCCATGCAAATATTCTCTCTGGTCCATTGACCAACTTGCAGTGATGCTATACATTTGTTCTGCCCTAAGATTTTTTTCAAATCACTTTCTACTCCTTTTTTCTTTAGATTCATTCTATTGATTCTATTTTATTTTCATTTAATTGATTTGGATTTAATGCAGAAATGATGAAAAGATCAGGAGCTCCAAATTCAGTGAAATATGTGTTCAAATCCCAGGTCTGCTATTTATCAGCTATGTCTCTTTAAGCAATTCATTC
Organism: Bison bison bison; assembly: GCF_000754665.1. NCBI lineage: Eukaryota > Metazoa > Chordata > Mammalia > Artiodactyla > Bovidae > Bison > Bison bison. The sequence goes on from NW_011495050.1 coordinate 10,054,939, forward strand.
TGCTTTACTTTTCTTAAAAAATGGGACAAAGTATCATTGAGTTTATTAACAATTAGATGAAATGCCTCATGCAAAATGGCTAACATAGTGTCTGGCTTTCTAAGAAGTAGTCAATAATCTTGTCCTCTTCCTTCTTAAGTAAAGCTACTATTTCAGCTTTTCAGTACACATGCTAAGACCTTAAATTGAGCTGCACCACCTTTGGTGACTTAGGTTCTGGTTAATTAGTCATGTCCATTGTTTTTTAAATGTGCGAGGTTACAGTTGATTGGTTGTGAGTAATAATAAAACATTTGGAGGTGTTTTTTATTTTTTTTGGACTGAATGCAAAACTCCTACCTCTCTCTTCATTGTCCTTCTCTACCTTTGTTGATATTTAAATTTTTAACAGCATTAATTAGCTCACCACTCCATTTTACATAGGTTAAACTACATTGGTTCTTAATTAGATAACCTAATTCTTATGCTAAAATGATCAGAGCTTCTCTGGTAGCTCTCAACTGGTAAAGAATCCACCTGCAATGCAGGAGACCCTGGTTTGATTCCTGGCTCAGGGAGATTCACTGGAGAACGGATATGCTGCCCACTTCAGTATTCATGGGCTTTCCTGGTGGCTCAGATGATAAAGAATTTGCTTGTAATGCAGGAGACCTAGGTTTGATCCCTGGGTTGGGAAGATCCCCTGGAGGAGAGCATGGCAACCCACTCCAATATTATTAGTGCTTCCCTAGTAGCTTAGCTGGTAAAGAATCTGCCTGCAATGCAGGAGACCCCAGTTTGATTCCTGGGTCAGAAAGATCCACTGGAGAAGGGATAGGCTAATCCTTAACAGCATTAATTAGCTCACCACTCCTAAAATGATCATGACTTATTATGTTGAACCATAAGAATTAGCTCAAACTAATACATTCAAAAAGAAATAATAACATTTGAGACAAGTTTAATAAGTATTGATTTTACATTATAATGGGCTTTGCATCAGTTCTTTATTCCTGTGTACAACGTGCATATATGTGTGAGAGAAACCGAGAAGTGATAGATGAACCCTGGTTTATTAAGAGAAAATGAGTCCTGCAGAAAGGGGTTATGTAAGTAGTAAATTGGGGAGGGAGGAAGGGAAGTCTATTGTTAGATTAAGAGGTAAATTTTGATTTGTCACCAGTTTCTCTAATTTAAATAATTAACTTGAGATGTTTCTTTTTGAATAAATGCCAGATCCTAATGGGTTTTTAAGGCAGTTTTTATGAAAAGAAGATCAGCTTTAAGAGAATGCTTTGCTTTTCCTCCTTAACAACCTCAGCATTAACAGATAAGTTGAAATTCAAATATAATCTGACAAACCTGAACAATTTGCAAGTCCATAAATAGAGCATTGAGGGAGTTCATCAGTGCCTTGTGTGCATCTTCACTTCAGCTGAGAAAATCATCATTCCAGATAAAAATAATTCTTTTCCTAAAACATCTCCACACATTTTCAACAGTCACTCAGCAAATTATCATTTCAGTTCTTTATATAAGATGATAATACCGCTGGCTAAGATAATGACAGTCAATTTCCCTCTTAATTTTTTTAATTGTATTCATTTTTCTTATACTGTCTAATCCTACTCAGTGTGAAATATGCAAGAAAATCCCTGGATTAATGTCTTAATTACAGTGTTGGTTAATGTTGCTAGGTAGATGATTCTTCAGTGTTGAATATTTTAAAAAGGAGGCTTATTTTTTTTTCAACTCTCTGAGAAGATAAGCTAATTTTAAATGAATGATCTAGTTTTATGCACCCCTAATTCTGGCAGATGAACTATTTAGGGGGCAGGGATAGAGAGAAGTTCTGTATGACCTTAACAATTCGGACTTCTCTCACCAGAGTTACTGCAATGCTGAGCCTTGCTGACTTCCCCTCTTGCCAACATTAAAATGCTGAGGTCCTTGCATAGCACCATTTCTTAGGGGCTCAGATTGATTTCATTTCACCTCTTCCATCAAGGAAAGGACACTGTAATACATCTGTATTTTGCATACAGGTTTGCCTTCATGCTCACAACTTGTCTTCCAGTATCATCATTAGTGAACTTTTATAAAGCCTTAACAATGTTGTGCTGGAAAATATTTAACCAGTTATCTAAGAATAAGTACACATGTATATTCATACATATACTTATTAAGAATTATATAGTAATATAGTATATATATGATACACATGTAATATTATAATGTCTGAACATTTATTGTGAGTTATATGGAACCAGTTGATTCTTACAAAATGAGTTTGATTTATGCTGACTTCTATCTGCAACCAGCTATTGCTGCAACTAATGAATTAATAACATTCACACATTAAGGATAATTGATATTTTCCTTTATGTTGATAAGACCCAAGTGAAATAATAAAGATATATGTAAGAGTTTTACTCATCGGTTCTGATGTATGTGATTTTTTTTGTTACATTGGATAATAGTTCTTGAGTACTGAAGGGAAGTTTTTCTCTGTCTTTTTTTTAATTCACAATGTGATAGCCGCAGACATGACATATTTTAATGAGAAACGTCTGTTATTAACATTTTCTCCATTATTTTCTTAAATCTAGACAATCAACACTGCAGTTATGAGGGTACTATTTTCCAAATTTCAGGCTGAAAATATTCCCGCTATGGTCAGTGTGCCATCCACTGAACTTGGACCTGGACTAATTCGGAAGCTTACTTAGTATTTCCACCATTTGGATAAAATAGGTGGACATAATTCAAGACCATAGAGGATAGTAAAATAATTAAGAAGTGATAAAATCTGTATGTATTGCTTTTACTTTTAATACATTTTGTTTAATTGTGTTAGATTTTTGATATTCACCTTTATTAATTTCACCTTGAATGCTCACACATGAAGAGGTCTAGATCAAAGACAAATATCTTATTACTTAAATAGTAAAGCTCATCAGATATCTGCTTTGCCCCTGGCTATAGCCCTGGAATGATGTGATAAAAACTAGGTCAAATATGCCACCCTGGTAGCTGAACTCTATTTAAACAAAAAATGAAGAACAATGGATTTTCTCCATTTTTTTATAGAAAAGAGACAGTCATGCTCCTTCTCTCTCAAATAAGAGAGAGAATGAAAAAAACAAAACAAAATAAACACACATACAAACCCACTTTTGTTTCTCTGGGGCAGCTGGAAAGAGTCCTAGGTTCTCCCATTCTGGTATCTTACTCTGATCTTTGGAATGTAAATGCATCTTTCCAAGGGTCAGATAAATCCCAGGTGACTGTCTTTTCTGACCTAGATATTTCTGCAAAGTTTTGGCTTCAAACCTTGTGAAACCAAGGTTTGACATCTTAGGAGCTTAACCCAAGAAAATTGTCTCGGCTATTGCTATTAATATTTGGCTCTCTTAGGTAGGTAAGAGTTTTATTACCCTTTGGATCAGAGAAATAGAGAGATGGCCACAAACAATTCTCAAGGTATGAGAATGCTTTTTTTACCCAAGCGCTAAGAAACTCAGAGAAGTTTTATTTTTTCACAGTAAGTTTAAATAATGTATTTTTTCATAATGGCTGTGCTTAATAACCAATTTGTGAAATTTTAAGCAATTTTACAAATTTGTTAAAATTTCACCAGTTTTCTCTCAGGAGTCAATATGATCAGTCCAGGATCCTGGTGCACTATTCATCAACATGGTATACATGTAAGTTTCCACTAGACAAATAATTTGCTGTAAGGCAAAAGATATACAGAACAGGCTCTCCCCTGTGGAATTCCTTCAAAGTATCACAAGCCTACTCATGGTGAAATAGCTTCGCATATATTCATTCAGCGCTCCATTTGAGGGGCACACTTTGTGATGCCGGATTATTGTTCTATAGAACACCATTTATCCCTTAAAACAGGTTGATCTGTAGGGTTACTTCCTCCACTGACAATATATGAGTGGAGGAACTAAGGGAGTCTAAGTCAATGAGACGTCTTTCATATTATACTCAAGAATCTTCAGAAAATGTTTGCTTCTCGTGTCTACAGCTTTAGATTTTAGACTCGTAGATTTGCCGGTCCCAGTGCCTAAGACAATATTAAGCTAAGACTGTTGACCAACAGTTTTTGACTCCTGACACTAATAAGCCAACAGGTACAAAAGAGTTCTGCTCTACTGTCAGGCATTTGTTTCAAATTACCAAGAAAAAATTGGATGGCTGCTACATTATGAAAATAAAGAGGATTGTGGTAGATTGATAAATGATCCCTGAAAAATGTTTCTTGTATCTGGGATGTGTGAATTATGCAAAGGAACTTTGCAGTTGTGATTAAAATAAGGGTATTTAGATGGGGAGATTATGTTGAATTATCTAGTTGGGCCCAATGATATAATCACAAAGATCATTACAAAGACAGAAAGATCCTTACAAAGACAAGGTAGAAACAGAGCGAGAGAGTCAGAGATTTGAGGGCAGAGTGAAAGAGCTTACAGACAGAATGTCCTATAAACCCATTTTAGATTTCTGATCACCAGAACTATAACATAATAAATGTGTGTTAAGTCACTAAGTTTGTCATAATTTATTACAACAGCAGTTTGTAGGAAACTAATACAAAGGCTATGTTCAGAAACCTGAGGATTCATTGGGGAAGTTCTTAATAACAGAAGTTAGTGGGAAACTGACAACCTAACAAATACAAGATAACTTGTACCCAGTGTGTATTATAATTGGGATTACCTAACAGTTAAAAGTGCTCAACATGATCAACCCAGCAGTGAGTAGCTGCAAGAAGAATACAAAATGAGGGGTGAAAGCAAGAAACTATGATTTTAAACTTAGGCCTTATGGTCAGCAACAAAAGTGGAGATTATAGCAGACATGTTATATAGAACATAGGGTACATATAGTATCGTGTGGCCAACTAGCCATGACTTTGGCAATATTTGTTTATTCTAGTAGGAGACAGCCATTTCCATTTCTTAGTTATGAAATTCTGTTTTAGTTCCAAACTTTTTAGATGCTAGGAAAAATACTCGTTTTCTCTGCCAAATTCTGACCTTTTAAAGTAGAGTATCCCATGAGGATGCCTATTTCCATAATGTTCACTTTGGCTCCTTTACAGTGAAGCTATAAAATAGAAATGCTGCCCCTGAATCTGTGCATGTACACATAAGCTGAGTTAGTAGCTTGGATATTTAAATTTCCTTCTAGTAGGACAAGTAAATAGACTCTTCTTGTTTATCAAGTATGACACATTTTATTAGTACCTAAAAAGGATTTGGGGAATAGGAGAAATTTATACCTCAGAGGGAATGAGATATAATTAAGCAGTATTGTGGAATAAGTCATCTTCTGAGTGACTGTAATCAAGCCAATAATATACTCAATTAGATTTTCTTAGGATTGTTCAGGCAAGAAATACTCCTTGTGACAAACCCTTACCTTAGTTGTAAAGCAATGAGCCTACCACTTCAGTTAACCACTCCAGGACACATCATCACATTGTAATTCATACATATCTCATACCATCTCCATGGTACCCTTGGAGATGCATGCTGAATTCCTAATCAATGGGCTACTGGCTTTCTCTCAGATGGACTTAAGTTCCTGCATCTCTAGCCCCTTAATAGTATTCACCATGGCTCTCACGGACTTAATTCTTTATAAATTGGAAAATCTCATTTTAATTCATTCTAAAAATGAGCAAAATTAAATATTAGAAATATCTAGGCTTTTAACACACAAGTTGATTTTGGAGAGTGTGATTGTTTTTAGTTAAACAAGATGTGAAGTGAAAGTCACTCAGTCGTGTATGACTCTTTGCGACCCCATTGACTATATAGTCCATGAAATTCTCTGGGCCAGAATACTGGAGTGGGTAGCCTTTTCCTTCTCCAGGGGATCTTCCCAACCCAGGGATGGAACCCAGGTCTCCCACATTGCAGACAGATTCTTTACCAGCTGAGCCACCAGGGAAGCCCAAGAAAACTGGAGTGGGTAGCCTATCCATTCTCCAGGTGATCTTCCCAACCCAGAAATCAAACCAGGGTCTTTCTCCATTGCAGGTGAATTCTTTACCAGCTGAGCTATCAGGGAAGCCCTAAACAGGATGGCGTGATATCAATTCCCATTATCTTCCTCACCATTCACTTGAGGGTTGAGATATATTTTCTGTAAAAAGCTGTTGTTCTGTGGACTGAAAACAGTAATAACATATGTAATTGTAAATACGGTTTTCCAAATTAGTACTGTGTATAGATTGGGCTTCCCACTGGGCACTAGTGGTAAAGAACCCACTACGAATTCAGAAGTTAAGAGGCATGGGTTTGAATCCTCGGTTGAGAAGATTCCCTGGAGGAGGAAATAGGAACCCACTCTTGTATTCTTGCCTGGAATATCCCATGGACAGAGGAGTCTGGCAGGCTATTGTCCATGGGGTTGCAAAGAGTCAGACATGACTGAAGCGACTTAGTATTAGCACTAGTAGGTTACTAGCAGTTTCTCCATTTTCTCAAGAAAAGTGAAAAGAACAGTGTGAGACTGAAACTGCTATTGTTGCTTGGAAAGGGGAGCAGTGCCCTTTACAATGATTTTGCCAGCTGGACAGGCAAAGAATATTGATAACCTTTCTTATCTTGCCATCATAAAAATAACCTACCTTCCTGGTCTCTGTCCTCTCTAACTTTGTTTCTCTAACAACAGAAGCATCTTTGTTCCTATCAAGGCCACGCCCTCAAAGTTTGGGCTGTATTTCATCATCAGTTCTCAAATGTTGATCGTTTAATTCCACCCTTCACTCTACATTGTTGACTGAGCCTTGTCTCCAATGAATTGGTATCAGTGCTCAAACATACTCTTGATGTTCAGTCCTTTGTTGTTGTTATTAATGGTTCTTAACCATAGATCTTCTTCAGCTTCTAAGCTTCTCCTTGCCTTCCATTCACTTCTTGGTAGAATGTTCTTTTATCTGATGGTTTGTGGATTTTCTCATCTCCCAGTCTCCCCTCAGCTTTCCAATCTTTGTATTTTTTATCTATCAATTCAGTGAGAATAATTGTGAAGGTCATCAAGGACTTTCTTTTTACTAAATAAAAAGGTAATTGCTCTTCTCTCTCTTTCTTTTTTTTTTTCCCTAATTGAGTTATCAGTAGTCTCTGACACTGTTGTCTGTCCACTTACTTGGAACTATTTCTTCTCATTACTTTGAGATAAAAGCACTCTCTTGTTTTTCTATCTCCTTGACTGTTGTCCCTTTCAATTTCCTTTCTGTTCTTTTCCTCCATTTAAACTCCAATGTTATAGTGCCACATTTTTCTGACTTGGCACCTCTTCTCTTTTATTTGTATTAATTCTTATTACATAACTTATTATTATTATTATTTGCTGCATTGAGTATTCACTGTGATGAGTGGGCTTCTCCAGTTGTGGTGCATAGGCTCAGTAGTTGCAACACACAAGCTTAGTTGTCCCAAGGCATGTAGGATCTTAGTTCCCTGACCAGGGATCAAACCCGCATCCTCTACATTGAAAGGTGGATTCTTTACCACTGGACCACCAAAGAAATACCATTACATGGTTTGTTTTAAAGTCAGAATTTTAAATACTGTGTACTGAAGACTCCAAACTCTGTATACCCATTCCTGCCTTCTTCCACAATTCCAGACTCCTTCCACCAATTCCAAATGTTAATCTCTAAATGGATGACCACTTGGCACCTCAGATTCAATATATTCAAAAAGAACTATGAATTGCTCTCCTTCACTGCACTCTGCTGCTTGTTAGTCTTCTACAACTCCATGTTTGTGCTCCATTGTTAGACCCTAAAATCTAGCATTTACACTTCATTTCCTTTTACTCCTCACTCCCACATCATCCCATCCTATTGTATCTCTCTCTAAAACATATCTCGGAACTGTCCTTTTCTCTCCATTTTCAACTAATAACCACTTTTGCCCAAATTCCTGTCCTCTCTTGTCTGGTCTCGTTTCATATATTCATAATTTCCCCCTTTGTTGTCTCCTAAAATCTTCCCACACAGCCAGTAAAGTGAATTCAATATGGTAATTAGAAACTGTTATTTTCTGACTAAAACCCTTCAAAAGCCTTCTGTCACTACATACTTATGACTCACTATTTATTAACAGAGTTGGAATCAGAATGTACTGTATTCAGAATGTACTCTGTACTATTTTACCATGCCATTCAAAATCACTCTTGGAATTTTCCTCTCCATTTCTGGTTATTTTCATAAACTAAATTCTGTAGATTTTTCTTGTTACATTCAGGTATTGACTGGCAACCTTATTTTCTGGTATTAGAAATACCGGATCAGTGAAATATCAAAATTATTCACTCTATCAAACAATTTAAAGTATCTCCCTCTACAGCTTAGGCCCAGTCCAGATTTTTGAGACTATCGCAGGAAAGAGAAACATGCTTTGTAGTGTCTCTTTTCCTTTCTTCATCAACTCCCTGACTTGATAGTTTCTATTCCTGGATTCTCCAGAATCTGATATAGAGGAAAGAAGAATTTAGAAGAAATGGCAGTCTTACATGACTTGTGCTGTTATACCTGTTGTTGTATCCTTTTGTGACACACAGCATAAAAGCAAGTTTGTGTGTTTGGGTTTTTATTTCTTTTGTTTTTAGATCCATCATTCTGTTGACACCTCCAACTCTGTCTTTTTCTGGTATGGATCATATTCCAACATTTGATCACTTACAACCCACCTTTCAGCTCTTCCCTCTGACACTGTTTCTGATGTAAGTTATTTCTGATACCATCATATTACAGGGACAGACAGACCTCTTTGGTGAGGTCCCACCATCTACTTCCTGTGCTATGTTGAAGCCAAAAGATGTGGTAAAGGTAATGGATGAAGGGAAACAGATACTTGATAAATAATGTATTTCTTTTGTCTGTCAACAAATTCTTCTACTGCTTTAATGCGATCTAGAGGTTTGTGATGAAGAAAGAGTTTCAATATGGGTTTTGATCCACCTCTTTGGCAGCTTTATTGTAGGTCAAGCACATCTTGTGGTTGTTGCTGTTGTTTTTCAGTTACTTGGTCCTGTCTGACTCTTTGTGACTCCATGGTCTGCAGCACACCAGGCTTTCCTGTCCTTCACCGTCTCCTGGAGCTCATGTCCATTGAGTTGGAGATACCATCTAACCATCTCATCCCCTGTTGTCTCCTTCTCTTCCTGCCTTCAATCTTTCCCAGCATCAGGGTCTTTTCTAACTTTGCATCAGGTGGCCCATGTATTGGAGCTTCAACATCAGTTCTTCCAATAAATATTCAGGATTGATTTCCTTTAGGGTAGACTGGTTTGATCTTCTTGCAAGCCAAGGGACTCTCAAGAGTTTTCTCCAACACCACCATTCAAAAGTATCAATTCCTCGGTGCTCAGCCGTTTTTATAGTCCAACTCTCACATCCATACATGACTACTGGAAAAACCGTACCTTTCATTAGATGGACCTTTGTTGGCAAAGTAGTGTCTCTGCTTTTTAATATACTATCTAGGTTTGACAGAGCTTTTCTTCCAAGGAGAAAGCCTCTTTTAATTTCAAGCAATTAAAGGGCCAGGAACTTTCAAGCATCTTCTCTAACACCACTCTTTTAAGTCATCAATTCTTTAGCACTTAGCCTTTTTTATTGTCCAGTTTTCACATCCGTACATGACTACTGGAAAAATCATATCTTTGACTAGACAGACCCTTGTTGGCAAAGTAATGTCTCTGCTTTTTAATATGCTGTCTAGTTTTGTCATAGCTTTTCTTCCAAGGAGCAAGCCTCTTTTAATTGCATGGCTGCAGTTACCATCTACAGTAATTTAAGGAGCCCAAGAAAATAAAGTCTGTCACTGTTTCCATTGTTTTCCCATCTATTTGCCATGAAGTAGTGGGACCTGATGTCATGATCTTTGTTTTATGAGTGTTGAGTTTTAAGCCTGCTTCATCACTCTCCTTTTTCACTTTGAAGAAACTCTTTATTTCCTCTTTGCTTTCTGCCATAAGGGTGGTGTCAACTGCATATCTGAGACTATTGATATTTCTCCTGGGAATCTTGATTCCATCTTGTGGTTCTTGCCTCTTATTGTTTCCAGCTTGTAGAAAACATATAAAATCACACACACCAGAAATCATCTCCTTAATGGGTGATTGCATGTATTATAAATCTAGTTTTTTCATCTTGTTCACATAGTTTAACAAGACTTGGCTCTTGCTTGTCTCTCCTACCACATCTTACAGCACCCTCTCCATCACACTCATGCTCAAACAGCACTGGCTTTACATCAGAGCCTTAAACAGAAGCTTGTTCTTACATTAAGATGTTTTGTTTGCTATTCCTTCTTTTTGAAATAATCTTTCTCATGATATTTCCATGGAAGAATCCTTTTTGTTTAGTGCTTTGGTTAAATACCCATTTCTCAGAGAAGCATTCCTTGATCTTCCTATCTGTAGTAGCAACGAAGCTACTGTTTCAACAAACCTATCACATTTCTGTAGAATATGTCCTTCCCCTTTCTCTCAGGCAACCATTCCACTCCTGTCATTCTATCTACAAATACCTAGCGCTTCATTCTTTTTCTCTTATTTTATGTTTTTGCTCTTATTTCTATGAGAAACAAGAAACATTAGTAAGGGTACTACAGCATCTTCCTATCACAGCATCTTTCATCTGGTTCCTTCTATCCTTTGATACTTGGTAGCAAGGAATGATGGGCTTCCCTTGTGGCTTAGTGGTAAAGAATTTGCCTGTGATGCAGGAGTCTCACAGGAGAATAAATTTCTATCCCTGGGTTGGAAAGATCCCCTGGAGAAGGAAATCACATCCTGCTCCAGCAGTCTTGCCTGGGAAATCTCCATGGACAGAGGAGCCTGGCAAGCTACAGTCCATGGGGTCGCAAAAGAGTCAGAGACAAATGAGCATAACAGCAACAACAAAACATAGCAAGGGATTAGGAATGAGAGAAGTTACTCTCTCCATTCACTACCTGTCTTTTATATTGTGTCTTCAGCCAAGTACATACCAATTTTCATGTCCTCTAGGATTGCTGCAAATCATCAGTCGAGAGTTGCATAATGATACACATATAGACACACACCTGTAATTAAAAACTAAGTATAATTTTATTCATCTATTTACCCCCATACCTTCATTAATTATGTTAGTGAGTCTTACTGGGTCTTATCTGAAATGTATCTTGTCTGTAAATTTGACCTTTTTTTTTTTTTTCCACTTACAGTGCCACCACTAATATCTGTAATATTTACCACAAATTATTACCTGATAACCTTTCCTTCATTCTTTTCCCCTTTTTCCCTACCTGATTCTCATCACTAATGTACAAACCTCATGGGAGCACAGACCTAGCCTGACTTGTTTAGTGCTAAATCTTCAATTCTTATAACATTGCCTCTCATGCTATAGGTACACTGTAACTGTGTATTGAATAAGCAATTGATCTTCCCCTTTCTCAAAATGACTACAGGAAACTACAATAGTTATTGCTATTGATCAGTTTCATCATCAGATCTCATTAATACTCATTGACATTTTGAGAGATATTTGGTTCTTTATGTGGGTTTAGTAGATCCCCTCCTTATTCCTCACACTTATCCTCAAGGTAGCTTTTTTACACAAGACTTTGTCAACCTGTAATTTTGTTGAGCACACAATCTTTGTAATGTCTTTGTTCCTCTTACCCCGTTCACTTGATAAACTTGATCTCTGTACTTTCACTGTGGTTGTTTCACACAAGATCTTTAAACATATTGCAGTGACAAAAGTCATTCCATGAAGTGAAAATATATTGAATAATGTTTTACCAGACTGTTCAGTACATTCTTAGTTTTGAGACAAAGTAATAATCATGGTTAATAAAAAGACATCAAGAAGGAACAAAAGCAATATGTCTGGAAAAAGTGTATTGTGGCTAATTTATACCATGAATCATCTTACTTATTTAAATTAATGATTTATATTTCATATGCTCCCAGCAAATTAAATTCCCATAGGCAGGGCTTTATGATTTACCCTAAGTGCTCCTAAAGAAAGTTATAAAAACAAGTGAGTATATTTAATTTAATTATCTATTGAGAATCTGAATTGTTTTTTAAGAAATTATGAGCAGCCTACTCATTTTAAAGTCCCCTTTGAGGGAAGATGGATCATCCATAAAAACTTCCTATCAAGTGGGCATTTTATCCATCTGACCCAGGAATAGGGAACTGAAAACATCTAAGGGCAGCAGTTAAAAAATGCAGCTGAAGCAGTGTGCCATGAGACTGAGTCAGGCTTGAAGAAGTCTTAATCAGGCTATTGCAAATTGCAGATAGGAAGGAATAGAGACTATGCGTAACTTGTTTTTTTTTTTTGTATCTCCATGACTGGAGTCTGCTATCTAAAGAGATACATCCTTTTGGAGTTCCTTAGTGGTTCAATGGTTAGCACTCAGCACTTTCACTGCTATGGCCCCAGGTTCAACCCCTGGTCAGGGAACTAAGATCCTGCAAGCCATGTGGCATGGCACCTCCCCCAACAAATAAGCAAGAGATAAGTGTCTCTTGTTAATTCCACTTTTATAGTCAAATATGAAATTGGGTCTATATTTTGCACTGTTGTATTCCATCCATCTCATAAGAATGTCTTCCCCTGATGGTCCTCTGCAATACTGATTTTTATTTAATCTGATCACAAATTCTACAAATTTCAAATTATGCTTGCTCAAGGCAAAACTTATGTGTTATCATGCCACTGGTCAATTTCTTTCTTCTTAGCTCTACATTCACCCTTCAGTATATACTTTTAATAATAAATGGACTCCCTTTAAGCATTTTTGCTGTGGCATGAGCATAATGTTATGTTTCCTTGTCAGAGAGCACTGGAGGTGTTTACAGGAGGAAGGGCTTTTTCTGTAATTTGCTTGCGTCAGGATGATGGGCATGTGGGCATCTTGTGGAGCTCTGGCCCAGTCATACTCACAGATCACATGGGCCCTCAATGACATTGCAGCCTCACCCCTAGCAGTACCCAACCTGTGGGAGCGCTCTCAGGCCTTCTGCATGCTGCCTGTTGTTGCTGATCTCCTGTTTCCCATCTGTATGCTAGAGAGTTGCTGCCTGGCCCAGTCACCATGGCCCAGTGTGTTGGCTTGGGGCAAGTAGTGAACTCTGCTATCTTGCTTTTCTGCTGTCCTCCTTTAAGGAGGTCTGAACTTCAGCCAGTGGAGGGATGTTTAACAATTTGTCCTTTCTAAGATACTCTCTGAGGATTCTCTCGTGACTCAGTGGTAAAAGAACCTGCCTGCCAGTGCAGGAGACACAGGCTTGATTCCTGAGTTGAGAAGATCCCCTGGGGAAGTAAATGGCAACCCACTCCAGTATTCTTGCCTGGGAAATCCCATGGACAAAGGAGGCTGGTGGGCTGCAGTCCATGGGGTAGCAAGAGAGTTGGACATGACTTAGTGACTAAACAACAGCAATGAGGTAATATCCATCATGTATAGATACATATAGAGTTATCTTACAGCTATTCTCTTATCACAGTTGAATAATTCTTTATATTAAGCTATGTGTTTGCAATATCCTGACTGGACTCTAGCACCTAGAACTTAATGTGCCAAATTTAATTCAAGTAAATAATATTGTGTCCAACTTGGACAATACCCCAACTTTTCTTCTCATCATCTACTAGGTTACTCTCATGGCCTCATTTCTGGTGAGTAGAAACATTTACTTCCTGGGTTTCTATGGCATTTTGACCTATTTACCAATTAATTATACTTATGATTTTACTAAGTCTCCTTAGTAATCAATTTCTCTTTCATATTTAAATTAATGAAAGTTAGGACCATCCTGCTTTTTGTTTGATTTTTAAATGGTTAATAGCTATTGGATCCTAGGGTTAGGATTTCTTAACTAGGCTCAAATATTAAGGCATCAATAGTTCTCTGATTGTATTAAACCTAACAGACATTTAGATTATGCAGTAAGTGAATTTTACCTTTTGGCATTAAACTTATTTGATAACGAACTTTAAAGGTCATTAAACAGAAATCAGTTCTATTGATATCTAAATGATTTTTTTACATATGTCCAAATTTGTGAAATTGCTTGGCAAACAATTATACTTTTCTGCCATTTTTTAATCAAATAAATGATCCAGTTTTATATATTGGATGAAACTTCAGAATACATTTTGAGATATTTTGAGACTCATTATTGGGGTGAAGTATTTTACTGGAAACCAGGAGTGGCTTTTATCTTTCATGTTTCAAGAAATACCATTAAAAATATTTTAAGTTCAAGGCACTTTGAGTAAATGAGAATAATAAAAGCATGCTGCTTTACAACTATTTTTTAAAATAAAATTATATACATTAGCTGAAATTAAGAAAAATTTTAGAATGAAGTCATGATTTCCATGTCACAAACACATTTATTTCAAACTTTTTAAAAAACATGTACCTAAAGTGTTATCCTTAGTATTCTAGGTATAAGATGAATGAGGTAAAATTCTGCTCTCAAGAGAGAATGAAGTGATACAAACATATTACAAATTAGTAGCTCATGAGGCTATGGAAAATGTTGAGCATGAGCTAAAGATCAGTTCAGTCACTCAGTCATGTCTGACTCTTTGCGATCCCATAAATTGCAGCACGCCAGGCTTCCCTGTCCATCACTGATTCCCAGAGTTTACTCAAACTCACGTCCATTGAGTCAGTGAGGCCATCCAGCCATCTCATCCTCTGTCATCCCCTTTTCCTCCTGCCCCCAATCCCTCCCAGCATCAGGATCTTTTCCAATGAGTCAACTCTTCGCATGAGGTGGACAAAGTACTGGAGTTTCAACATCAGCATCAGTCCTTCCAAAGAACACCCAGGACTAATCTCCTTTAGAATGGACTGGTTGGATCTCCTTGCAGTCCAAGGGACTCTCAAGAGTCTTCTTCAACACCACAGTTCAAAAGCATCAATTCTTCAGCGCTCAGCTTTCTTCACAGTCCAACTCTCACACCCATACATAACTACTGGAAGATAAAAATAAACAAAAACTCTTGGAATTGATAAATGATTGCAGCAACAATGTAGAATATAAGGTTAACATACAAAACCAATTGCTTTTATATATACCAGCAATGAACAAGAGGATTTTTTCAATGGATTTTATAGGCTTTATTCAATGGCTCATGGATAAGATGCAATCCCATCTAGCAAATTGAAAGGTGCTTGGATGAGCTGTGCAAAATGCAAGACCTTTAAAGGCAGACAGAGTGTAATGAGGGAGTTAATAACAAAGAATGGACTGTTTGTGACATGGTCACCTTTGTTTAGGAAAGCCTGGGGTCTATCAGTCAGACAGTCTGATGTTAACCAGGTAATTTTAGATTGATTGATTTAAGACTCCTCTCCTGGAAGAGGTTAAAACAATAATTAAGCTAGATATAAAGTCTCGATTTGGTGACATGGTTCAGTTCAGTCACTCAGTCGTGTCCGACTCTTGCGACCCCATGGACTGCAGCATGCCAAGCCTCCCAGTCCATCACCAACTCCCGGAGTTTACCCAAATTCATGTCCATTGAGTCGGTGATACCATCCAACCATCTCATTCTGTCATCCCCTTTTCCTCCAGCCCTCAATCTTTCCCAGCATCGGGGTCTTTACAAATGAGTCAGCTCTTCGCATGAGGTGACCAAAGAATTGGAGTTTCAGCTTCAACATCTGTCCTTCCAATAAATACCCAGGACTGATTTCCTTTAGGATGGATGGGTTGGATCTCCTAGCAGTCCAAGGGACTCTCAAGAGTCTTCTCCAACACCACAGTTCAAAAGCATCATTCTTCAGTGCTCAGCTTTCTTTACAGTCCAACTCTCACATCCATACATGACCACTGGAAAAACCACAGTCTTGACTAGATGGACCTTTGTTAGTAAAGTAACATTTCTGCCTTTTAATATGCTATCTAGGTTGGTCATAACTTTCCTTCCAAGGAGTAAGCATCTTTTCATTTCATGGCTGCAATCACCATCTGCAGTGATTTTGGAGCCCCCCAAAATAAAGTCTCACTGTTTCCACTGTTTCTCCATCTATTTGCCAAGAAGTGATGGGACCAGATCCCATGATCTTAGTTTTCTGACTGTTGAGCTTTAAGCCAACGTTTTCACTGTCCTCTTTCAATTTTATCAAAAGGTTCTTTAGTTCTTCTTCACTTTCTGCCATAAGGGTAGTGTCATCTACATGTTTGAAGTAATTGATATTTCTCCCAGCAATCTTGATTCCAGCTTGTGCTTCATCCAGCCCAGCGTTTCTCATGATGTATTCTGCATATAAGTTAAATAAGCAGGGTGAAAATATACAGCCTTGATGTACTCCTTTCCCTATTTGGAACCAGTCTGTTGTTCCATGTCCAGTTCTAACTGTTGCTTCCTGACCTGCATACAGGTTTCTCAAGAAGCAGGTCAGGTGCTTTGGCATTCCCATCACTTGAAGAATTTTCCACAATTTATTGTGATCTGCACGGTCAAAGGCTTTGGCATAATAAAGAAGAAATAGATATTTTTCTGGAAATCTCTTGCTTTTTTGATGATCCAGCAGATGTTGGCAATTTGATCTCTGGTTCCTCTGCCTTTTCTAAAACCAGCTTGAACATCTGGAAGTTCATGGTTCACATATTGCTGAAGCCTGGCTTGGAGAATTTTGAGCATTAATTTACTAGCGTGTGAGATGAGTGCAATTGTGCAGTAGTTTGAGCATTCTTTGGCATTGCCTTTCTTTGGGATTGTGATGAAAACTGACCTTTTCCAGTCCCATGGCCACTGCTGAGTTTTCCAAATTTGCTGGCATATTGAGTGCAGCACTTTCACAGCATCATCTTTCAGGATTTGAATTAGCTCAACTGGAATTTCATCACCTCCACTAGCTTTGTCTGTAGTGATGCTTCCTTAGGCCCACTTGACTTCACAATCCAGGATGTCTGGCTCTAGGTGAGTGATCATACCATTGTGATTATCTGGGTCATGAACATCTTTTTTGTACAGTTCTTTTGTGTATTCTTGCCACCTCTTCTTAATATCTTCTGCTTCTGTTAGGTCCATACCATTTCTGTCGTTTATTGAGACCATCTTTGCATGAAATTTTCCCTTGGTATCTCTAATTTTCTTGAAGAGATCTCTAGTCTTTCCCATTCTATTGTTTTCCTCTATTTCTTTGTACTGATCACTGAGGAATGGTTTCTTTTCTCCTTGCTATTCTTTGGAAGTCTGCTTTCAAATGGTTATATCTTTCCTTTTCTCCTTTGCTTTTCTCTTCTCTTATTTTCACAGCTATTTGTAAGGCCTCCTCAGACAGCCACTTTGCTTTTTGGCATTTCTTTTTCTTGGGGATGGATTTGATCCTTGTCTTCTGTCCAATGTCATGAACCTCTGTCCATAGTTCATCAGGCAATCTTATCAGATCTAGTCCCTTAAATCTATTTCTCACTTTCATTGTATAATCATAAGTGATTTGATTTAGGTCATACCTGAATGGTCTTGTGGTTTTCCCCACTTTCTTCAATTTAAGTCTGAATTTGGTAATCCCTTGTGGCTCAGATGGTAAAGCATCTCCCTGCAATGCGGGAGACCCAGGTTTGATCCCTAGGTCAGGAAAATCCCCTAGAGAAGAAAATGGCAACCCACTCCAGTACTCTTGCCTGGAAAAGTCCATGGACTGTGGAGCCTGGTAGGCTACACTCCATGGGGGTCGCAATGAGTTGGACATGAATGAACGACGTCACTTGGTGACATAGGCATAACACAAAAGTGATTCTGTTTTGAGTCTGTTGTCTCTTTTTTAAAAGGTTTCCCCCTTAATCAGACTCTCAGCTTAGGTGTGAGATGTTATCAAAATCCAAGGCAATAGAGGTGGCAATGTATATACATCAATGCTACTCTCTCAGTTTGTTTCACCCTCTCCTTCCCCAGTCATGTCCACAAGTCCATTCTTGACAGACACAAGTCTGTGTCTCTAATACTGCCCTGAAGATAGGTTCACCCATACCATTTTTCTAGATTCCATATATTGTTTGTTGTTGTTTTCTAGTCACCAAGTTGTGTCCAATTGTACCCCCATGCACTGTAGCCTACTAGCATCCTCCATTCTTGGGATTTCCCAGGTAAGAATGCCAGAGTGTGTTGACATTTTCTCCTTCAATATATGCATCAATATACAACATTTATGTTTTCTTTCTGTTTTACTTCACTTGCATAACAGGCTCTAGGTTCATCCACCTCAATTCAACTGACTCATATTCATTCCTTTTTATGACTCAGTAATTGCCATTGTATATATGTACCACAACTTATTTATCCATTCATCATTAAATGGACATTTAGGATAGCTAGTAGGAAGCTGCTATATAACACAGGGAGCCCAGACTTTATGATGACCTAGAGAAATGGAATGGGGGTGGGGTGGGAGGGAGACCCAAG
>NW_011495050.1:10073486-10074835 GCF_000754665.1 Bison bison bison
ATATATATATAACTATATATATATATAACTATATATATATATATATATATATGACGGATTCACACTGTTTTATAGAAGAAACCAATACAACATTGTAAATCAATTATCCTCCAGTTAAAAATAAGTAAATTTAAATGTAAAAAGAAAAAAAAAATAAGACATTAGCACCACTTCCTTCTACAACTGTAAAATTCTTGAAGTTTCTTCTGATCCTTTGTGTGGTATCACAGGTCATAGCATTTTTGCCAAATTTCTGTGACATTCAAAAACCTTTAGGTTTACATTTTTAAAGTCAGCCATTCTCTTTGTTGCTTTCCTGACATTCCAGTCTTAGGGAGATCATTTGCTCGGTGGTTAGTGGCTACAGACATGAATTTAAAGCTTTTAAGAAAATACAGTGCACCAGGGAGACGATTACAATTATTATAAGGAGGATAATTTTCAATGCCTGGAGTGCACTTCAAGCCATTGTCCCCAAGACCCAGACCAATTAAAACCAAATAAGTCAAAATAGATTGTTTTGAAGAAGTCACTTTTTAAAGCCAAGTGGCTTATTCAGTCATCTTATGTAGCTGAGTTTCAACTTCATTAGAAGTGTTAATCAGGTACAGCAAGTAGTGTTGGTCATAGCACAGATACTTCCTTGCTCAATTAAATGATAATTAAGAGCTATCTTATTATCAAGAACAGCTTTGGCAAGAGACTGTAGGGATTTTTGTTAGGCAGCTACAGCTTTAGCAGCAGATTCTGTTGTATCTTCAAGGGTTAAATAGAAGTTCCTGATCATAGCCTCATTTGCACTTACTTCTAACAAGGGGAGCAGTAATCTCTCAAAGAAAGTTTTTATTTTTTTGAAATATAGTTGATGTACAATATCATATTAGGTACAGGTTTACAACATAGTGATTCAAAATTTATGTTACAAACTGATCAACATGATAAGTCTAGTAACATCTGTCATATAATGTATTATTGATTATATCCCTTATACTGTACATTAAATCCCCATGATTTATCTATTTTATAACTGGAATGTCTTACCTTTTAATTCTCTTCACCTATTTTGCCCAATCTCTCTCTCTCTTCCTCCTTGACAACTGCCAGAATGCTCTTTGTATCTATGAGGTGTTTCTATTCTGTTTTGTTTGCTCATTTGTTTGTTTTTTTCTGTTTCACATATACATGAAATATTCTGGTCTTTGCCTTTCTCTGTATAGCTTATTTCACTTAACATAATAACTTCTAGGTATATCCACTCTGTTGCAAATGGCAAGATTTCATTTTTTTTCTGTTTCTGAGTAATATTCAATTATATATATATATATATATATATATATATATAATAAACA
>NW_011495050.1:10074935-10084477 GCF_000754665.1 Bison bison bison
CTATTTTATATATATACACACACCATTTCTTCTTTATCCACTCACCTGCATCCATACCTTGGTTATTGTAAATAATAGTAATAAACATAGAGATGCATATTTGTTTTCAAATTAGTGTTTTTGCTTTCTTCCTAAATACCTAAAAGTGGTATGTCTGGATTGTCTTGTAGTTCTAACTTTTAATTTTTTGAGTAAACTTCATACTGTTTTCCATAATGGCTTCACTGATTTACATCCCCACCATTATGTAAGTGTTCTGTAATCATCTTTTTGTGCCAACACTTTCTTCATTCCTTCCTTTCTTTCTTCCTGTCTTTCTTTCTTTTATAATTGCTATTCTGACAAGCATGAGGTAATATCTCATTGTGATTTTGATTTGCATTTCTCTGATTATTAGTTATATTTAGCATCTTTTAATGTGTCTGTTGGCTATCTGTATGTCTTCCTTGCAAAAAAAAAAAAAGTCTATTCAGAGCTTCTACCCTGATTGGATTTTTTGGATTTTTTAAAGATATCAAGTGGTTTGAATTCTTGATATATTTTAGTTATTAACCTCATATATTCATTAGGCTGCCTTTTGAATTTTTTTATGATTTCCTTCACTATGAAAAAGCTACATTTAGCAGAGTATAGTTCCATATATTTATTTTTACCTTTATTGCCCTTACCTGAGGACACAGTTGTAAAAAATGCTGCCAAGACCAGTGCCTATATTTCTTCTGGGAGTTTAATGGTTTCAGGTCTTACATTTAAGCCTTTAATACATTTTGCATTTATTTTTTTAAATTTGTAAGAAAATGGTCCATTTTCATTTTCTCTAATCTAGCTGTCTGGTTTTGCTACACTCATTGACAAGACTTTTTCCCACTGTATATTCTTAGCTCTTTTGTCATAAATTAATCGACCATATAAGAATGGTTTTATTTCTGGGTTTTCTAATATGCTTTATTGAACTATATATCGGTTTTTGTGCCACTACCATACTGTTTTGATTACTATAGCTTTTTGCTATAGTTTGAAATCAGTGAGCATGACTTTTCTCTGGCTTTGCTCTTCTTTACTAAGATGGCCTTGACTGTTCACAGTTTTTTCTGTTTCTATACAAATTTTAGGATGATTTATTTCAGTTCTTTGAAAAGTGCCATTGTTATTTTGGTAGGGATTTCATTGAATCTGTAGATGGTTTTGTGTAGTGTGGACATTTTAACAATATGAATTCTTCCAGTCCCTGTGCATGGTCTGTCTTTTTCTATTTTTATTTGTGTCATTTTCAAATTCTTCTATCAGTGTCTTATAGTTTTCAGAGTAGAGACCTTTTACCTCCTTAGTTAAAGAAAGCTAGTTTTGAATCATGAATGCTTCTTGGTAATTCCTATTTGAGTTTGTGGCCCAGAATTAGAAATGTGACAGCCATGGAGACTAGTAAAATTTTAAGAGTCTGTAGAGCACACAGGTGGTTTTGTTTCTGGTTACTCTTTCATTGTGTCCTTTTCTTTTCTTTGTGCAGAGTCTGAACAAAGGGTTTCCTGAGTTTGGGGTTGTTAACCAGAGAGGGAAATGGATGCCCTGGTCTGACACATTGAAGAAGGAGCTGAGTTTGCTCCAGAGTAAGTGAGGCATAGGAAATCAGGGAGAAATTGATGGGCAAAACTACCAGTGTTGTGTCAGGTCTAGCAGTTGTTTGGAGATTGGATTATCCCCCTTTGTAATGGCCTGAGATATTGTCTTTTCAGTCCAGCTCAAAGCAAAAGGTGTACAAAAGAGTTATAAAGACTTTTGTGGTATAAGAATTAATAAAAGGACTATTGAAGAGGGAAAGAAAAATGAAAAAAAAAAAAAAGAAATACTGACCTGGCATTGTAAGAGGAAGCAGTCTGCCTTGATATCAGTTTCTTGTCTTCCATGTCAATCTGATTTTCAGGTTTCCAGCTGATATACAGTTCCTAGAGTCTAAAGGAGCCCTTTTTAAGTAGGAGATGTGGACCCAAGGATTAAAGTCTCTGATCTTTGGCTCCCATCTAGTTAGTAAGGAGGACTTGTTTTAGTGCTGTCAGGGGAGTTTGTAATTTCCTCACTTCTGTCTCGCTGCAGCAAAAATTTGAAGCAATGAATGGATCGATGTTACAACTCAGTTTTATTTGACAGGCAAAGGAAAATACACCTGCAAGGCATGAGGGCGGGCCGACCCAAAAGATGCGAAGAGAAGAGAAGCACCATGGCTCAATTTTGGCTCCTCTTTTTATATGTTTTTTCTCCTCCCCTGAGTCTGCCCTATGTAAATTGGGCTAGCCAGGATGGCTGTTTGTTTTACCTGAGGTTCTCACTCCAGTCCTCAGATCTTCCTTTGTTCTATTTTCCTGGGCTTTTCTCTTCTTTGTCTTTTAGCCACCACCATTTTGGACTCCTTTTTCCTATTCTAACTACCAAATATTCCTCCTTCAAGAGATGGAAGGGCCAAATCTTTGGGAATAGGGGTGTCAAGTTCTCTGGCTACTTCCTGCTGAACTGGGATGGCGAGGGCCATTGGGCCTCCCCTTCTTGCTAGTCTCTAGCCTATGAATTCTTATAGCTGTGTACATCTAAGGGTGAGTGATATTTCCCATGGTTGGCTGTAGTTTTATATATCCTTGTTGAACTGGCACTGCATGTTGTAGCTTGTTGACCTGGGCAGAGACAAAACGGGTTAGACAATTGATAATACATAGATAAATCATAAGCAGCATCAATATGGTGATAACAGGGATTAGTAGGGGCATTAGCCCGCTCCAAATTCACCATAGCCAGGAGAAGGATCCCCCAAAGAGAGATTTTGGCCACCCCAAGAACTCTCTAGCTCATTCTTTGAGATCCTGTAGGATCTGAATGTTTTTCTTGAGGACTGTGAAACTTTCTTTAACCTGGCTGGAGGTATTTACCCAGAAAAAATATGACTCATTCAAAGTGGCTCAAGTCCCTCCTTGTTCAGGGATCAGGAGATCTGTCACCTGTCTGTTTTGAAGTGAAACCCCTGCCAAGCTGCACTGGCTCTTCAGAGATGTCCTGAGAAATCTTATCCCTAGAAACTTAGTTTTGGAGGTGTTCATTAGAATGGCACTCATTTGTAGTCATGAATAGGTATCTGAGATTTCCCAGGGCCTCCAGGGCCTCCTCTTCTGTTTTCTTCCATGGCTTGACTCATGAGTCATGAATCCAGGAGTTATGTCCTGGTACTTTGACTGCTGTGGGGGTAGAAAATATTACAGGGCAGGGGCCCTTCCATGTGGGATGGAGTTGAGCCTTTGGGGATGCATCATTCCAGACTTTAATTAGGACTTGAGTCCCTGGAGCATATAGTGGTGGCTCTTTAGAGTCTTTTGGGTCCTGGTTGACACCACACAAGCATATGTCCTGTTGGAATTGCCCATTTGCCATGGTATAAGACAGGAGGGTCTGAGCCTCTGGGTCTAGGAAGAGGTCATTTACATAAACAAAAGGTCTCCCATATACCATCTCATAAGGACTAAGACAAAACTGTTCCTTATATGGGCAATATAGGTGTGGAGGAGAGCTATTAGTAAAGGCTCCTTCCATCCCAGGGAGGTCTCCTGCATTATCTTTTTTTATCTCTGATTTTAAGAATTGATTGGCTCTTTCTACCTTTCCTGAAGACTGAGGCCTCCAGGCACAATGGAGATAATAAGGATTGCCCAATGCTTTAGAGACCCCTTGGGTGGCCTTAGAAGTAAATGATGTCCCATTGTCACTTTGTAATGACCTGAGCAGACCAAATCTAAGAACGATTTCATGGAGCAGTATTTTACCACCTCCTCAGCCTTCTCAGTCCAGATGGAACAACCTTCAATCCATCCTATGAATGTATCTATCATGACTAATAGGTATTTATACCCTTGAGAAACTGGCATCTGGATGAGATCCATCTGCCATTCCTCTCCCAGGTAGATCCCATGTCATTGAACTGGCTGGACGAGCTGGGGTGTTTGAGCTCCTTATGGATTTTTTAATTGGCAAGTGGGACACTTGCCTTAGAGTCATTTGGAGGCCTGTTCTTCTGAAGGAATTTTCTAGTAATCTCTGGAAGGCCTTTTCCCCTAAATGAATGGTGGCATGTAAAGAGTTAACCAACTTCCATTGGAGGGTCCCAGGAAGAAGAAGGAATCCCTCCTTGTCGAACCACCCCATATGATTTTCTTGAAAACCCTCACTCTTAGCTTTAAGAGTCGCACCTTCAGTATATGAAGGAGTTTCTGGCAAATTAGTCTGTAAAACTTAGGTGGCAGCCCTATTAGGTCATTGTTCTGTAATGCTGCTCTTTTAGCTGCCTGATCGGCTGCTTGCTTCACTCATGCCACTTCTGTGCTCCCTTTTTGGTGTCCTTTACAATGGGAGATTGAAACCTCAGTGGGCAGATGGACTGCCTCCAAGAGCCCAAGGATTTGATCACCATATTTGATTGGGGACCCTCAGGTGGTCAAGTGGCCTCTTTCTTTCCAAATAGCAGCATGTGCATGTAGCACCAGAAAGACATACTTGGAGTCAGTGTGAGTGGCTATGTTTCTTCCTTTTCCCAGCTCTAAAGCTCAAGTCAGGGCTATGAGCTCAGCTAATTGGGCTGAAGTACCTGGTGGCAGAGGCTTAGCCTCTATGGTCTCAAACTGGAGACTACTGCATATCCGGCTCTTCTTTTTCCATCCAAGACAAAGCTACTTCCATCAGTGTACCAGATTTCCTCAGGGTTGGTCAGAGGATCTTCTGACAATCCCTCTTGGGGTTTTGTCCAGTGGTCCAAGGTTTCTAGGTCAAGAGTGAAAGGGGAGAGAGCCCTCGGAGGTAGGCAGGAGGGTGGCTGGGTTAAGAACCTCACAAGGGGATATAGTCAGGCCTGTTTTTTCCATCATCACTACGATATCTGAGGATTCTTTGATCAGACATCCATAAATTGCTTCTCCCATTCAAGAATTGTTTCACCTGTTGGCTGGTAAAAATAGTTAGTTTGCCCCCAACAGAGAGTTTTAAAGCATGTTCTAACAGGACTGCAATAGCTGCAAGATTTCAAAGGAAGGGAAAGATCTCTTCCCAATAAAGGAGTAGGACACTCAGGGACCACCAGAAATTGGTGGGGAAATGTTTGTCCATCCCAGCAACAAAGAAGTGCTCAGGTGAATCTTTTTGTAATTGTTTTTCCTGTAGCACCCACAATTGTACAGGTTTGGGAGGAGAAAGCTCTGGAGTCGGAGGTCAGAACAGAGAAGGTAGTCCCTGTATCTACCAAAAAATTCTCAGACCTACCTGCTACATCCAGTTGCACCCTTGGCTACAGCCCCATGATGGTTATCTGTGACAGGTTAACTGGCTGGAGCAGTCCACTTCAGTCCTGTTGAACGATAGTGAGGGAAGGCTTGACATTTGACCTTGAGCCTTTTGGGTCCCCAGGGCAGAGTGCCACCCAATGTTCCAACTGATGGCATTTTAGGAAACTTGTCAGTTTTGACACTCTTTGTCCCAATGTCCCACCTGTCTACAGATTAGGCATTTGCCTCATTCCTTGTGTTTTAAGGACTCAGGGTTTGCCATAGGGCTTCCCTGGAGGCAGCCATCATCTAGGCATGCCTTGGCTCTTTCTTTTTCTCCCTTCCCTGTCTTGTTCTTCCTTGTCTTCCCTCTCCTGTTCTCTGTTATAAAAGGTAGTGGTGGCTGTCTGGACCATCTCATCTAAAGAGGAAGCAGGAGATGCTGTAGCTGTTGTAACTTTATCCTTATGTCTGATGCACACTGGGACAGGAATTTAGGAATTTGTCCTTTAAAATCACCTTTCCCTCGTAAGAGCCTAAGTCCAGATTGGCAAACTTTTGGAGGGCCTTTTTCCAGAAAGGCAATGGGGTTCCCAATGAACTCCTGAGTTATTGCTGAGACTGGACATAGTCCCACAGCTAATGGGCTTCCTTCTATTTCCATGGGTGGACTTCCTTAGGGGTGAGTCTTTCTGCAGCTTATCCTACCCGGTACTGTTGCAACCTGAGAGCCAGGCATCCCTGGGTCAGGGTGCAGATCCCCAGGCAGGCTGAGGCATGACAGCCTCCTGGAGATAGAATCCCTGGGCAGATTGAGGCAGGTCAGCATCCTGAGAATTGGGTCCCTGGGCAGTTCGAGGCATGTTGACCTCCTGGGATCCCTGAACTGGCAGATTCCCAAGCAGGTTGAGGCGTGACAACCTCCCAAGGACCCCTAGGTAGGTGGAGGAAGGTCGAACTCTTGGGATTCCAAGCTGGAGTTGGGTGCCCCTAAGCTCTCCAGCATGACTAGTTCTGGGTAGTATTAAGGGGTTGTAATCTTAACTCATTGTTGGCTTGGATTGTAAAGCAATCCAAGCCTGTGCCCTGAGACTGGGAACCTGACAAAATAGCCATAAGCCTTATCCTCTTATTGCTCTAAGGGAATGTAAGTTACTGATTTCCTCCCCTAGTCCTCCATAAGAGCAGTTTAGGGTGTTTCCAATGATAAACATTTCATTGTCATAGACCCAATTTAGGTAATAACAGAAGTAATTACAAAGGAATGTGTTATCTCTTCTGTTAAGGGCATTAGAGTATTTTGATAATAAGCAGAGTGGAGTAATGTTGCCTACAGAGGAGGCAGAGTCTTGGTTGTAGGAGTTAGTAAGTGGCTTAAGAAAAAAATGGATAAGAGGCAACAAACCAGATGTTTCATAAAAGTGGAGTGGAGATTTGATGAGGGGGTATGTTTATAACTTTAGGATAAGGGTGGCAAGAGTTTGGCCCCAAATGGCCTGCAGTGCTAACTCCCAAAGTGGCAAACATTGTCCCTGGAAGCCCAATTGCCCTTAAACGGATGCCACCGACAGATGGACTTCTAGCAGGCATTGTGTGTCTGTCACCCACCCTAGCAGGTCCACTGGGAAATACTGTTGTTGCACATGTTGTAGGAAACATGGAAGATGAAGGCCTGAATATCTAGAGGGATTGGATATTACACAGCACTTCTCTCCCAAAGGCCAGCTGTTTTCTGGTTGTCCCTCCAGAAGATTGTAGAGGCCACGTTGTAGGCCTGGAGTGGGCTCAGGAAAAGAGCATGAAACAGGAGGGAAGGGGGCAGGGCACAACTTCTGAAAGAAAGACATAGCCCAAGGGCATAACATAAACAAATTAAAATCAAGTGGGTCCAAGATGCCAAGTCATTGAACACTGGGAAAGACTAGAAATCTCTTCAAGAAGATTAGAGATACCAAGGGAACATTTCATGCAAAAATGGGCACAAAAAAGGACAGAAAAGTTATGGACCTCATAGAAGTAGAAGATATTAAGAAGAGGTGGCAAGAATACACAGAAGAACTGTACAAAAAAGATTTTCATGACCCAAATAACCACAATGGTGTGATCACTCACCTAGAGCCAGACATCCTGGAATGTGAAGTTAAGAGGACCTTAGAAATCATCACTACGAACAAAGCTAGTGGAGGTGATGAAATTCCAGTTGAGCTATTCAAATCCTAAAAATGATGCTGTGAAAGTGCTGCACTCAACATGCCAGCAAATTTGCAAAACTCAGCAGTG
The DNA here is from genome assembly GCF_000754665.1 of Bison bison bison. Taxonomy (NCBI): domain Eukaryota; kingdom Metazoa; phylum Chordata; class Mammalia; order Artiodactyla; family Bovidae; genus Bison; species Bison bison. The sequence goes on from NW_011495050.1 coordinate 10,082,504, forward strand.
GCCACAGGACTGGAAAAGGTCAGTTTTCATTCCAATCGCAAAGAAAGGCAATGCCAAAGAATATTCAAACTACTGCAAATTTGCATTCATCTCACATACTAGCAAAGTAATGCTCAAAATTCTCCAAGCCAGACTTCAACAGTATGTGAATCATGAACTTCCAGAGTGACAAGCTGGATTTAGAAAAGGCAGAGGAACCAGAGGTCAAATTACCAACATCTGTTAGATCATCAAGAAGCAAAAGAATTCAGGAAAAACATCTATTTCTGCTTTATTGACTATACTAAAGCCTTTGTGTGGGTCACAAAAAACTGTGGAAAATTCTTCAAGAATGGGAATACCAGACTACCTGACCTGCCTCCTAAGAAATCTGTATGCAGGACAGAAGCAACAGAGGACTGGACATGGAAAAACAGACTGATTCCAAATTGGGAAAGGAGTATGTCAAGCCTGTATATTGTCACCCCGCTTATTTAATTTCTATGCAGAATACATCATGAGAAACACTGGGCTGGAAGAAGCACAAGCTGGAATCAAGATTGCTGGAGAAATATCAATAACCTCAGATATGCAGATGACACCACCCTTATGGCAGAAAGTAAAGAGGAACTAAAAAGCCTCTTGATGAATGTGAAAGAGGAGAGTGTAAATGTTGGCTTAAAACTCAACATCCAGAAAATTAAGATAATGGAATCCAGCCCCATATTAGACAGCAGAGACATTACTTTGCCAACAAAAGTTCATATAGTCCAAGCTATGGTTTTTCCAGTAGTCATGTATGGTGTTTCCAGTAGTCACTATAAAGAAAGCTGACCCCGAAGAATGGATTCTTTTGGACTGTGATGTTGGAGAAGACTCTTGAGAGTCCCTTGGACTGCAAGGAGATCCAACCAGTCCATCCTAAAAGAATGGTCCATCCAAAAGGAATATTCAGTTCTGAATATTCATTGGAAAGACTGATGCTGAAGCTGAAACTCCAGTACTTTGGCCACCTGATGCAAAGAACTGACTCATTGGAAAAGACCCTGATACTGGGAAAGATTGAATGCATGAAGAGAAGGGGATGACAGAGGATGAGATTGTTGGATAACATCACCAACTTTATTGACATGAATTTGAGTAAGCTCCAGGAATTGGTGATTGACAGGGACACCTGTTGTGTTGCAGTCCATGTTGTCACAAACAGTTGGACATGACTGAGCAACTGAACTGAACTAAAGATGACAACTCAAATTCAACTAAACCTTGATCCTCAATCTGCAAGATAAATGATATGCCCAGAGGTGCCAGGACAATTCCAAGTCACCATCAAAAGACTGAGGAATGGGTGGTTCCCAATTGTTGGAATGGTCCTCCCACTCATTAGCATATGAAATCACCTGCTCCCCATAAACTAAGCACACCACATTCCATGACTACCAAAGTCCCCTCTGTGATGGCCCACACCCTTGGAGTGTGCCTCTCTCTGAATCCAAACAAATCCACCTTTTACCTATTGCTGTGTTCTCACTGAATTTTTTTGCAATGAGACATCAGGAGCCTGAGCTTCATTATGTCCTAAAACCAGGCAACGTGTTTTTTCAGTTCAGTTCAGTTCAGTCACTCAGTCGTGTTCGACTCTTTGCGACCCCATGAATCACAACACACCAGGCCTCCCTGTCCATCATCAACTCCCTGCGTTTACTCAAACTCATGTCCATTGAGTCAGTGATCCCATCCAGCCATCTCATCCTCTGTCATCCCCTTCTCCTCCTGCCCCCAATCCCTCCCAGCATCAGAGTCTTTTCCAATGAGTCAACTCTTTGCATGAGGTGGCCAAAGTATTGGAGTTTCAGTTTCAGCATCAGTCCTTCCAATGAACACCCAGGACTGATCTCCTTTAGAATGGACTGGTTGGATCTCCTTGCAGTCCAAGGGACTCGCAAGAGTCTTCTCCAACACCACAGTTTAAAAGCATCAATTCTTCGGTGCTTA
>NW_011495050.1:10084577-10087085 GCF_000754665.1 Bison bison bison
ATGGACCTTTGTTGGCAAAGTAATGTCTCTGCTTTTGAATATGCTATCTAGGTTGGTCATAACTTTCCTTCCAAGGAGTAAGCGTCTTTTCATTTCATGGCTGCACTCACCATCTGCAATGATTTTGGAGCCCCAAAAAATAAAGTCTGACACTGTTCCCACTGTTTCCCCTTCTATTTCCCATGAAGTGATGGGACCAGATGCCATGATCTTCATTTTCTGAATATTGAGCTTTTAGCCAACTTTTTCACTCTCCTCTTTCACTTTCATCAAGAGGCTTTTTATTTCCTCTTCACTTTCTGCCACAAGGGTGGTGTCATCTGCATATCTGAGGTTATTGATACCGTGTGTTTGGGCCAGGCTCAAATCCCAGTCGGATACAATTGAGTGACTAAGCATAGCACAGAATCCTTTCCTCATGGGTTTGAGTCCCAATCTTAGGTAAACGGTTTCAAATACAACTTTCAGAACTGGAATGATGATGGCCTGCTGAATACTTTGTAAAGTGGAATAGATGGAGAGAAGAGCTGAAGACTGAGAGGAAAAAGCAGTGAGAAAAATATGCTGAGAAATCCCCTTCAAAACCTGCTGGAAAATCTGCTAAATACCTGACCTGTTCTCTCAGGTTTCATTGGCCTGATTCTTGGCACAAAGATGATTAAGCACAGAAGAGCCCTCAAACCACTTGGGCAACAGCTACTAAGTAGTCCCTGCCAAGTCCCTCAGTTGAACCCACTGCCACTTGCCTGTTCACAGGGGGTTTGAGGAAACAAGAATTGAGAGATTGTAAAGGAATTAAGATTTTGTTAGCCATAGGTTCTTCCAGTCATAGGATCGAGGATTTCCTATCCCAACTGGAGGTCTTCTGGAATCTGAGATTGAGCCGTGTGAGCTTTCTCTGAGTTTGTTTTTGCTGTTCTGCTTTCCAGCATGTTGGGCTTCTTTTCACTTCCACTGTGCTGGGTTTTCTTTGCTTTCAACTTCCACCATGGGAGCTTTCACCGAGTTGGGCTTCTGCTGTGCTTGGCCTCTGCATTATGGGGGCCAAGCCAAGGTTCTTTCAGTCAGGTAAAGTCCAAGAAATGGCACCATAGATTTTTGGGGAGTTTGTAATTTCCTTGGTTCTGTCTCACTGCAGCAAAAATTTGAAGCTATGGATGGATCAGTGTTACAGCTCAGTTTTATTTAGCAAGCAAAGGAAAATACATCCTGGAGGCATGAGGGCAGGCTGACCCAAAAGACACAAAGAGAAGTGTTGAGGCTCAATTTTGGCTCCTCTTTTTATGTTTCTCTCCTCCCCCTGAGCCTACCCTATGTAAACTGGGCTAGCCAGGAGGGCTGTTTGTTTACCTGATGCTCTCACTCCAGTCCTCAGACCTTCCTTTGTTCTATTTTCCTGGGCTTTTCCCCTCTTTGTCTTTTAGCCACCGCCATTCCTAACTCCTTTTCCATTCTAACTACTTAACAGTCCCTTCCAAAAAAAAAAAAATTCACGGGCAATCTATGTTCTTAAAAGTGGGGGAAAATTAGAAATGTTAATTTGAAGAGTTGCAGCCAGATATTTAATGAAACTGGAGGAATTCAGAGTCTAGTCCAGTTTATAGGTATACAACAAAACCTCAGACAATTAACAGAATTAGAATCCATATATACAAAGGATAAAACATAATTTTTTCTGTTTACAGTTACCCCCATTTTTTAGAAATAAAGATAATTATAGTAAAAGTAGTTTGCTTTTTGTTAATAATGGCCTGATTATTTAGAGCAGGGATAGTGATTAATGATATAAGCTTTCTTTAAAAAAGTACTGTGTTGGTTTTTCATAGAAATTTCATAAAAATTTGCTTAGAATTTTTCTAAAAATCTCAGATCAAACTTTAAAAATAAACGGAGGCCTGGAAAACAAGCCAAGGACTAACCATCAAATTTTACTTTCAGTACCTATAGTTAGGGTAAATTCTTCTTTTCTCAAGGTCCCCCAAAACTATCCTTAAATTCCTGAGCCAGCCAGGAAGTCACCTTCCTTACTCACCTGGTAATGGTGCCAAGAACCATGTAAGCAGTTCCAGGCCAGTTTTTCCGAACAGTTCCTTAAAGCTGTCTTGTATCTGAGTCTATGTACATCTCTCTCAAGTATGATATTCTATACAAAGCCTTGGTTATTTAGCCAATGTTTCCAATTGTGTCTTGTCATAAGGAGAACAGATTCTTATTGAACTTCTGCAAATAAATAATTATATTGCTACAAAGAGAATACACAAGACTTTCTGAATTCTGGAGGAATCATATATAAAGTAAATGTTCCATCTTTGTTTCCAAAGGTATACTTTACCTAATTGCTGTAAGTCACAGATAGCTGAAGGAAAAAGATTTCTTTAACTCTGGAAAAATAAAACATTAAGGAACCAGTAATGTTTCAAGCAGAACATAATAAAAGAATGAGTATTCAAATAAAGGAGGATGGAGGGAACAGAAAGAGTTACATCAGTCTTAGAGTCTTTCATTTTA
>NW_011495050.1:10087185-10087663 GCF_000754665.1 Bison bison bison
TTTCATTTTAATTACCTTTTATAATTTAAAATTGTTATTACCTTTTTGCTTTTTGCAGTAAATCTTTCAGGGATGCTGTTTTGGAATTTTGAGGCCTTTCGAGACTTCTGCTTGACAATTAAAATATATATCCAGTTCAGTTTGATTTGGGAACCCTTGCTTTTAAATATACTTTTTAAATGATCTTGTCTAATTGGAATGTTCCTCATAATGACCATTGTAATTCTAGGTTGTAATTCACCTGAGGGCTGGGAGCAGTTTGTTAAGATCTTAGCCTCAAATGTAGTTTAACCCACATTCTTTCCACCCAAATCTAGCTGCAAGTGGGAAGCAACCCACACCTCTATTTATATTTTGGAGTTCCAACCTGACAGTTACCAAGTCAAGTTCTCAGGACACAGATTTTAGTAACATTTTTATAGATATCTACAACTTCTGGGGCTATAGTTGTTAAGCACAAAATGAGTAAGTGTGCCAG
>NW_011495050.1:10087763-10099033 GCF_000754665.1 Bison bison bison
TTTTTTACTTAAAAATTTTTTTTTTTTTTTTTTTTTTTTTTTAAGCAAAGCCTTGGGTCTCTCAGAGCCAAATTAATGCTTAAGAGAATTGTGCCTCTTGATAGGGGATTGGGTGGTATTTTACAGTATAGTTAATTGCATGGTAATTTTCTGGAGGTTAGCAGATGACCTAGTGTCACTCTAACATGTTCTGTGACCAACTTAACATAGGAATTTTAGAGTGAGATGGTAAGTTTTTTTAAGCTCTTGATCCATGTACCCATCAATTTCCCAGCTTTTGGCTCCTGAGATTCTCATTAGTAATAGTATTCACTTCATGTGTACATTAATGTTACCAAACCAAACTTGGTCAATTCCCCCATGTGTAGTAAAACCAACTTGCTGAAATTGGGCTGTGGTGAAGGAAAGCACAGTGTTTATTGCAGGGCAGCAGAGTCCAGGGAGGCTAGTGCTCAAAACACCCAAACTCTGAGATGTATTTCAGTAAAGCATTTTTAAAGGCAAAGTGAAGGAGGGACACCCCAGAGTTTGTGATCAGCTCATGCACAATTCTCTGATTGGTTGTAGGTGAGGTGAGAGGGAAGTGTCACAAGGGTTAAACATCATCAGTCCTTAGGCTCCAGTAGATCTGGGAGCTATATGCTTATGATCATCTAGTAGTTAGTTTTTTCCATTTGCTCGTGGTTTGGGCATCTATAAAATGACTCAGAAAATATGCATCAGATACGATTATCTGTATCCTTTAAAAAGAAGCTAAAGCAAAGGAAGTGGGAGAGGAGTCTGTCCCAATAAGGACCCACATTAACACACCAGAAGTAATCAAAGAGATGTTACTGCAAACTGGCCAAGGGAAGGCCTTGTGTACCATTAGCAATTCCTAGTGTGTAACTGGGAACTAGGGAAAAGACTGAACTAGCAGACTTCAACAAATGAGGACGGTGAAACTGGTTTCAGTGAAATGGAGAACTATGAACTGAACCATCAGAACTTTCCAATGTGAAATCTGAGGGCTGAACAAAAGGCTAGGGATTACAATTAAATGAGGAACTATAAAAAACCAAGGACTAGATGGAATTGTCTGTTAGTTCAAATTGACCTGCTGAGTCCAGGACACAATAGCCAATTAGATCAGGAGCTAGCTACAAAAAAGTAGAGCTCAGAACTGAGAGAAACTCACTTTTGGCCCTCAGAAACAGAACCTATGCTTCTTCTTGTTCACAGAGTCATCAGAAATTTTCTTTGGATACTTTCACTGCCACCAAATCTGTTAGAAAACAAAATTCAACTGATTAAACTTTAAAAATCTTTTTGACTTTATTCAGTGATTATAAATGAGGCAGCATCTCATCTAGTAAATATAAAGGAGCTCCTGAAACAGTAGAACTTGAAATTAAAAACTACGTACCTTTACACATTAACACTCCAGGCAAAAATGGGTCATATACCTATATGCAAAAGTCTCACAGAATAGGAAAAAACCTATATAATCTAGGGTTTGGTGATATTTTTAAGTTATAACTTACCAAAAGGCATCATCCATGGAAAAAAAGATTAATGAACTGAAATTCATTAAGATTAAAAATGTGTAATTTAGTGCAAACCCTGTCAAAATGCCAAAGACATTTTTCACAGACAATAGCAAATAATTTAAACATTTTCTATGGAAACAGCCAAACCAATCCTGAGGAAGAAGAACAAAGATGGAGATATTATACTCCCTGATTTCAAACTATAGTGCAAAGCTACAGTAATCAATGCAATATGGTACTGGCACAAAAATAAACACATAGATCAATGAAATATAATAGAAAGTCTATAAGTTAATCCAAATTTATATGAACAATTAATCTGTGACAAAGAAGGCAAGATTATACAATGGGGAAAAGAGAGCCTTTTCAGTAAGTGCTGTTGGGAAAACTGGACTGCTACATGCAAAATAATCAAAGTGGACTACTGTCTCACATCATGAGCAAAAATAAATTAAAAATTAGTTAAAGACTTAAATGTAACACTCCTAGGCAATGTGCTCTTTGACACTGATCTTATCAATATTATTTTTTGTATCTGTGTCCTCAGACAAGGGAAACAAAGCAAAAATAAACAAATAGGACCATATCAAACTAAAACTTTTGTGCAATGAAGGAAACCATCAAAAATTAAAAAAGATTATTTACTAAATGGGAGAAGATATTTATAAACAATATATTCTATAAGAGATTAAGATCCAATATATATAAAGAACTCACACAACTCAACATCAAAAACAAACATCATAATTAAAAATAAGCAGAGGACCTGAATAGACATTATTCCAAAGAAGATGTAGATGATCAACACACACATGAAAAAATCCCAACATCATTAACTATCAGAGAAATATAAATATCACAATGAGATGCTACCTCTATCCTGTGAAAATTCTTATCACCAAAAAAAGAAAAAAAAAAAAAAGAAGAAGAAGAAGAAGCAAATGTTGCAAGGAGGTGGAGAAAAGGGAGTGCTCATGCACTGTTGATGAAAATGTAAAATTGGTCTAGCTACCGTGGAAAGCATATGGCATTTCTTAAAAAATTAAAAATTGAACTGCAATATGATTCATCTATTTCACTTCTGGGAATTTACCAAAGGAAAATAAAAACACTATTTTTTAAAGATATTTGAAGATCAATCAAAGTTCACTGGAGTATTATTTGTAATAGCTAAGACATGGAAGTAACCTAAGTATCCATTGATGGATGAATGGATAAAGAAAATGTGGCATATATGTATAAATTGGATATTATTCAGCCATAAAAAAGAAAGAAATCTTGCCATTTTGACAATACATGTTTCTAGAGGGTATTCTACTAAGTGAAAAAAAGAGAAGTCACAGAAAATAAAAAGAGAAGTCATAGACTGAAAGAAAATATTTGCAAAAAAGTTCTCTGATAAAGGACTATTATCTAAAATATACATGAAACTGTTAAACTAAAAAAAATAGAAAGCAATTCAATTTTAAAAAATGAACCAAAAATCTGGACAGATACCTCAGCAAAGAGGATATACAAATAATAAATAAGCACACAAAAATATGATCCATCTCATATGTCATCAAGGGCTGGAATGGGAAGGGATGAATAGGTGAAGCATGAAAGACATTTCAGGTGTGAAAATTCTCTGTATGATACTATATGATGGATACACACCATGACACATCTGTCCAAACCCATATAAAGTACAACACCAAAAGTGAACCCTAATGTAAACTATAGATTTTGGGTGATAATGACTTGTCAGTATAGGTACCTCCATTGTAACAAAAGTACTACTCTGGTGGGGCATGTTGATAATGAGGGAGACTGTATCTTATGGGGCAAATGTATATGGGAAACTCTGTACTTTCTGCTCAATTTTGCTAAAGCTAAACCTACTGTAAAAAATAAAGTCTATATGCAAAAAAAAAAAAAAAACAACTTGTTTAAGTTTCAAATTGAAATTTTTATATAATTTTTAAAGCTTTTTGGAGGAATTATGTGGGCTAACTAGTTTTTCAAGTAAAATTTTTAATTCTTGTTTTTAAATACAAAATGAATGCATGCTGATTGTTAGCAAATTTAAGCACTTTGTAGAAAAATATAAAGAGCAGTTTATAAAAGCTGTTCTTAGCTTTTTTCTCAATTACCCACATTAGTCTTAAGTTAGATAGTGTAGATAATGTTATTCGCTCAGTTGTGTCCAACTCTTTGTGATCCCATAAACTGTTGGCTGCCAGGACTCCTCTGTACATGGAATTCTCCAGGCAAAAATACTGAAGTGGGTTGCCATTCCCTTCTCAAGGGGATCTTCCCAACCCAGAGATCAAACATGGATCTCCTGCATTGCTGGCAGATTCTTTAACATCTGAGCTAACAAGGAAGCCCCTAAATTAAGTTTGCTGCTGCTAAGTTGCTTCAGTCCTGTCCAACTCTGTGCGACCCCATGGACTGCAGCCTACCAGGCTCCTCCATCCATGGGATTTTCTGGGCAACAGTACTGGAGTGGGGTGCCATTGCCTTTTCCCAAATTAAGTTTAGGTCATTAAAATTTTGCTGTGCTTTCTTCCAGCCATCTCATATTCACTTATAAGCACTGAATTATTTATTAGAATGTATAATAAAAAAGAAACAAGGATCTTGTTTATTTTATTTTACACTTTTTATTTCGTACACAGAGCACTTTCTAGAATGTAGCAATTACTCAAGAAATGTTTATTGAATTATAAGTGAATATATGTATGTGTATATATGTGTGTGTGTGTGTTTGGGTAGGCAGGTAGATAGGTGTGTATGTATTCAAAAGAAAAAGTTACAATCATAGTCTATATATTTTAATGTAATGGGATTGGTATCATCAAACAGTATGTTTGGTATGTTGAAACCTTCTTTCATATTAATATATTAAACAATCTTCCTTGGTCTAAATAGCTACCTGGAATCTAATTATACCTAATGTGCTGACCCTGTCCCTAAAATATAGAGTTTTGGGTTATCTATAATTATTCACTAATATCTATAATTATTCACTAATATGCACAATTTAATGTTCCTGTATATATATATATATATATTTGGCATGGTTTTAGGATTGCTAGATCAAAGAATACTTGTGTTTTGCATTTTGGTTAGTTTTGGATAAGTTCCACTCCAAAAGTTTGAAGTGAATTGTGTGGAAGAATTAAAGGCTATATTAAACTTGTATTTATAATATTGGGTCCTTGTTAGAAAGTTGTGAAAATTTTTAAAATTCAGCATTTGAATTATTACTCAGTGTAAAGTTTATTTTATTTAATGATGATTTAGCAAATGGGAAAACTAATTCCAAATTTTACTAATTAAAAACTGTGGCATCTTTTTGTGTTACTGAGTGTAGGCTTGTACTGCTTGTGACATTACAGGCCAGTAAATCAGGAGACAAAGTTGTTGGAGCAAGGAATAGTGACTTTGTTTGGAAAACTAGCAGGAGGAGAAGATGTTGGACTGCTGCTGCTGCTGCTAAGTTGCTTCAGTCGTGTCTGACTGTGCGACCCCATGGACTGCAGCCTACCTGGTTCCTCCGCCCATGGGATTTTCGAGGCAAGAGTACTGGAATGGGGTGCCATTGCCTTCTCCGTTTAGACTAGCATCCCAGAAAACCAATTTACTGGAGTTAGAATTCAGGCTTCTTCTATGCTAAAAAAGGATGTGGTATTGCTGGTTGTTGAAAACTTTCCATTGGAATCCCTTGTCCTTGCAGCTGTGCACATAGATCAACTCATGATGTTTCTATAAACTTCCAACAAGACAGATATTCTTTGCTGTTCTACAACTTTTTAATTTCCATATGAATGGATAAGTGTTATACTTTTGAAGATCAGAGTCTTGAGAATGAGATACCCTGAATACCTCAGGCAATAGGCAACATTTTCTTTTTTTTTTAGATTTTTAAAAGAACTTTTCATTTTATATTGGCATATAGCCAATTAACAATGTTGTGATAATTTCAGGCTGTGAGCAAAGGGCTTCAGCTGTACATATACATGTATCCATGATCCCCCAAACTCACCATAGGCAACATTCTTAACTTGTAGCAACAGCAATAGGTAAATGAAACAGATCCAATATGGAGTCAGATTTGTTCTTCCCTATTTAACTTGCAGTGTGTAAAAATGATAGACTCTTATACTTTTTATATGAAAAGCTAATAATGTATGGATTCAATCCCAGTCTCCTTTCTGGTCACACTTTTTCATTCATTTACTTGGTAGGATAATAAATATTAGATCACTTCAGTTCAGTCGTGTCCAACTCTTAGCCACCCCATAAATCGCAGCATGCCAGGCCTCCCTATTCATCACCAAATCCCGGGGTTCACCCAAACTCACATGCATCGAGTCGGTGATGCCATCCAGCCATCTCAGTCTCTGTCATCCCCTTTTCCTCTTGCCCCCAATCCTTCCCAGCATAAGGGTCTATTCCAATGAGTTAACTCTTCGCATGAGGTGGCCAAAGTACTGGAGTTTCAGCATCAGCATCAGTCCTTCCAATGAACACCTAGGACTGGTCTCCTTTAGGATGGACTGGTTGGATCTCCTTGCAGTACAAGGGACTCTCAAGAGTTTTCTCCAACACCACAGTTCAAAAGCATCAATTCTTTGGTGCTCAGCTTTCTTCACAGTCCAAATCTCACATCCATACATGACCACTGGAAAAACCATAGCCTTGACTAGACGGACCTTTGTTGGCAAAGTAATGTCTCTGCTTTTCAATATGCTATCTAGGTTGGTCATAACTTTCCTTCCAAGGAGTAACCGTCTATTAATCTCATGGCTGCAACCACCATCTGCACCATTTGGAGCCCCCCAAAATAAAGTCTGATACTGTTTCCACTGTTTCCCCATCTATTTCCCATGAAGTGATGGGACTAGATGCCATGATCTTCGTTTTCTGAATGTTGAGCTTTAAGCCAACTTTTTCACTCTCCTCTTTCACTTTCACCAAGAGGCTTTTTACTTCCTCTTCACTTTCTGCCATAAGGGTGGTGTCATCTGCATATCTGAGGTTACTGATATTTCCCCGGCAATCTTGATTCCAGCTTGCGCTTCTTCCAGCCCAGCTTTTCTCATGATGTTCTCTGCATATAAGTTAAGTAAGCAGGGTGACAATATACAGCCTTGACATACTCCTTTTCCTATTTGGAACCAGTCTGTTCTTCCACGTCCAGTTCTAACTGTTGCTTCCTGACCTGCATATAGGTTTCTCAAGAGGCAGGTCAGGTGGTCTGGTATTCCCATCTCTTGAAGAATTTTCCACAGTTATATGTGTTATACACAGTCAAAGGTTTGGCATGGTCAATAAAGCATAAATAGATGTTCTTCTGGAACTCTCTTGCTTTTTCCATGATCCAGCAGATGTTGACAATTTGACCTCTGGTTTCTCTGCCTTTACTAAAACCAGCTTGAAAATTGGGAAGTTCACAGTTCACATATTGCTGAAGCCTGGCTTGGAGAATTTTGAGCATTACTTGTGTGTGAGATGAGTGCAATTGCATGGTAGTTTGAGCATTCTTTGGCATTGCCTTTCTTTGGGATTGGAAAGAAAACTGACCTTTTCTAGTCACCTGGCCACTGCTGAGTTTTCCAAATTTGCTGGCCTGTTGAGTACAGCACTTTCACAGAATCATCTTTCAGGATTTGAAATAGCTCAGCTGGAATTCCATCACCTCCACTAGCTTTGTTCATAGTGACAAAATGTGGTCCACTGGAGAAGGGAATGGCAAACCATTTCAGTATTCTTGCCTTGAGAACCCTGTGAACAGTATGAAAGGGCAAAATGATAGGATACTGAAAGAGGAACTCCTCAGGTCAGTAGATGCCCAATATGCTACAGGAAATCAGTGGAGAAATAACTCCAGAAAGAATGAAGGGATGGAGCCAAAGCAAAAACAATACCCAGCTGTGGATGTGACTGGTGATAGAAGCAAGGTTCGATGCTGTAAAGAGCAATATTGCATAGGATCCAGGAATGTCAGGTCCATGAATCAAGGCAAATTGGAAGTGGTCAAACAGGAGATGGCAAGAGTGAACGTCGACATTCTAGGAATCAGCGAACTAAAATGGACTGGAATGGGTGAATTTAACTCAGATGACCATTATATCTACTACTGTGGGCAGGAATCTCTCAGAAGAAATGGAGTAGCCGTCATGGTCAACAAAAGAGTCTGAAATGCAGTAGTTGGATGCAATCTCAAAAACGACAGAATGATCTCTGTTCATTTCCAAGGCAAACCATTCAATATCACAGTGATCCAAGCCTATGCCCCAACCAGTAATGCTGAAGAAGCTGAAGTTGAACAGTTCTATGAAGACCTCCAAGACCTTTTAGAACTAACACCCAAAAAGCACGTCCTTTTCTTATAGGACACTTGAATGCAAAAGTAGGAAATCAAGAAACACCTAGGGTAACAGGCAAATTTGGCCTTGGAATACAGAATGAAGCAGGGAAAAGGCTAATTGAGTTTTGCCAAGAAAATGCACTGGTCATAGCAAACACCCTCTTCCAATAACACAAGAGAAGACTCTATACATGGACATCACCAGATGGTCAACACTGAAATCAGACTGATTATATTCTTTGCAGCTGAAGATGGAGAAGCTCTATACAGTCACAAAAATAAGACCAGGAGCTGATTGTGGCTCAGATCATGAACTCTTTATTACCAAATTCAGGCTTAATTGAAGAAAGTAGGGAAAACCACTATGCCATTCAGGTATGACTTAAATGAAATCCCTTATGATTATACAGTGGAAGTGAGAAATAGATTTAAGGGACTAGATCTGATAGACAGAGTGCCTGATGAGCTATGGACGGAGGTTCATGACATTGTACAGGAGACGGGGATCAAGACTATGGAAAAGAAATGCAAAAAAGCAAAATGGCTGTCTGGGAAAACCTTACAAACAGCTGTGAAAAGAAGAGAAGTGGAAAGCAAAGGAGGAAAGAACAGATATTCCCATTTGAACTCAGAGTTCCAAAGAATAGCAAGGAGAGATAAGAAAGCCTATCTCAGCGATCAATGCAAAGAAATAGAGGAAAACAACAGAATGGGAAAGACTAGAGATCTCTTCAAGAAAATTAGAGATATCAAGGGAACATTTTTGCACAGATGGGCTCAATAAAAGACAGAAATAGTATGGGCCTAACAGAGGTAGAAGATATTAAGAAGAGGTGGCAAGAATACACAGAAGAACTGTACAAAAAAGATCTTCACGACCCAGATAATAAATATTAAGTTCCTCTTATTTGCTGATTACTTACATAGATCTAAATGTTACAATTCCTGAAATTAGGGACTTAATGGTCTTATGGAAAGGTAATATAAATAACATTTATAATAGTGCAATATTTGCTATATTTTAATTATATGAAGCATACAGTGAGAACATATATTGGTCACTTAATTACATTTACAGTGACAAAGTACCAGTCAAAACATGCAAGCTGACATCTGAAGTGAGACTTAGTTGAGTAGAGACTGGTAAGACTAGACACCCAAGCAAAAGAAGAACACTGTATAAAGTTTTTAGAAAATTTGTCCAAGGACTTAAGGAAAAAAACTTAATGTGTCTAGAGCATTGAACAAATTGGTGGTGTTTTTTTTTTGTTTGTTTGTTTGTTTTTTCCATTTTTTTCTTCTAAAGCATGTTGCAAGTTTAAGCTTATTTCTTTGAAAAATAAGATATTCTCCTGCTACATTCTTAGTATATTCCAGTTTTTACTGTAAAGCAAATTATTATAGATTTTTTTCTTTCAGGATAGGTTTTTATGGAAAATTTTCCCTGAGTGGTACTTGAATTTCAAAGAAATTTTTCTTCAGATGCTTAGGACTCTTCTGGCAACTGTAACTTAAAATCATTTTGTCAGCTGCATTGCTAGTTTTGAAGTGAATTAACACTTGTTTATAATTTATAAGTCATGAATATATAACCCTAACTTTTATTTAGATCCATAAGGTTCATAAAATAGCTGACAAAAGTGTAGGAAATAAATAATGGTTGTTATCTAAATTTATAGACTGTCAAACTCAGGGCTTACAAAAATGTCATTAGCTCTGATAAATTATACTTGAAGTAAAATGTCATTGTGTATTTGGAAACTCTCCATTTAATAAATCATTATATGCCAGAGATGAATTCATACTGTAAGAATATCAAGTATTAACGTGGTAGAATTTAAATTTCTCTTTTACTCTAACTGAATTCTTTTTGTGAGACATCTGAGTTAGCCAATAAAGAATACATAAAGGAATTTATGTATTTTTTTTCCTAGTGTTGGACAGAATTAGATCCTCTGAAATTTGCAGCCAGACTCTTTAATCTTCTAACACATAATTCTGGCAGCTTTATGTAACTCTCAATTTAGTTAGACTTCCAAAAATGATTTCTATTTGACATATTTACAAGTTTTTGTTCTAAAGTAGTGATCCTCCTATAGAACGCATGGCATTTCAAGTTTGAAAATATTTCATAATTAAAATTTGAGGCTTTAATGAATAAACTAGCACCTGACTATGCCAATTATATCAGATGAAAATGTGATTTAATTTTTTATAAAATGATAGATATTGGTGGACTTTCATTATTCCTGAAGAGGTGCATGAATGCAAAAGACAAATAAAAAACAATAGCAAAAGTACAGCAGTTTTCACTGCTTTTCAAAAGTTTGAATGTGATGAAATGACCAGAAAAACAAACTATGTATAGCAATTTGTACTTAGTGGAATTTTCAGGTGTATAGTTTTCTTTGTCTGACTACATCCTATAATTTTCTTTAGTTTCACTTTTATAATTTAGGTTGAAACTTTGTAATTTATTTTCTGAAGTCTTTCTATGCAATAATGTAGTTGTACAATCACATGTCTGAAAGCTACTTTATTTCATTTTGATTTTTATAAACTTCTTTTTCCTAGTAATCATTCAATGGCTCATAGTTTCATTGCGTTAGACAAGGCTGTGGCCCATGTGATCAGTTTGATTAGTTTTCTGTGATTGTGGTTTTCATTCTGTCTGCCCTCTGACAGATAAGGATAAGAGACTTCAATCTCAAAGAAAGGCAGTGCCAAAGAATGTTCAAACATTCTTTGAACAATGAGCACAATTGCACTCATCTCATATGCTAGTAAAGTATTGCTCAAAATTCTCCAAGCCAGGCTTCAACAGTACGTGAACTGTGAACTTCCAGGTATTCAAGCTGGATATAGAAAAGGCAGAAGAACCAGAGATCAAGTTGCCAACATCCGTTGGGTAATCATAAAAAGCAAGAGTATTACTCAGCCATTAAAAAGAATACATTTGAATCAGTCCTAATGAGGTGGATGAAACTGGAGCCTATTATACAGAGTGAAGTAAGCCAGAAAGAAAAACACTAATACAGTATACTAACGCATATATATGGAATTTAGAAAGATGGTAACAATAACCCTGTATACGAGACAGCAAAAGAGACACTGATGTATAGAACAGTCTTTTGGACTCTGTGGGAGAGGGAGAGGGTGGGATGATTTGGGAGAATGGCATTAAAATATGTATAATATCATATATGAAACGAGTCACCAGTCCAGGTTCGATGCACGATACTGGATGCTTGGGGCTGGTGCACTGGGACGACCCAGAGGGATGGTATAGGGAGGGAGGAGGGAGGAGGGTTCAGGATGGGGAACACATGTATACCTGTGGTGGATTCATTTCGGTACATGGCAAAACCAATACAATATTTTAA
>NW_011495050.1:10100712-10103284 GCF_000754665.1 Bison bison bison
CCAGGCGCCCCCGTCCCTGGGATTCTCCAGGCAAGAACACTGGAGTGGGTTGCCATTTCCTTCTCCAATGCATGAAAGTGAAAGAGTGGAAGTAATCTTGGAAACAATTAAATTCATAATTTAATTTGCAAATTACTTTTACTTGAGTACCAGGAATGGGCTTCCCCGGTGGCACTACTGGCAAAGAATCTGCCTGCGGATTCAGGAGACGCAAGAGACAGGGTTTCTATCTCTGAGTCTAACCCAGGGGTTCTATCCCCTGGATGAAGAAATGGCAACCCACTCCAATATTCTTGCCTGGAAAATTCCATGGACAGAGGATCCTGACAGGCTACAGTCCATGGGGTTGCAAAGAATCACATACAACTGGGCACAAATTTAGAGTATTTACAAGGAATAGAAAGGGATCATCCATCACTACTCTATATAGATGATTCCTGTGGTTTCCAACTTTAGAATACCTGAAGAATAATTGACACAGATAGTTACCTTTTCTTAAAAATAGGTGTGAATGTAGTAGAATATGTGAATTTGTAAAAGAATTTAGCATATGTCTTTATTATAGATATACTATAGTATTAATTTTCTGTGGCCACTGTAAAAAATTATTATAGACTTGATGACTTAAAACAACAAAAATTCATTCTTTCACTGTTCTGGAAGCCAGAACTCTAAAATAAATGTCACACTGCCTGTAATCAAGCTTTCAGTCAGGCTGTTCTCCCTCTGGAGATTCTAGGAGGGAACCTCTTCCTTGTCTTCAGCTCTGGAGGCCACTGGCATTGCTTGACTTAGCACATAATTCCAGTCTCTGCCCCTGTGATCATGTTGGCTTCAGTTTGTGTCAACTGTCCCTCTACTTTCCTCTTATAAAGACTCTGTTATTATCAAGGCACACCCAGAAAATCCAGGATAATCTCAAGATCCTTAACTCAATGATACTAGCAAAGATGCTTTTTCATTATAAGGTAAAATTTACAGGTTCTCATGGCTAGGGCTGGTGTCTTAGGGTGGCTGTTATTCAGCCAACAATGGTCATGGCCACTGTAAGATCTTTATGATTGTTGGCCCAGAAATGTTCATTGAACTAGTAGTTCATGGATTTTAAAATGTGTTCATTGTCAATCTTTCAATTTCTTGGGGAGACCTTGGCATTTTCGTTACTATCAAAGACCAGGGAGATCTAGAAGGAGGAAACCTCCCAAATATTTATAACCCCTGACTATCTCACCCAAAAAAATAAACCCCACTCTCTTCCAGGACAGAGTCACTCCCAACTGGAATTACAAACTAACAGAGCAGGAGAAACCAAAGTCTGTGAAACAAAGTTTATTTGACTCCAGGAAAAGCCAGTGGGAAGAACATAGGACTCAAAGATGCCAGCCTGCAAATTCAAAACCAGTTTTCTGATTTACAAGGCAAATTCTTCAGATTTTCTACTAACATTCCCTCCCAACTTTCTATGCTCTTTATTTAGGTAATATAATAAATATTTTATGTCCTATAACAAACATAATGGGAAGCAAAGAATAAAATATTGCAGAACAAAGGGAAAATTAGTAGCCTGATCCAGTTAAATAAACTACTAATAATAATTGAATCCTGATCCCCGAATTTTATTAGTAACATTTAAGTGTGAAAGAACACTTTTGCAAAATACTAAGGGCAATTGTTTAACTTATAGCAGTAAAAAGTGATAAAACAGTGAATCTGGAGAAAATAGTTAAATGATTTTGTTACTACATTTTACATTTTTCTTCCAGATAGTGAAAAAGAAACAACAAAGCAAAAACCCTATCATTGTATTCATTATCTGCAAAAGCCTGTGACTTTAAATATACAAAAGCTTTATTTAAGAGCGATGATAGGGAAATAAAGAAAAGGATGCTATGAAGAGATGATTGTTTTGCCTTGGAGCAAGCTTAAAAATTTATAACATATGCCTCACTGAAATGTTTAAGAATTTCTAAAAGCAGACTGAAATTTTTTTAACAAATAAACCTCATTTTCCAAGATAGGATATATGGAAAACCAATTAATTTATCTGTTTTAAAATGTAAAGCTAATTATAAGAACTGTGTGTGGTATTTGAGACATTGTGTATCCTTGCAGCAAACCAGAACATTTCCATAAGCAAAATTTTCCTCTTTTGTGGCAGTTAGGACTATAATCCAGACCCAGTGAGTTATATTTTTAATTTCATTAAAAGTCATTCCAAATAAACTAAGGTACCAGTTTCAAAATTTGATTTTAGATAATCTGAGAAGGATATATTTTAATGTATACCTATTTTCTTGGTGTACCTCAACAGTGTCCACTATGGCAGTATGTGAACTAGTTTCCACGGTACATTGAAATGAGCCAAAACTTTAGATAGAGACATATTTAGACATATTTTATTACATCTTGGATTTATCCCTAGTAACTAGGAGTTATAAATTAATTCCTTGTTCCTTATAGTTCATTGCTTCCTCATTCTTTAGCAAGGTGCAGGAATTAGCATACATTTGCAGTTAGCAGAAAATCCAACTTCAAGTTATTTAAGCAGTAACAAAATTTATAAATTCACATT
>NW_011495050.1:10103719-10104701 GCF_000754665.1 Bison bison bison
CCATTGATCTATATTTCTGTCTTTGTGCCAGTACCATACTGTCTTGATGACTGTGGCTTTGTAGTAAAGTCTGAAGTCAGGCAGATTGATTCCTCCCGTTCCAGTCTTCTTTCTCAAGATTGCTTTGGCTGTTTGACGTTTTTTGTATTTCCATACAAATTGTGAAATTATGTGTTCTAGCTCTGTGAAAAATACCTTTGGTAGCTTAATAGGGATTGCGTTGAATCTATAGATTGCTTTGGGTTGTATACTCATTTTCACTATATTGATTCTTCTGATCCATGAACATGGTATATTTCTCCATCAAAAATAAACTCAAAATGGATTAAAGATCTAAACGTAAGACCAGAAACTATAAAACTCCTAGAGGAGAACATAGGCAAAACACTCTCCGACATAAATCACAGCAGGATCCTCTATGACCCACTGCCCAGAATATTGGAAATAAAAGCAAAAATAAACAAATGGGATCTAATTAAAATTAAAAGCTTCTGCACAACAAAGGAAACTATAAGCAAGGTGAAAAGACAGCCTTCAGAATGGGAGAAAATAATAGCAAATGAAGCAACTGACAAACAACAAATCTCAAAAATATATAAGCAACTCCTACAGCTCAATTCCAGAAAAATAAATGACCCATTCAAAAAATGGGCCAAAGAACTAAATAGACATTTCTCCAAAAAAGACAGACATATGGCTAACAAACACATAAAAAGATGCTCAGCATCACTCATTATCAGAGAAATGCAAATCAAAACCATAATAATGTACCATTTCACGCCAGTCAGAATGGCTGCAATCCGAAAGTCTACAAGGAATAAATGCTGGAGAGGGTGTGGAGAAAAGGGAACCCTCTTACACTGTTGGTGGGAATGAAAACTAGTACAGCCACTATGGAAAACAGTGTGGAGATTCCTTAAAAGACTGGAAATAGAACTGCCTTATGACCCAGCAATCCCACTGCTGGGCATACACACCGAGG
>NW_011495050.1:10104801-10112552 GCF_000754665.1 Bison bison bison
ATTATTTATAACAGCCAGGACATGGAAGCAACCTAGATGTCCACCCGCAGATGAATGGATAAGAAAGTTGTGGTACATATACACAATGGAGTATTACTCAGCCGTTACAAAGAATACATTTGAATCAGTTCTAATGAGGTGGATGAAACTGGAGCTGATTATACGGAGTGAAGTAAGCCAGAAAAAAAAACACCAATACAGTATACTAATGCATATATATGGAATTTAGAATGATGGTAACAATAACCCTGTATGGGAGACAGCAAAAGAGACACAGATGTATAGAACAGTCTTTTGGACTCTGTGGGAAAGGGAGAGGCTGGAATGCTTTGGGAGAATGGCATTGAAACATGTATAATATCATATAAGAAATGAATCGCCAGTCCAGGTTTGATGCAGGATACAGGATGCTTGGGGCTGGTGCATTGGGATGACCCAGGGGGATGGTACGGGGAAGGAGATGGGAAGGGGGTTCAGGATGGAGAACACGTGTACATCCGTGGCAGATTCATGTTGATGTATGGCAAAACCAATACAATATTGTAAAGTAATTAGCCTCCAAGTAAAATAAATTAATTTAAATTAAAGAAAAACCCCAAAAAAACAAAAAATTCCAAATTGTGATGGATCCAAAATTGATAAACTCAATGGCTCAAAGACATTTTCAATTATCCACATTGTTTAAATTTTTACACTTTGCTACCTCTGAAGTTTCAGTTTTGTTTCTGAAACAATTATTGGTTCAGGTTGGCTGTAGTTACCTCAGGGCATATGATCAGACAATATTGAAAGGTAAAAGAGGCTGTTGCTTACAATATCCATCTCTATCTGTCTGTCTGTCTCTCTCACTTTCTCCCTCCTTTACCCATTTCAAAAAACATCCTAGCAGACCCTGATTTAAGTCTTATTGCCCAGTATTTAATAACATAACTTTTGCTAAACTTATCTCTGGTAAAGTAAATCAAATTGCCACAGCTGGTTTAAATTAATCATCTATGGTTGTTTGGATAACAGAAATTAGCAAAAGTTCCCCCCCCCCCAAAATGGCCACTGCATTGATTGGAAATTCTTGCAAAATATCTAAGAAAACAAAGCACAGAACAAATACTATTATTAAAATTTCAGTTGTATATAAGAACCACAAGGAAATTTGGGTTATTCATGATCAATTTTCATGGCAAATGAAAAATTAGCTGATGGCTTTTCGAAAAGCTGGTTCATTGTTATTTTACCTCACATTCTCCTCAATGTAGAACTCTTGTCAGCACTGTCTTTTCGAGTAGGAAGACAAAGTAAAATCTATCTGACATCTCTTGTTCATAATGTTTTCATGGCCAAGCAACTAGAAAACCAATGTATCTGACTGCAATTTTATTGAACTTTTGGTTTGAAATTTTTTATCACAAATTAACACAAAAAATTCTATTGCATTATGCCAAGACTTGTCTAGTTTTTCACCTGTAGTTACCAGGATAAACAATTAATAAATATATATTAGGTATGGAGAAAAAAGCATTTTTTAAAGTTTACATTCTTCATAATACATCACTGCTCTGCATATTTATAATTATTTATAGTGTTTGGTTTATGTGAAAAATTAGCTCATGCCTACAATTCCATTGGGTGGAGAATTCTAATACAGGCAAGAAAGTGTCAGATCCAACTATTTGTGGGACTAAAGACAATTCTTGCAAATTGATTGAGAAATTATTTTTGGATTAATGTCTCTTCATAACTGATGTCAATATTGCTTTATCTTATTACAGTGTATTTTAGGATACTCATATCAGGATACTTTTGTTTCTGCTATGCTCTGCTGAAACACATCCTGATATAAGTAAAAATGAGCAGGTAACTAGAAGTAAGTTCTAAAAAATCATTGCTTTCTGACATAGCATATTCTTAAAATATTCTTATAGCATATTCTATCTGACATAGTATATTCTTAAAATTAATGGAAATGAAGAGAAGAGAAAATCTTTAGCTGAAATACAGGAAAATGAAAAGCTAATCTACAGCATTGCTGTTTTTTCAACAAATTATGACATTACAATGCTCATTCTGCATTATATGAATAAACATAAAATATATACAAATACTCAAGGGAAAAAATAAAGTAGTTTTATTGAGTATCTGTGGTGTTGGAGAAGACTCTTGAGAGTCTCTTGGACTTCAAGGAGATCCAACCAGTCCACCCTAAAGGAAATCAGTCCTGAATATTCATTAGAAGGATTGATGCTGAGGCTGAAACTCCAGTACTTTGGCCACCTGATGTGAAAAACATACTCATTTGAAAAGACCCTGACGCTGGGAAAGATTGAAGGCAGGAGGAGACAGTTGGATGGCATCACCGACTCAATGGACATGAGCTTGAGTAAGCTCTGGGAGTTGGTAATGGACAGGGAAGCCTGGTGTGCTGCAGTCCCTCGACTGAGTCAGACACAGCTGAGCAATATAAGAGCTTTCATACTGGTTCATATTTTATTTGACCAGTATAGCAGTTGAGAAGCCCAGTGTGAAGAGCTATATATATTATGTGATAGTCACTCAGTCATGTCAGACTCCTGCAGACCCATGAACTGTAGCCTGCCAGGCTCCTCTGTCCATGGGATTTCCCAGGCAAGAATACCAGAGTGGGTTGCCATTTCCTTCTTCAAGGGATCTTCCCAACCCAGGGATCCAAGCCTGGTCTCCTGCATTGTAGGCAGACTCTTTACTGTCTGAGCCACCAGGGGATAGGGACTATATATATTAGACTATCTTTGAAATGAAAGATGTGCAGTTTTTTAAATCTCTTGTGTCATAGAAATCCTTTCTTTCTATAGTATGTGAAATAATCTTGTGTACAACCTCCTTGACTGGTCCATGAGTGGAATCCAAAAATTATATACATCTTGTAAATTGTATTTATTGGTGTATTTTCATATTTATGTGCTTCAAAGGAGCAAAAGATAGACTGACAACATGACTTTCAATATTAACAATGGATGCCAGCAAACAGTGGAATGGTATTTTTAGTATGCCTAAGAAATAAATAAATAAATAAATAAAGCAACCAAAAGTCAAAACTTTTCAAAACTTAGGGTTAATCAAAAATAGTTTCAGAATAAAATCATTTGCTACAAGCAGAGTCTCACTAAAGAAATTCTAAAGCACATGCTTGTGAAATAAACACATCCACTGAGCTGTAAGATGCAAGAAGGAAAGAAGAGCAAAGAAAGTTGTACATATTATATATATATATATATGCTGCTACGTCACTTCAGTCGTGTCTGACTCTGTGCGACCCCAGAGACGGCAGCTCACCGGGCTCCCCCATCCCTGGGATTCTCCAGGCAAGAACACTGGAGTGAGTTGCCATTTCCTTCTCCAAGGCATGAAAGTGAAAAGTGAAAAGTGAAAGTGAAGTCGCTCAGTCATGTCAGACTCCTAGCGACCCCATGGACTGCAGCCTACCAGGCTCCTCTGTCCATGGGATTTTCCAGGCAAGAGTACTGGAGTGGGGTGCCATTGCCTTCTCTGATATATATCTATATCTATATCTATATCTATATCTGTATCTCTCTCTATATATATATATTAAACACAACATTAAAATCACAATAATAGATAAGCCTGACAATTCATAAATATATATATAATCTTAAATATTTCAGTCACTTTACTTGTCTAGAAAAAAGAAAAAAAAAACTATTTCATAACTTTAAATTTATATAAATTGAACATGCAAATTGTAATATTTTGGATAATCTCAGAAACACTTTTTTAAAAGAGCATTGGTGAATGACTTTTCTTCTGGTATTGTTTGATTTCCAATCTCTTTCTTGACCATATCTTGTTCTATTAAGTATTACAAGGAAGATTATATCTGTAGATTCCTTTGCCATGTTCCAAGTTCCTTTATTAGTCAACTTTCTGCTGGGTTCAGCCAATGGAAGGTATTAACAGGAGCTTGAGGACAGGAGGATGAGGAAAGCCTTGGTATTTCTCTTTCACTCTGACCCAGGCAATGTATTTGGAAGAGCTGAGGCTCCTTCATGCTGTCAAAACTTTTTAGAGTAGGCCAATAAAGTTCCTGCTTCTGCTGGATAACCCTAGCCCCTGGGCTCCAGTAATGCTATCTCCTAGGTTTGCACCCCTAGCCTAGATGTACTAAATTCTGGTTCACTGTACTTTTCACTTTTCTGCCATCATGTGGGTAACAAATTTTCTCTTTTTTTTAAATATAAATTTATTTATTTTAATTGGAGGCTAATTACTTTATAATATGGTATTGGTTTTGCCATACATTGACATGAATCTACCACAGGTGTACATGTGTTCCCCATCCTGAACCCCCTCCCACCTCCCTCCCCATACCATCCCTCTGACAAATTTTCTAAATTAATCTTATCTTTTCAAAAATACAAAGATTGTTTTCTATATCCAAGTTGAATTGAAACTAACAAAATTAAGATATTAGAATGATAAAAAAGAATTAAATGGCATTTCAGTTCAATAATTGATAAATAGTTCTAGCTAATATGATTTATGCAATTAAAATTATATGTAATTCTGTAAATTATGGATAAATGTTTAATAAAAATAATATTATGGTATGATAGAATACCAAAAAATAGACAGAAACTGAAGGACATTTTGCCTTTGAAAGAGTAAAAGCACACAAAGTAAGATTTACCTCTGTGCCGCTTGTTCCTGAGAGTGCCCCTGAGTCTGAACAACATGGGAAAGGCAGTCTTGAAGAGGCAGAGTTTAGGGCTATGAAATCAGCTAGAAATTCAAGAAGGAAATCCTGCAAAAGATTTCCAGAAGGGGGACCCACCAAATATTTGTTTAAATTCCTTTCAAATCATTGGTTGAATACTGAGTTGCATATGTATTCAGGGAGATACCAATGCATCCAGAAGAAAGGGACAGATGGAAAGCTGAAAAGACAGAGCAGAGATTTCAGTCATTGAAAGTGAAGGTGAAATAGAGCTTGACTTTTGAGACAAATAAGTTTTACGGACAGCACTCAATGGACATGAGTTTGAGCAAACTCCTGGAGATAGTGAAGGACAGGGAAATCTGGTGTGCTGCAGTCCATGGGGTTGCAGAGAGCCAGACATTCCTTAGCAACTGAACAAGAACAAAAACACCCCAGCATTACACAAATAGACTCTAACAAAGGTAAAATCAAACCTCCACAGGGTCTAAGTGATCAGCCAATAATTTGACTGTTTGCTATGTCAAGAGTGAATGCTAGTAAATGACTGGTACCATACTCCAAAGTCTTTGTAACATGCATTCCTCAATATTCCATATACAATTTAAAAATTACTTGATTTACAGGCAAGAGCTGTAGATTATATCAAATGAGACTTTTGCTGCATCCTTTGGTTAAAGTATTTCTCCTTCGGCAATCAGGACATGAAACTCTATAGAGTCACTTTTACTTCTTCCCCTTGGTTTGCAAACCTATGTGTTTTTCCTATTGGAATAAACTACCATAGAAAGTTCTTTGGCTCAGTGTGTATATTACTTCCTGGCAATGATATCCCAACTGAGTTGGTGCTTCAACTTTATCTTTAAAGGCTATTCCAATGCTCTACTAGGACAACAGATTTTAGGTGAAGTAACAGAGTATCCTATGCTCATTGGCTCACTTCACACCTCCTTCATACTCCTATTATAGGTCCCTCAGTTGCATGAGGGGACTCCCATCATGGCTCAGATGGTAAAGAATCCACCTGCAATATAGGAGATCTGAGTTTGATCCTTGAGTCAGGAAGATCCCCTGGAGAAGGGAATGGCTACTCACTCCAATATTCTTGCCTTGAGAATTCCATGGACAGAGGAGCCTGGCAGACTACAGTCCAGGTTAGGTGTGAGGTATGTGATGTTATATGAGATCCCATATAATCTGAGCAACCACTTTTTAAATTTGCAGAGTCATGCTGGTTGAGGCTTTGTAGACAAAAAAAGGCAAACCCATACTATTTCCTTAAGAAAAAAATTCTGTCCAGTCTCATCTCTTTACCCCAAACCACCTCACTTGGATCTTCTGAACTTTTCTTTCTTAGGTCCCTGACCACCTGCAAAGCCATTTGCTACTGCACAGGATACCATGTATAATTTAACTCAGGACATTTCCCCTCCAAACCTAGTAGATAGCCATTGGAAAGGTACATTTGTCAGTTTGTTATTAGATACTTTAGAGCCATATGATTAATGTATTGGTAAGTTTACCTGTTTTTTCTTTTTTTCTTTTTATCCTAAATGTTATGAATTCTCAGACACTTTAGTAAGTGATTTAATAGGAAAAGGAAAATGCCAACAGATAAATTTGGTAGTCCCTCTTTTCCTATGGTTAAGAATTGATTTCCCTTCTCAAAGAAAGTTTTGAGCTGATCATTATTATTACATATAAATTACATAAATTATATTTCTTTTTAGTTTGAGAATTGGTGGTGGGAAAATACCTTTTCCACACTGGGATTTAAATAAGCACTCATCTCAAAATGAATTGAGATGTAAAATAATGATAGATTTCATTTTATCCATGGATGATTTTTCATGTGTACAAGAAACAAATTACATTTACCTAATTAATAAATTAGTAAAATTGAGGAAATCTATGGAAACATATAAGTCAAGGGAACAAGTTGGGCCAAAGCACACAGAAGCCCAGGGCAGCTATCAGAAGCAAATGACATGTGAGACCTACAGACCATATTAAGGGGGCCAGGGTAGCCACTTAATGAGGCTGCCAAGGAACGAGCTGCTGCTGTGGGGGCACTGAGGTTCCCAGCTTGGCATCTGGGACAGTATTGGCCATATGAAGGGGAAAATGAGGATTTTAATGTGGTAGAGCAAATGGCACCTTTCCATCACTGCATAGTCACTTTGAAAGATGATTTTTTGAAAGGCTGCTTGCCATCCGTGTGAGAAGAGGTGCTAATAAAATGATGTCAGTGCTTCAGAAAATATTTCTACAATAAAAAATCAGAATGAATTACAATATTGAGTTGACCAAAAAGTTTGTTGAGACTTTTTATATAAGATGTTATCGAAAAAAACTCAAACAACCTTTGGGTTCACCCAATATTTTTATTAATGACATTTTAAAAAACCCTCAATATTTGTTTTAGTCCATAGGATGTGTGTGTGTGTGTAGAAAGAGATGAGATGTTTAAATCCATTCATAACACTAAAGCAAATTTCTAAGTACTGTGAAAGTTACCATCATCAGTTCAGTTCAGTTCAGTTATTCAGTTGAGACTGACTCTTTGAGACCCCATGGACTACAGCACACCAGGCTTCCCTGCATTAACAACTCCTGGAGCTTGCTCAAACTCATTTCCATCGAGCTGGTGATGCCATCCAGCCATCTCATCCTCTGTTGTCCCCTTCTCCTCCTGCCTTCAATCTTTCCCAGCATCACAGTCTGTTCCAATGAGTCAGTTCTTCACATTAGGTGGCCAACGTATTGAAGTTTCAGCTTCAGCATCAGTCCTTCCAATGAATATTCAGGACTGATTTCCTTTAGGATGGACTGGTTGGACCTCCTTGCAGTCCAAGGGACTCTCAAGAGTCTTCTCCAATACCACAGTTCAGAAGCATCAAGTACCTGTATGCTGCTAAGTCACTTAAGTCGTGTCCGATTCTGTGCAAACCCTTAGACGGCAGCCCACCAGGCTCCCCTGTCCTTGGAATTCTCCAGGCAAGAACACTGGAGTGGGTTGCCATTTCCTTCTCCAATGCATGAAAGT
>NW_011495050.1:10112652-10122451 GCF_000754665.1 Bison bison bison
TGGTGATGCCATCCAGCCATCTCATCCTCTGTTGTCCCCTTCTCCTCCTGCCTTCAATCTTTCCCAGCATCAGGGTCTTTTCCAATGAGTCAGTTCTTTGCATCAGGTGACCAAAGTATTGGAGCTTCAGTTTCAGCATCAGTCCTTCCAATGAATATCCAGGACTGATTTCCTTTAGGATTGACTGGTTTGGTCTTCTTGCAGTCCAAGTTATCATCATGGTCACTATCAAATATAATCTGATTTTAATGTTGTCCTTGGTTAAGAAGTCAAGTGTATTTCCTGTATTTTGAACAAGGAAATACAAATTAGAATGGAAATCAAAAATCTTGCGTATTTTTCTGATTCAGTATCTCATATTGATTATTCAACTTCTTGATACTTAATTTCATATTTCTTAAAACTGGAATAAAATGTCAAGTTCTTCCTACTTCATAAACATTCATCAAGTGCTTAGGAAAGTACCTGTATCAGTTCAGTTCAGTTCAGTCACTCAGTCATGTCCAACTCTTTGCGACCCCATGAATCACAACACGCCAGGTCTCCCTGTCCATCACCAGCTCCCGGAGTTCATTCAGACTCATGTCCATCGAGTCGGTGATGCCATCTAGCCATCTCATCCTCTGTCATCCCCTTCTCATCATGCCCCCAATCCCTCACAGCATCAGGGTCTTTTCCAATGAGTCAACTCTTTGCATGAGGTGGCAAAATATTGTAGTTTCAGCTTTAGCATCAGTCCTTCCAATGAACACTCATGACTGATCTCCTTTAGGATGGACTGGTTGGACCTCCTTGCAGCCAAGGGACTCTCAAGAGTCTTCTCCAATACCACAGTTCAGAAGCATCAAGTACCTGTATGCTGCTAAGTCACTTAAGTCGTGTCCGATTCTGTGCAAACCCTTAGACGGCAGCCCACCAGGCTCCCCTGTCCTTGGAATTCTCCAGGCAAGAACACTGGAGTGGGTTGCCATTTCCTTCTCCAATGCATGAAAGTGAAAAGTGAAAGCGAAGTCGTCAGTCGTGTCCGACTCTCAGTGACCCCATGGACTGCAGCCTACCAGGCTCCTCCATCCATGGAATTTTCCAGGCAAGAGTACTGGAGTGGGGTGCCATTGCCTTCTCCGAAGTACCTGTATAGCATTTACCTAACACAAAGGAAAGTATTCTTAGATAATCCTCACAATTGGCTTAGAATGTAGACAGATCAATATATGTTCACCATTTTCAGGCCTAAGCCTAGAAAGCTTACTTGTCTTATTTAATATTATATATCAATCATTGGGTCACTGCTCCTTTCCCTTGGTTCCTGATGTGTACAAGATTTTGTTTGTGCCCTCCAAGAGTCTCTTTTTCCCCCAGTCCTATGGGAGTTCTGTAGTCAAACCCCACTGTCCTTCAAAGGTGAGGGCTAAAGAGGAGAATGAAAAAAACTGTCTTAAAATTCAGCATTCAAAAAACTAAGATCATGGCATTTGGTCCCATTACTTCATGACAAATAGGTGGAGAAAAAGTGGAAACAGTGAGAGATTTTATTTTCATGGGCTCCAAAATCACTGTGGATGGTGATTGCAGCCATAAAGTTAAAAGATGCTTGCTCCTGGAAAGAAAAGCTATGGCAAACATAGACAGTATATTAAAAAGCAGAAATATCACTTTGCTGACAAAGGTCCGTATAGTCAAAGCTATGGGTTTTCCAATAGTCATATATGGATGTAAGAGTTGGAACAAAAAGAAGGCTGAGTACTGAAGAATTGATTCTTTTGAATTGTGGTACTGGAGAGGACTCTTGAGAGTCCCTTAGAGATCAAGATGATCAAACCAGTCAATCCTAAAGGAAATCAACCCTGAATATTCATTGGAAGGGCTGGTGCTGAGGCTAAAGCTACAATACTTTGGCCATCTGTTGTGAAGAGCTGATTCATTGGAAAAAACCCTGACCCTGGGAGAAATTGAGGGCAGAAGAAGGGGGTAACAGAGGATAAGATGGTTGGATGGTGTCCCTGACTCAATGGACATGAGTTTGAGTAAACTCCATGAGATAGTGAAGGACAGAGAAGCAAGGCTTGCTGCAGTTCATGGGGCTCACAAGGAGTCAAACAGGACTTAGTGACTGAATAACAACAACAAGAACAGATGAATAGCAAGATTAGTAACTCTGTAGGATTAGAATAGACAATGTTCTGAACTAGAGACATGAGAAGGACCTTTGATTCTTAAAGTGAGTTATGTTGTCAAGTTCAGGGAGGTCACTTAAAACAAAGGAAGCAAGCATAAAAGAGAAATATACATAGTTGAGGGGATACATTTGTGGATCAAGCATCTAGAGCCAAGTTCTTAGATTGGGCAGTACATATAAGATATTTTAGCATTCCATGAAGGACAGCTGGACAAAAGGAGTGTTAATCTATAAAACATACTTGAAATAATGATTCCCATTCAAAGCTGGAACAATTTCAGCAACGTATTTAAATAAAAAGTGTTTGCTTTTTCTCTTTATATGAAAACCAACCAAGAAATTGACCATGCCATTTGTGATACACTTGTGAAATCTGCATGAAAAGCTCTATCGTGTGTTTTACTTCTAATAAGCCACCTACACATTTCTGTAGTTAATGTAGAAATAGTGTCATAATGCATGAGTCACTCGTTTGAGTGCTAAACAAGTCATATCCAGTATACGTTTCCTGGAAACAAAAATCCAAACAGTTTTCATTTGAAATGTGTTAAAAAAAAAAAAAAAACCTGAAATATCACAATGCAGAACTTATATTCTAGGTAGTGAAAATAGATCAAGAGATTTTTCAGAGGTTATATTCCAAATCAGAATGTGAATTTAATGTATCCATTTCTCGTTAAGTGGAAGAAACATATTAAATAAGAAGCACAAATGTTAGGAAAGAAAAGTAAATTGGATTAAGCTGTCTTTCATATTCAGCAGTTCCTTAGCTCCATTTCTGAAAATCAGTAATACAGAAATTCAAAGGTGTATGTGCAAAGTTATGAATTCAAATTTATGACTACAACATAACTATAAATAACAAAGAAAAATAAAATTCAGTGTATATTTAAATTATATGTGTAAGTGCATAGTATATATATACTATATATGTGGTGGGCCATGTATCTCACTGTTATACTTCATAAAGGCCCAAAAGTACTGGTATTATATGGAAAGCAAGCACATGTGATAGGGAGATCACAAGATTTTGACCTAGTCACTTGTTGAGCCTCAAAGTGTATAAGAGAACAGTTATTTAGGGCCCAGTGGTTAGCTCAGGTATCTGATCCTTCCTCATGTAGACTTTTACTGAGTCTATCTCAGCTCACTGATCTCAGCTATGATCATCTCAGGCATTATAATAAATGTTCTAAGAACTGTAGGAAAATGATTATGAGTCTCAATTTTGTTCTCTCTCAGGTATCTGCTTGATGCCAAATTTTGTATTTTAAAATTGATATAACTTTTCCTTACCTCTTCACAGTAGAAGATATCTGGATGTGCCAGCCATAGTTGGGTCAAAAACTTGTCTTGTTATAGACACATAAAAGGAAACGTGATTAGCAAATATATTGATTGACATTCTGATCCTCAAATTTATTAGGAACATACTTTTTCTTATTGTGGAACTTAAATAATAATCAATCAGAAATATGAGAGATACCCTGTGGAGAGAAAAGAGTGTCATACTTTTTTTTTTTATAAGTTCCCAGTAAGCATGCTAAAACTCCTATTTTATATAGGAGTTTATATTTTATATTATTTAAAACTAAGATTAAGTTAATTTATTATTCAATTTTTCTTCTAAGTGATATCGATAGTGATGCTTTATAGTGATGGACAAAAAAGATTTGAAAAAGAAAGTTGAACTAATACATAATCTATAGATATAAAGGAAGTTAATATGTTAATTTCAGCTTAACTATACTTCATGGTTTAATTAATATAAATTTTTTACATTCACTCTGCATTTTACATCTGTTATTGAGCCATTCAAAGTGTTGATAGACTCTGGAGTAGAAGAGATATCATTCAGAACCAATTATCCAATATACTGTTAAACATGTATTATTTCCAAATAACATAAGCTCAGTTAAAAAGAAAAAAAAAAATGTTGATTAGGTCAAACATTTGATATAGTATCACTTAGAAAAAATGAACGTCACTGAACTATAAGTATCAAGACCCTTACCATCAGTGAAACATGAAGAAACAAAGATGTATTTAAAAAAAAAAAGTTTATTGTTTATATACACAAATTTTGGAGAAAGCAATGTATTCAGTGATATAGTAATCATTATTAGAATTTGATATAGATTTTTTTTAGAAAATTGTTTTTTAATAGGAGGCATGTTTACATATACAACTGATGAAAAGTGTTTCATTCATTAAAATTAATAATAATAAATATCCTAATTTACTCATTGAAAGTGCATAATCAGGTTGATTAATGCTATAAATTAAATAGTTTACAAAACTATGAGTTTGTGGTGATGTCAGATGTAAGTAAATAAATGAATGAATGGATAGGACTGATCAATTTCACTATGGGATATTGCTTGAGGGACAGAATAGTTTCAGTTTTGCAGAGAATACCTCAGATTTGTGCCAAACAATGTATTCTGTCTTTGATCATATAATACATAAAAGATAAAAACACATATTTGAGTTTTTGAAATCATACATTTTTCAGGTAAATTAGTTAAAAATTGTTTATTTTCCTTGCAATATTTCAGATTTGATATAAGGAAAATACCAAAAAGTAAATTTAAAAATGGGGGAGTCTCTCTTTGTGACCCCATGGATCGCAGCACGCCAGGCCTCCCTGTCCATCACCAACTCCCGGAGCTTGCTCAAACTCATGTCCATTGAGTCAGTGATGCCAACCACCTTGATAGGAGATCCAGATGACTGAAACAGGATATGAGAAATTCTGTAAGATGTAGTCTTGGTACAATCGAGAGACCAATTCTCAATCGAGAATTTTTGTAAGGGAAATAAATCAGGGTGATCTTCTTGAATCTAAATATCAACAGATAATTGTAAAAATGACTTTTTACAGAAAATGACTAAGGGTAGTGTCTGCTAGGTAGAAAGGTAAAAATATGTTCAAGGCACAAGAAGTGAAACATTGAGTCATGTGGGGGGGGGGTCTCTTTGGTGAGTGGCATGACATTCATCCAGTAAACATTCAGGAATACATGCTGGTAGTGAAACAGTGTGTAGTCAGATCAAGTTAGATATTAATAGTATTTCTAGACTATGGAAAGGGTTTGAACTTGATTACTTCAACTTGTAATCAATGATGCAGAACTAGATTTACCTCTGAGATCTAAAGTTCTGTGTCTTGCATCACTTCCTGGAATTGAAAGTTATTTCTGACCTGTGACTTCAGAGTGAGCAACCCTTTCATGTTATCTAAGTAAGGTGCTCCAAGTCTCACTTCTGCTAATTGGACCCATGGTCCAGGAGGCTCTTTCTGTGCTTCATGGGCAGGAAAACAGGAATCCTAACTTATCAGTGTCTCTCTCCCTTACTTCTGGGGCTTTTCTTCATTTAAAAGTTCCGGCTTTGCAACTGAGCAGGTGAAGCCATTGCAAGACTTTCAAATATCATATAATGTGATGAATCCCTCATACTTGATCACTGTGCTTGCTTTCTGGTATTCCTGTTTGAACTCCTACCTTCTTTATCTTAATATCCAAATACCATATATATGTGTTAATACACTATAATTGCTTTTCCCTTTCTGACTTACTTTGCTCTGTATGGAATCTATAAAAACGGTACTGATGAACCTATTTGCAGGGCAGGAATAGAGGCATAGATATAGAGAATGGACTTGTGGACACAGGGTGGGGAAGGAGAGGGAGGGGATGAATTGAGAGAGTAGCAATGACATATATAATACCATGTGTTATTAATAAATAGCTAGTGGAAAGCTGCTATATAGCACTGGGGGCTCAGCTCAGTGCTCTATGATGGGGTGGAATGGGAGGGTGGCAGGGAGGCTTAAGAAGAAGGGGATATATATAGCTAATTCATGTTGTACACCAGAAACTAACACAACATTGTAAAGCAATTATATTCCAATTTTTAAAAATACCCCAAATATGACATTCAAAACAGTTTCTTCCTCACTATCATATCTGCTAATTCCTTTCTTCCCCCTACTTTTAACTTTTCAAAGGAGGCCAAAATTTTGGCTGACTGGTATTGACTATAATCAAATATATCAAACAGCTTTCAGACATTTATATAGTCCTTTTCTTTACCTGTGACCTTTGTCCCATTGCTTTTGCCTTGTTCTGTAAGGGAGATGATTTGGTGACTTGATTCTTAGTAGCATACAGGTATCTACAAACCGTATTTTGTATTCCATTCCCATCATCTATTTCACTACAATGTTTCTGAAAAGGAAATTATTTCTACTTCTTTATCCATACCATAAACTAAAGTACCATTGATTATTTTTATCAGTTATTCAATTAAGCTAAACTACTTCATTTCCTATTTCTTTTTCAGAGGAAAATTGCTTTTGATTAGAATACTATCAGGTGTGGAAATATGTAAAATTGCCATCAACATGCCTCTTTAACATAATTTAATAACATTTAAATATGATCAGAGAATTGCATCACATTTCTCATATTACTGTTACCCATATTTCACTTTTGACTTGTGAAAAGGCAAGACTGATAGTAGACTGATTTGTGCATTATAACAATTGTTACCAGATATAAGTGCTAAAGCATTTTCAGCTTAGAAATTAAAATTCCTGGAAGATTGCAAAGCTTTCTTTTCTAAGTATTAAAATTACCTTTCCATTTCAAATCAGGGAAATGACTTTGACCCCATTCTAACATTTATTACCAAGAACATTTCAGAAAACAGATTAGTCAAAATACACTGTCTTCATTAGTATTCTCCTGTATCATGGACTAACTAATTATTTCTATTACTAATCATCATTACTAAATAGATCATATTTGGAAGCTTCATGACAGTTTTCAGGCATTCTTTTGCTTTAATTGCTGCGGAGAAAAGAAAATTTTATTATATAATGATATTATCTTTCAGTCAGCAAAATAAATTGGATACCCACTGTGTGAATAAAACAGGGCAGACTTGTTTGGGACGATACAAAGGAAGAAAATGGCATTTTCCTTCTCTTTCCTGAAGTTCATAAGATATTTGGAAAGGCAGAGTATAGTCAAGTGTAATAGACTCCTGAGTCCCTAAAGAGATTGCAAAGAATTACTCTGCAGCATTTACAGCTTCTATGGAAAGAGAGTATTTTCTTTTTTTATTGAAGGATAATTGCTTTATAGAATTTTGTTTTCTGTCAAATCTCAACCTGAATCAGCCATTGGTATACATATATCCCTTCCCTTTTAAACTTCCCTCCCATCACCCTTCCCTCCCATCCCTCTAGGTTGATACAGAGCCTCTGTTTGAGTTTCTCAGCCATATAGCAAATTCGTGTTGGCTACCTATTTTACATATCGTAATGGAAGTTTCCATGTTACTCTTCCCATACATCTCACCCTCTCCTCCCCTCTCCCCATGTCCACAAGTTTATTCTCTATGGCATGTTTCTCAATTGCTGCCCTGAAAATAAATTCTTCACTACCATTTTTCTAGATTCTGTATATATGCATTCAGTTCAGTTCAGTTCAGTTTTTCAGTCGTGTCTGACTCTGCGACCCCATGAATCGCAGCACGACAGGCCTCCCTGTCCATCACCAACTCCCATAGTTTACTCAAACTCCTGTCCATTGAGTCAGTGATGCCATCCAGCCATCTCATCCTCTGTCGTTCCCTTCTCCTCCTGCCCCCAATCCCTCCTAGAAACAGGGTCTTTTCCAATGAGTCAACTCTTTGCATGAAGTGGCCCAAGTATTGGAGTTTCAGCATCAGCATCAGTCCTTCCAATGAACACCCAGGACTGATCTCTTTAGAATGGATTGGTTGGATCTCCTTGCAGTCCAAGGGACTCTCAAGGGTCTTCTCCAACACCACAGTTCAAAAACATCAATTCTTCTGTGCTCAGCTTTCTTCACAGTCCAACTCTCACATCCATACATGACCACAGAAAAAACCAGAGCCTTGACTAAATGGACCTTTGTTGGCAAAGTAATGTCTCTGCTCTTGAATATGCTATCTAGGTTGGTCATAACTTTCCTTCCAGGGAGTAAGCGTCTTTTAATTTCATGGCTGCAATCACCATGTGCAGTGATTTGGAGCCCCAAAAAATAAAGTCTGACAATGTTTCCATTGTTTCCCCATCTATTTCCCATGAAGTGATGGGACCAGATGCCATGATTTTTGTTTTCTGAATGTTGAGCTTTAAACCAACTTTTTCACTCTCCTCTTTCACTTTCATCAAGAGGCTTTTTAGTTCCTCTTCACTTTCTGCCATAAAGGTGGTGTCATCTGCATATCTGAGGTTATTAATATTTCTCTCGACAATCTTGATTCCAGCTTGTGCTTCTTCCAGCCCAGTGTTTCTCATGATGTACTCTGCATATAAGTTAAATGAGCAGGGTGAATACTCCTCTTCCTATTTGGAACCAGTCTGTTGTTCCATGTCCAGTTCTAAATGTTGCTTCCTGACCTGCATATAGGTTTCTCAAGAGGCAGGTCAGGTGGTCTGGTATTCCCATCTCTTTCAGAAGTTTCCACAGTTTATTGTGATCCACACAGTCAAAGGCTTTGGTATAGTCAATAAAGCATAAATAGATGTTTTTTCTGGAACTCTCTTGCTTTTTCAATGATCCAGTGGATGTTGACAATTTGATCTCTGGTTCCTCTGCCTTTTCTAAAACCAGCTTGAACATCTGGAAGTTCACGCTTCATATATTGCTGAAACCTTGGAGAATTTTGAGCATTACTTTACTAGTGTGTGAGATGAGTGCAATTGTGCGGTAGTTTGAGCATTCTTTGGCATTGCCTTTCTTTGGGATTGGAATGAAAACTGACCTTTTCCAATCCTGTGGCCACTGTTTGGTTTTCCAAATATGCTGGCATATTGAGTGCAGCACTTTCTTCAGGATTTGAAATAGCTCAACTGGAATTCCATCAACTCCACTAGCTTTGTTCGTAGTGATGCTTTCTAAGGCCCACTTGACTTCACATTCCAGGATGTCTGGCTCTAGGTGAGTGATCAAACCATTGTGATTATCTTGGTCATGAAGATCTTTTTTGTACAGTTCTTCTGTGTATTCTTGCCACCTCTTCCTAATATCTTCTGCTTCTGTTAGGTCCATACCATTTCTGTCCTTTGCATTAGAACACAATATTTATCTTTCTCTTTCTGGCTTACTTCACTCTGTATAATAGTTTCTAGGTTCATCCATCTCATTAGAACTGACTCAAAGGTGTTCCTTCTTAATAATATTGAGTAATATTCTATTGTGTATATGTACCAAAACTTCTTTTCCTTTATCTGTTGATGGACATCTAGGTTGCTTTCATATTCTAGCTATTGTAAATAGTGCTGCAATTAACAGTGGGATATATGTGTCATTTTCAATTTTGGTTTCCTCAAGGTATATGCCTAGGAGTGGGATTGCTGAATCATATGGTGGTTTTATTCCTAGTTTTTTTTATGAAACTCTATACCGTCTTCCATGCTGCTGCTGCTAAGTCACTTCAGTGTGTCTGACTCTGTGCGACCCCATAGACAGCAGCCCACCAGGCTCCCCTGACCCTGGGATTCTCCAGGCAAGAACACTGGAGTGGGTTGTTATTTCCTTCTCCAATGCATGAAAGTGAAAAGTGAAAGTGAAGTTTCTCAGT
>NW_011495050.1:10122551-10128778 GCF_000754665.1 Bison bison bison
CAGTGTGTCTGACTCTGTGCGACCCCATAGACAGCAGCCCACCAGGCTCCCCTGACCCTGGGATTCTCCAGGCAAGAACACTGGAGTGGGTTGTTATTTCCTTCTCCAATGCATGAAAGTGAAAAGTGAAAGTGAAGTTTCTCAGTAGTGTCCAACCCTCAGAAACCCCATGGACTGCAGCCTTCCAGGCTTCTCCATCTATGGGATTTTCCAGGCAAGAATACCTGAGTCAGGTGCCATTGCCTTCTCCGACCATCTTCCATAGGGCTGTATCAATTTACATTCCCACCAACAGTACAAGCACACTTCCTTTTCTCCATACCCTCTCCAGCGTTTATTGTTTGTAGACTTTTTGATGATCACCATTCTGACTGATGTGGGGTGATATCTCATTGTAGTTTTGATTTGCATTTCTCTAATAATGAGTGATGTTGAACATCTTCTCATGTGTTTGTTAGCCATCTATATGTCTTTCTTTGGAGAAATGTCTGTTTAGGTCTTTTCCCCACTTTCTTGATTAGGTTGTGTGCTTTTCTGGTCTTGAGTTGTATGAGCTGCTTGTATATTTTGGAAATTAATTCTTTGTCGGTTGTTTCATTTGCTATTATTTTCTCCCATTCTGAGGGCTGTCTTTTTCACTTTTCCTACAGTGTCAGACTTTATTTTTTTGGGCTCCAAAATCACTGCACATGGTGATTGCAGCCATGAAATCAAAAGACGCTTACTCCTTGGAAGGAAAGTTATGACCAACCTAGACAGCATATTCAAAAGCAGAGACATTACTTTGCCAACAAAAGTCCATCTAGTCAAAGCTATGGTTTTTCCTGTGGTCATGTATGGATGTGAGAGTTGGACTGTGAAGAAGGCTGAGTGCCGAAGAATTGATACTTTTGAACTGTGGTGTTGGAGAAGACTCTTGAGAGTCCCTTGGACTGCAAGGAGATCCAACCAGTCCATTCTGAAGGAGATCAGCCCTGGGATTTCTTTGGAGGGAATGATGCTGATGCTGAAACTCCAATACTTGGGCCACTTCATGCAAAGAGTTGACTCATTGGAAAAGACCCTGTTTCTAGGAGGGATTGGGGGCAGGAGGAGAAGGGGACGACAGAGGATGAGGTGGTTGGATGGCATCACTGACTCGATGGATGTGAGTCTGAGTGAATTCTGGGAGTTGGTGATGGACAGGGAGGCCCAGCGTGCTGTGATTCATGGTGTCGCGAAGAGTTGGACATGACTGAGTGACTGAACTGAACTGAATGGATAGTTTCCTTGACTGTGCAAAAGCTTTTAAGTTTAATCAGGTCCCACTTATTTACATTTGTTTTTATTTCCATTACTCTAGTAGTGGGTCATAGAGGATCTTGCTTTGATTTATGTCATCAAGTGTTCTGCCTAAGTTTTCCTCTAAGAGTTTTATGGCTTCTGGTGGTACATTTAGATCTTTAATGCATTTTGAGTTTATCTTTGTGTATGGTGTTAGGAAGTGTTTTAATTTCAGTCTTTTACATGTAGCTGTCCAGTTTTCCCAGCACCATTTATTGAAGAGGCTGTCTTTGCCCCATTGAATATTCTTACCTCCTTTGTCAAATATAAGGTACCCTTGGGTGCATGGGTTTATTTCTGGGCTTTCTATCTTGTTCTGTTGGTCTATGTGTTTGTTTTGTTCCAGTGCCATACTGTTTTGATGACTGCAGCTTTGTAGTATAATCTGAAGTCAGGAAGGTTGATTCCTCCAGCTCCATTCTTCTTTCTCAAGAAGGCTTTGGCTATTCATGGTCTTTTGTGTTTCCATATGAACTGTGAAATTTTTTGTTCTAGTTCTGTGAAAAATGTAATTGGTAATTTGATAGGGATCACATTGAATCTGTAGACTGCATTTGGTAGTATAGTCATTTTCACAATATTTGTTCTTCCTACCCAGGAACATTGAACATCTATCTGTTTTTGTTGTCTTTTATTTCTTTTGTTTCTTTTGTTAGTGTATTATAATTTTCTGTGTTTAGTTCTTTTGTCTCCTTAGCTAAGTTTATTCCTAGATATTTAATTTTTTTTGTTGCAATGGCGAATGGGATTGATTCCTTAATTTCTTTTTATAATTTGTCATTGTTAGTATAGTATATAGAAATGCAAGTGATTTCTGTGTATTGATTTTGCATCCTGCAACTTTGCTAAATTCACTGATTAGCTCTAGTAATTTTTGGATACTATCCTTATGGTTTTCTATGTACAGTATTATGTCATCTGCAAACAGCGAGAGCTTTACTTCTTTTTTTATCTGAATTCCTTTTATTTCTTTTT
Organism: Bison bison bison; assembly: GCF_000754665.1. NCBI lineage: Eukaryota > Metazoa > Chordata > Mammalia > Artiodactyla > Bovidae > Bison > Bison bison. Next base: position 10,124,850 of record NW_011495050.1, read on the forward strand.
CTTCTCTGATTGCTGTAGCTAGGATTTCCAGAAATATGTTGAATGATAGTGATGAAAGTGGACACCCTCGTCTTGCTCTTGGGCTTAGAAGGAATGCTTTCAGTTTTTCACCACTGAGAGTAATATTTGCTGTAGGCTTATCATGTATGGCCTTTACTATGTTGAGGTAGATTCCTTCTATACCTATTTTTTGAAGAGTTTTAATCATAAATAAGTGTTTAAATTTGTCAAAGATTTTTCTGTATTTATTGAGATTATAAAATGGCTTTTATCTTTCAATTTGTTGATATTGTGTATCACATTGATTGATTTGTGTGTATTGAAGAATCCTTGCATTCCTGGAATAAACCCAACTTGATCATGGTGTATGAGCTTTGTGATGTGTTGCTGGTTTCTGTTTGCTAAAATTTTGTTGAGGATTTCTCACATCTATGTTCATCAGTGATACTGGCCTGCAGTTTTCTTTTTTTGTGTGTGTTGTCTTTGTCTGGTTTTTGTATCAGGGTGATGGTGGCCTCATAGAATGAGTTTGGAAGTGTTCCTTTCTCTGCAATTTTTTGAAAGAGTTTTAGAAGAATAGGCATTAACTCTTCTCTAAATGTTTGACAGAATTTTCCTGTGAAGCCACCTGGTCCTGGGATTTTGTTTTTTGGGAGATTTCTGATTACTGTTTAAATTTCAGTGCTTGTAATTGTGTTGTTCATAATTTCTATTTCTTCCTGGTCCAGTATTGGAAGATTGAACTTTTCTAATAATCTGTCTATTTCATCCAGATTATCCATTTTATTGTCATTTGGTTATTGATAATAGCCTCTTATAATCCTTTGTATTTCTGCATTGTCTGTTGTAACCTATCCTTTTTCATTTCTAATTTTGTTGATTTGATTCTTCTCTCTCTCTCTCTTTTTTCCCTTGATGAGTCTGGTTAAAGGTTTGTCAATTTTGCTTATCTTCTCAAAGAACCAATTTTTAGATTTGTTAATCTTTACTATCGTTTCTTTTTCATTTATTTCTGCTAGGATCTTTATGATTCCTTTCCTTGTACTAATTTTGTTTTTTGTTGTTGTTGTTGTTCTTCTTTTTCTAGTTGTTTTACATGTAAAGATAGGTTGTCTATTTGATGTTTTTCTTGTTTCTTGAGGTACGATTGTATTGCTATAAACTTCCCTCTTAGAACTGCTTTTGCTGCATCCCACAGTATTTCAGTTGTGTTTTCATTGTCATTTGCTTCTAGAAGTTCTTTGATTTCCCTTTTGACTTCTTCATTAACCTGTTGGTTATTTAGAAATGTACTGTTTAATCTCCATGTGTTTGTGTTTATTACAGTTTTTTTTTTTTTTTCCCTTGTAATTGATGTCTAATCTCATAGTGCTGTACTTGGAGAAGATGCTTGACAGATTTCAACTTTTTAAATTTTACTGAGGTTTGATTTGTGACCCAAGATGTGGTCTGTCCTGGAGAATGTTCCATGTGCACTTGATAATAAGGTGTATTCTTCTGCATTTGGACTGAATGTGCTAAAGTTATCAATGACATCCATCTCATTTAATATATCATTTAAGACTTGTGTTTCCTTATTAGTTTTCTGTTTTGATGATCTGTCCATTAGTGTGAGTGTGGTATTACAGTCTCTTACTATTCTTGTGTTACTGTCAATTTCTCCTTTTATGTCTGTTACTGTTTGTCTTATGTATTGAGGTGCTCCTATATTGGGTGCATAGATATTTACAATTGTGATGTCTTCCTTTTGGATTGATGCCTTGATCATTATGTAGTGTCCATCCTTATCTCTTGTAATCTTTTAGTTCTATTTTTTCTGATATAAGGTTTGCTACTCCAGCTTTCTTTTGCTTCCCATTTGCATGGACTATATTGTTCTATCCTCTCAATTTGTCTATATGTGTCATGAGGTCTGAAGTGTGTTTCCTATAGACAGCATAAATACGTGGCTTGTTTTTGTATCCATTCAGCTAGTCTGTGTCTTTTCATTGAAGCATTTAATCCATTTACATTTAAAGTAATTATTGATATATATATATATATATATATATACATATATATGTTCCTATTGCCATTTTCTTAATTGTTTGGCATTGATTTTGTAGATCTCTTTCCCTGTCTTGTATTTCTTGACTATATAAGCCCCTTTAACATTTGTTGTAAAGCTAGTTTGGTGATACTGAATTTCCCTAATGTTTAGTTGACAGAAAAGCTTTTTTATTTCTCCATCAGTTTTGAATGAGATTCTTTCTGGGTACAGTAATCTTGGTTGTAGATTTTTCTCTTTCAGTACTTTAAAGATATCCTGCCATTCCCTTCTGGCCTGCAGAATTTCTGCTGAAAGATTAGCTGTTAAGCATATGGGGTTTGCCTTGTATGTTACTTGTTGCTTTTCCCTTGATGCTTTTAATATTCTTTCTTTGTGTTTAGTCTTTGTTAGTTTGATTAGTATGTGTCTCGGCATATTTCTCCTTGGGTTTATCCTATATAGGATTCTTTGTGCCTCATGGACTTGGTTGACTATTTCCTTTTCCATCCTGGGAAATTTTCAACTATAATCTCTTCAAAAATTTTCTCATACACTTTCTGTTTCTCTTCTTCTGGAACCCCTATAATTCAAATGTTGGTGCATTTGATATTGTCCCTGAGGTCTCTGAAACTATCCTCAGTTCTTTTCATACATTTTATTTTATTCTGCTCATCAGAAGTTATTTTCACCCTTTTATCTTCCAGCTCACTGATTTGTTCTTCAGCTTCAGATATTCTGCTATTAATTCCTTCCAGAGAATTTTTAATTTCAATAATTGTGGTGTTTGTCTCTGTATGTTTATTCTTTAATTCTTCTAGGTCTTTGTTAGTTGATTCTTTCATTTTCTCCATTTTGTTGTCAAGGTTTTGATCATCTTTACTACCATTATTTTGAATTCTTTTTCAGGTAGTTTTCCTATTTCTTCTTAATTTATTTGGACTTCTGTGTTTCTAATTTGTTCTTTCATTTGTGTAGTATTTCTATGCCTTTCACTTACTGTGATGAGGTCTCCTTTTCCAAGGCTTCAAGCTTGAATTCATTCTTCCTTTTGGTTTCTGCCCTCCTAAGATCCATCCAGTGGTTTGTGTAAGCTTTGTAGAGGGTGAGATTTGTGCTGGGTTTTTTGTTTGTTTTTCCTCTAATGGGCAAGGCTGACTGAGGTGGTAATCCTGTCTGCTTATGACTGGGTTTATATATTTTTGTTTGTTTGTGGTTTAGAAAGAGCACCCTGCACAGGGTGCTACTGGTGATTGGCTTATGCCAGGTCTTGCATTCAAGTGGTTTCCTTAGGGTGAATTCTGTTGAGACTCCCCAGTGTTAGTTCTCTGGTATTCTCGGGTCTTGGAATCTGTGCTTCTATTCCAAAGGCTCGGGGCTTGCTCTCTGGTCATGAACAAAGATTCCACAAGTGGTGTGTTGTAGCATTAAGTGAGATTAAAACAAATACCCCAAGTCGAGAAACCAGAGATGAACTCCAGACAAATGGCAATTACAAAATCAGGCAAATAATAATTAAAATAATGGAATACACACACACACACACACACACACACACACACGTGTGTATGTGTGTGTGACCACCCTTATGGCAGAAAGTGAATAGGAACTAAAAACCCTCTTGATGAAAGTGAAAGTGGAGAGTGAAAAAATTGGCTTAAAGCTCAACATTCAGAAAACGAAGATCATGGCATCTGGTCCCATCACTTCATGGGAAGTATATGGGGAAACAGTGGAAACAGTGTCAGACTTTATATTTTTTGGGCTCCAAAATCACTGCAGGTGGTGACTGCAGCCACAAAATTAAAAGACACTTACTCCTTGCAAGGAAAGTTATGACCAACCTAGATAGTATATTCAAAAGCAGAGACATTACTTTGCCAACAAAGGTTCGTCTAGTCAA
>NW_011495050.1:10129008-10130946 GCF_000754665.1 Bison bison bison
TTCTTTGGAAGGAATCATGCTAAAGCTGAAACTCCAGTACTTTGGCCACCTCACGTGAAGAGTTGACTCGTTGGAAAAGACTCTGATGCTGGGAGGGATTGGGGGCAGGAGGAGAAGGGGATGACAGAGGATGAGGTGGTTGGATGGCATCACTGACTCGATGGATGTGAGTCTGAGTGAACTCTGGGAGTTGGTGATGGACAGGGAGGCATGGTGTGCTGCAATTCATGGGGTTGTAAGGAGTCGGACACGACTGAGTGACTGACTGAACTGATCTGAACTGATACATCCTTTAGCAAAGTCAAAGCAGTGCAACTATAATAAAGCACAGTAGATGACCCAGCGAACAAAGGAAATAAAAAATTATATTTACCAGTTAAGAACAAAATTCACTAAGGCACAAACCAGAAAACAAAACTAAAGCAAAGTGCCAAGTGGGGGATAAAGCAATGAAAACAAAACTAACAAATATGTTGAGAGGAAAGGAAAGAAAGTAAAGAAAGAAAGAATAGATATACAAAGTTAAATAGAGGTAGATGAAGAAGATTTATATACATTGAAAATTAACTTCAAGGGGAAAAGTGCAGTAGGAAAGGCAAACAAAGGTGTAAATGTTGGAAAAATATAATAGGCTAAAAATTTAAAAATTAAAATTGTAAAAAAAGGAAGAAGAAAGAAAAAAAATAAAAGAAAACTCCACAGAACTGCAAAAGCCCAATGTAGAGGCAGAAGTTTATAACTGCAATAAAAAATGTGACTGAATATACACATATACATATACACCCGTAAGCAAAATCAAAACAATCCAACGAAAATAAAGTACAATAGTTTGATCCAATGAACAAAGGAAATCAAATTTTATATCTACCAGTTTAGAACAAAACTAACTAAAACACAAACTAGGGGGGGAAAAAACCCTAAAGCAAGGTGTCAATTGAGGAATAAAGCAATGAAAATAAAACTGACAAGTATGTTGAGAGGAAAAAAAAGAAAAAACTGATATGCAAAGTTAAATAGAGGTAGAAAAAGAAGATTTGTATACATCAAAGATTAACTGCAAGGGGAAAAGAGCAGTAGGAAAAGCAAACAAGGGAATAAATGTAGAAAAAATAATAATAGGTTTAAAAATTAAACTTAAAGAAAGAAAAGAAAAGGAAAAAAAAAAAAAGGAAAACTCCATAGAGCAGCAAAAGCCCAATGTAGAGGTAGAGGTTTATAACAACAATAAAAAATGTGACTGAGAAAAAAAAGCTCAAAAGCTTAATTGGACTCATAATACCATTAAAATAACAACTACAACAGAAGATGGGGAAAGGGGAAAAAAAAAGAAAAAAAAATCCAAAAGAATCTATAGAACAAGTCAAAACACAAGAATAATAAATAATTTTCCTTAGTCACTGGAGTCAAAGTCATTTCCCTCACCGGGAGCCACAGTCCACCTCACCTCCCTAGGATGCCCTTCAACACTGTGCTGATCTCTGGACCTGCTGTGAGGTAGCTGAGATTCTAATCTGGTCCTACTCCTCTGTGTTCTTGCCTCCAATGTCCACAGATATCAGAACTAGTGTGTTTGCTTTTGTGGGAGCTCTCAATGACTTTTTATATATTCCATAGACACAGAGTCAGCCTAGTTGATCATGCGGATTTAATCTGCAGCTTGCTCAGCTGGTGGAAAGGTTTTGAGTCTTCTTCCTTAGCAACAATGCCCTGGGTTTCAATTGTGGTTTTATTTCCACCTCTACATGTGGCTTGCCCACTGGGGATTGCTCCTGAGATTGTCCTGGAGGACTTGGGTTTGCCCCTCTGAGGGCCAGGTGTGGAGGTGGTGCAGTTGCTTGGGTTGCAGGGGTTCTGGCAGCACGAGGTACTCAGGGAGTTGGTAGCTAAGGCAGCAGGAAATATAGTGCTCTAGAAGGGTATGGCAAACCAGTATTGGCC
>NW_011495050.1:10131046-10132258 GCF_000754665.1 Bison bison bison
TCCTGTCCAGTATTCTTTTTTTTTTTTTTTAACTTTACAATATTGTATTGGTTTTGCCATATATCAAAATGAATTTGCCAAAGGTATACATGGGTTCCCCATCCTGAACTCTCCTCCGTCCTCCCTCCCCATACCATCCTTCTGGGTCGTCCCAGTGCATCAGCCCCAAGCATCCAGTATTGTGCATCGAACTTGGACTGGCGACTCATTTCATATAAGATATTATACATATTTCAATGCCATTCTCCCAAAGCATCCCACCCTCTCCCTCTCCCACAGAGTCTAAAAGACTGTTCTATACATCAGTGTCTCTTTTGCTGTCTCGTATACAGGGTTATTGTTACCATAATTCTAAATTCCATATATATGCATTAGTATACTGTATTGGTGTTTTTCTTTCTGGCTTACTTCACTCTGTATAATAGGCTCCAGTTTCATCCACTTCATTAGAACTGATTCAAATGTATTCTTTTTAATGCCTGAGTAATACTCCATTGTGTACATGTACCACCGCTTTCTTATCCATTCATCTGCTGATGGACATCTAGGTTGCTTCCATGTCCTGGCTATTATAAACAGTGCTGCAATGAACATTGGGGTACATGTGTCTCTTTCAGTTCTGGTTTCCTCGGTGTGTATGCCCAGCAGTGGGATTGCTGTATCATAAGGCAGTTATATTTCCAGTTGTTTAAGCCATCTCCACACTGTTCTCCATAGTGGTTGTACTAGTTTGCTTTCCAACCAACAGTGTAAGAGGGTTCCCTTTTCTCCACACCCTCTCCAGCATTATTGCTTGTAGACTTTTGGATCGCAGCCATTCTGACTGGCGTGAAATGGTAGCTCATTGTGGTTTTGATTTGCATTTCTCTGATAATGAGTGATGTTGAGCATCTTTTCATGTGTTTGTTAGCCATCTGTATGTCTTCTTTGGAGAAATGTCTATTTAGTTCTTTGGCTCATTTTTTGATTGGGTCATTTATTTTTCTGGAATTGAGCTGTAGGAGTTGCTTGTATATTTTTGAGATTAGTTGTTTGTCAGTTGCTTCATTTGCTATTATTTTCTCCCATTCTGAAGGCTGTATTTCACCTTGCTTATAGTTTCCTTTGATGTGCAGAAGCTTTTAAGTTTAATTAGGTCCCATTTATTTTTGCTTTTATTTCCAATATTCTGGGAGGTGGATCATAGAGATCCTGCTGTGGTGTATGTCGGAG
>NW_011495050.1:10132358-10132926 GCF_000754665.1 Bison bison bison
CTTCTCTAAATTTTTGGTAGAATTCAGCTGTGAAGCCGTCTGGACCTGGGCTTTTGTTTGCTGGAAGATTTCTGACTACAGTTTCAATTTCCATGCTTGTGATGGGCCTGTTAAGATTTTCTATTTCTTCCTGGTTCAGTTTTGGAAAGTTGTACTTTTCTAAGAATTTGTCCATTTCTTCCACGTTGTCCATTTTTTTGCCATATAATTGCTGATAGTTGTCTCTTATGATCCTTTGTATTTTTTTGTTGTCTGTTGTGATCTCTCCATTTTCATTTCTAATTTTATTGATTTGATTTTTCTCCCTTTGTTTCTTGATGAGTCTGGCTAATGGTTTGTCAATTTTATTTATCCTTTCAAAGAACCAGCTTTTGGCTTTGTTGATTTTTGCTATGGTCTCTTTTGTTTCTTTTGCATTTATTTCTGCCCTAATTTTTAAGATTTATTTCCTTCTACTAACCCTGGGGTTCTTCATTTCTTCCTTTTCTAGTTGCTTTAGGTGTAGAGTTAGATTATTTATTTGACTTTTTTCTATGTTTCTTGAGGTATGCCTGTATTGCTATGTAAC
>NW_011495050.1:10133026-10133937 GCF_000754665.1 Bison bison bison
GATAATGAGTGATGTTGAGCATCTTTTCATGTGTTTGTTAGCCATCTGTATGTCTTCTTTGGAGAAATGTCTATTTAGTTCTTTGGCTCATTTTTTGATTGGGTCATTTATTTTTCTGGAATTGAGCTGTAGGAGTTGCTTGTATATTTTTGAGATTAGTTGTTTGTCAGTTGCTTCATTTGCTATTATTTTCTCCCATTCTGAAGGCTGTATTTCACCTTGCTTATAGTTTCCTTTGATGTGCAGAAGCTTTTAAGTTTAATTAGGTCCCATTTATTTTTGCTTTTATTTCCAATATTCTGGGAGGTGGATCATAGAGGATCCTGCTGTGGTGTATGTCGGAGAGTGTTTTGCCTACGTTCTCCTCTAGAAGTTTTATAGTTTCTGGTCTTATGTTTAGATCTTTAATCCATTTTGAGTTTATTTTGTGTATGGTGTTAGAAAGTGCTCTAGTTTCATTCTTTTACAAGTGGTTGACCAGTTTTCCCAGCACCACTTGTTAGAGAGATTGGCTTTAATCCATTGTGTATTCTTGCCTCCTTTGTCAAAGATAAGGTGTCCATATGTGCATGGATTTATCTCTGGGCTTTCTATTTTGTTGCATTGATCTATACTTCTGTCTTTGTGCCAGTACCATACTGTCTTGGTGACTGTGGCTTTGTAGTAGAGCCTGAAGTCAGGCAGGTTGATTCCTCCAGTTCCATTCTTCTTTCTCAAGATAGCTTTGGCTATTTGAGGTTTTTTGTATTTCCATACAAATTGTGAAATTATTTGTTCTAGCTCTGTGAAGAATACCATTGGTAGCTTGTTAGGGATTGCATTGAATCTATAAATTGCTTTGGGTAGTATATTCATTTTCACTATATTGATTCTTCCAATCCATGAACATGGCATATTTCTCCATCTATTAG
>NW_011495050.1:10134545-10135836 GCF_000754665.1 Bison bison bison
TTCTTTTGCATTTATTTCTGCCCTAATTTTTAAGATTTATTTCCTTCTACTAACCCTGGGGTTCTTCATTTCTTCCTTTTCTAGTTGCTTTAGGTGTAGAGTTAGATTATTTATTTGACTTTTTTCATGTTTCTTGAGGTATGCCTGTATTGCTATGAACTTTCCCCTTAGGGCTGCTTTTACCATGTCCCACAGGTTTTGGGTTGTTGTGTTTTCATTTTCATTTGTTTCTATGCAGATTTTGATTTCTTTTTTGATTTCTTCTGTGATTTGTTGGTTATTCAGCAGCGTGTTGTTCAGCCTCCATATGTTAGAATTTTTAATAGTTTTTCTCCTGTAATTGAGATCTAATCTTATTGCATTGTGGTCAGAAAAGATGCTTGGAATGATTTCAATTTTTCTGAATTTACCAAGGCTAGATTTATGGCCCAGGATGTGATCTATCCTAGAGAAGGTTCCGTGTGCTCTTGAGAAAAAAGGTGAAATTCATTGTTTTGGGATGAAATGTCCTATAGATATCAATTAGGTCTAACTGGTCTATTGTATCATTTAAAGTTTGTGTTTCCTTGTTAATATTCTGTTTAGTTGATCTATCCATAGGTGTGAATGGGGTATTAAAGTCTCCCACTATTATTGTGTTATTGTTAATTTCTCCTTTCAAACTTGTTAATATTTGTCTTACATATTGCGGTGCTCCTATGTTGGGTGCATATATATTTATAATTGTTATATCTTCTTCTTGGATTGATCCTTTGATCATTATGTAGTGACCGTTGTCTCTTTTCACAGCCTTTGTTTTAAAGTCTATTTTATCTGATATGAGTATTGCTACTCCTGCTTTCTTTTGGTCCCTATTTGCATGGAAAATCTTTTTCCAGCCCTTCACTTTCAGTCTGTATGTGTCCCGTTTTGAGGTGGGTCTCTTGTAGACAACATATGTAGGGGTCTTGTTTTTGTATCCATTAGCCAGTCTTTGTCTTTTGGTTGGGGCATTCAACCCATTTACATTTAAGGTAATTATTGATAAGTATGATCCCGTTGCCATTTACTTTATTGTTTTGGGTTTGAATTTATACACCGTTTTTGTGTTTCCTGTCTAGAGAATATCCTTTAGTATTTGTTGGAGAGCTGGTTTGGTGGTGCTGAATTCTCTCAGCTTTTGCTTGTCTGTAAAGCTTTTGATTTCTCCTTCATATTTGAATGAGATCCTTGCTGGGTACAATAATCTGGGCTGTAGGTTATTTTCTTTCATCACTTTAAATATGTCTTGCCATTCCCTCCTGGCTTGGAG
>NW_011495050.1:10136027-10138044 GCF_000754665.1 Bison bison bison
TTATTTGTTGTTTTTCCCTTGCTGCTTTTAATATTTGTTCTTTGTGTTTGATCTTTGTTAATTTGATTAATATGGGTCTTGGGGTGTTTTGCCTTGGGTTTATCCTGTTTGGGACTCTCTGGGTTTCTTGGACTTGACTGATTATTTCCTTCCCCATTTTAGGGAAGTTTTCAACTATTATCTCCTAAAGTATTTTCTCATGGTCTTTCTTTTTGTCTTCTTCTTCTGGGACCCTTATGATTTGAATGTTGTAGCGTTTAATATTGTCCTGGAGGTTTCTGAGATTGTCCTCATTTCTTTTAATTCATTTTTCTTTTTTCCTCTCTGATTCATTTATTTCTACCATTCTATCTTCTAATTCACTAATCCTATCTTCTGCCTCTGTTATTCTACTCTTTGTTGCCTCCAGAGTGTTTTTGATATCATTTATTGCATTATTCATTATATACTGACTCTTTTTTATTTCTTCTAGGTCCTTGTTAAACCTTTCTTACATCTTCTCCATCCTTGTCTCCAGGCTATTTATCTGTGATTCCATTTTGATTTCAAGATTTTGGATCAATTTCACTATCATTATTCGGAATTCTTTATCAGGTAGATTCCCTATCACTTCCTCTTTTGTTTGGTTTGGTGGGCATTTATCCTGTTCCTTTACCTGCTGGGTATTCCTCTGTCTCTTCATCTTGTTTAAATTGCTGAGTTTGGGGTGTCCTTTCTGTATTCTGGCAGTTTGTGGAGTTCTCTTTATTGTGGCATTTCCTCACTGTGTGTGGGTTTGTACAAGTGGCTTGTCAAGGTTTCTTGGTTAGGGAAGCTTGTGTCGGTGTTCTGGTGGGTGGAGCTGGATTTCTTCTCTCTGGAGTGCAATGAAGTGTCCAGTAATGAGTTATGAGATGTCTATGGTTTTGGGATGACTTTAGGCAGCCTGTATATTGAAGCTCAGGGCTGTGTTCCTGTGTTGCTGGAGAATTTGCTTGGTATGTCTTGCCCTGGAACTTGTTGGCCCTTGTGTGGTGCTTGGTTTCAGTGTAGGTATGGAGGCATTTGATGAGCTCCTGTCAATTAATGTTCCCTGGAGTCAGGGTTTGGACTTAAGCCTCCTGCTTCCAATTATCAGTCTTATTTTTACAGTAGTCTCAAAACTTCTCCTTCTATACAGCACCATTGATAAAACATCTAAGTTAAAGATGAAAAGTTTCTCCACCGTGAGGGTCACCCAGAGAGGTTCACAGCGTTACAAGGAGAAGAGAAGAGGGAGGAGAGAGTTGGAGGTGACCCGAATGAGATGAGGTGGAATCAATAGAGGAGAGAGCGGGCTAACCAGTAATCACTTCCTTATATGCACTCCACAACTGGACTGCTCAGAGATGTTCATGGAGTTATACAGAGAAGAGAAGAGGGAGGAAGGAGACAGAAGTGGCCAGGAGGATAAAAGGATGAGAAGGAGAGAGACAGATCCAGCCAGTTATCAATTCTCTAAGTATTCTCCACCGTCAGAAACACACAGAAATTCACAGAGTTGGACAGAGTAGAGAAGGGTTAGGGAGGAGACACAGGCGACCTGGTGGAAAAAAAGGAGGGTCTGAAGAGGGAGAGAGCAGTCAAGCCAGTAATCTCGCTCCCTAGTAAAAAATGGGTACTGAAGATTGGGTTCTTAAAGGTACAAAATTGGTAACAAATACCTAAAAGCAAAAATTAAAAATCTAGAGTAGAGTTTGGAATTTCGGAATATAATGTTTAAAAAAAGATGAAGAGAAAGAAAGAGAGAAAAAAAAAGTCACAAAAGTTATAAAAATATATATATATAGGTAGAAAATTGATAACAAATACCAAAAAGCTAAAATTAAAAATCTAGAGCAGAGTTTGGAATTTCAAAAATACAATGTTAAAGAAAATAAGAAAAAAAAAAAAGAGAAAGAGAAAACAAAAACAAAAACAAAGTCACAAAAATTATAAAGAAGATATAGGTACAAAATTGATAACAAATACCAAAAAGTATAAATTAAAAATATAGAGT
>NW_011495050.1:10138144-10159915 GCF_000754665.1 Bison bison bison
TTTAAAAAAAAATCTTTTTTTTTTTTTGCAAAGTAATAGTAGGTTATAAAAGTGAAATTTAAAGAAGTAATAGAGGACTTAATTTTTTTTTTTTAATTTTTAAACAAAGAAAGAAAGAATGATCCTAAAAATAGTAAAAATATATATAGGACTTTCTCTGATGTTGTTGTGGGTATTGTGGGTTCAGTTCATTTTCGGCTAGTTCCTTGTTCTGGCTTATATTTCTCAAGATCTATAGGCCCCTTCCTATGTAGTCGATACTAACCACGGGGTTTTAATCTATTGCCTGTCGCTTCCAAGACGGTTCCCTCTGTTATAGCTTCTTCTGTTTGCTGGTGTCTTCAGTGTCTGATTTCCACCCTGATACAAAGGGGGCAGTGGTGGACACTTTTTTTTTTTTTTTTTAAGGCTCACTTGTTCAGTCATGCTGTGGGGAGGGAGGGACGGTGCAAATAAATAAGACTGGTGTGTGCTCGCAGTGCCTCAGCCACACTGGGCCTGCCCCCGCTCACGGCGCGTGTAGCCTCCCTGACCCCACTGCTCAGGCTCTAGGTTGCTCTGCCAGGAATCATCTGCGGCCGGCCCTGGGCTGCTTGCATCTCCCAGGTCTAAGCCGCTCAGGTTCAGGCACTCAGGTAGTCCTCAGAGGCACAGACTTGGTTGGGCCTGCATTTTGTGCCCTTCCCAGGTCTGAGCAGCTCAGACAAGAAAGACAAGACATATACTTGGCTTTCAATGATGAGGTGTTTGGCAAGTGCGGTTGCTGTGACTTATCGCCTCCCCGCCGCTCGGTTATCTGGGTGTACAACCAGCACACCTTCTCAGGCGGATGTTGACCGTCCAGAACCCCAAGAAGTTTTAGTTAGCAAAGAAGCCTGCTTACAGTTTTGTAGATAATGTCTCTCTGGGGCTGCGATTGCCCCCTTCCAGCTCTGGCTGCCTGTCACCAGAGGGGGATGGTCTGCAGCCGGCTATCTCTGTACAGTCCTTTGTTCTGTGCGCGGGCCTGGCGGTGTCTTAGGTTAGGGCTGGTTTTTCACGTGGTAGATATCCCACAGTCTGGTTTGCTAGCCCAAATTATTTCGCTCAGATAGTGCTCGGGGTATTAAGGCCAGATCCTACTCTAAGCGATGCAGCCCGCGCCGCGCCTCCCTGCCCAGCCCCCGCTTGCTAATGGAGGATGCAGGCGTCTGCGCTGCTTCTCCGCTGGGGGAGTTACCACAGGGCTCGTAATCTGTGGGTTTTAATTGTTTGTTTATTTTTCCTCCCTGTTATGTTGCCCTCTGTGCTTCCGAGGCTTGGCACAGACTCGGCAGTGAGAATGTTTCCTGGTGTTTGGTAACTTCTCTCTTTTTAAGACTCCCTTCCCGGGACGGAGCTCCATCCCTCCCTCTTTTGTCTCTTTTTTTTGTCTTTTATATTTTTTCCTAACTCCTTTAGAAGACAATGGGTTGCTTTTCTGGGTGCCTGATGTCCTCTGCTGGCATTCAGAAGTTGTTTTGTGGAATTTACTCGGTGTTTAAATGATCTTTTGATGAATTTGTGGGGGAGAAAGTGTTCCCCCTGTCCTATTCCTCTGCCATCTTAGCTCCTCCCCCCATGCTCCAGTATTCTTGCCTAGAGAACCCCCCTGACAGAGAAGCCTGGCAGGCCACAGTCTACAGGGCCACAAAATGTTGGACACTATCAAAGTGACCCTGTATACATAGACAGTCTTTTCTTTTTGCCTGTGGCAGCTCTGCCCCCATTAGAGTTGAGTGTGAAGGTGGCGCAGCTGCTTGGCTAGCAGGGACCCTGGTGGCACAAAGTGTGTTGGGATACAGACTGCCTCTGCCCCAGGAGTTATGACCCTATCAGGGTCTTTTTTAGACCCTCTTGTAGCTGACAATCAGAAGGCTTCTTTGGTCAGCTTTCTCCATAGCTCTGCCTTTTCAGGCACTTAGAGGGCTCCCTTGCCTGGGGTCCTTCTCTGTTGTTCAGAGCATCAGGCACATAGAGGGCCTCCCCTGGCTAGGGTCCTACTTTGTAGATAAGTGCATCAGGCACTTAAAGGGGCACCTTGGGTGGGGTTCTACTCTGTAGTTCTGTCTGTCAAGCGTTTGATGGACCAGCCTCTCTGTTGTTCATCTGTTGATGCTGGCCTGTGGGAATAGAGAGGCTATAGTGATGGCCTCACCCCCTACATGTGACTCTGCAGTATTGCCTTGCTTCCATGCTGCCCAGCTATCCCACTACAATCTCCTCCCTCACATCCCCTTGATCAATCTCTCCACAGTCAACAACAGCCCTCAGCCTGGAATTGCTCTACAGTCTGTAAACTCCAGCTCCCAGCTGCTGTGCCTTCCAGGGGACCAGCATTCCTATATGGGGTATGTATGACTACAGCAAGGAATGTCTGATTCTCATTGCATTTAGACTGCCACAGATCAGCTGTTTCACTCTCAGCCTTAAATGTTTCTGCTCTGACTCAGACAGTTGCCCTAATGTGGAGATTGGATGCCTGCTTCAGTTCTCCCACCTGCTGATGGCAGGTCAAGTCCTACTAACACTCCTGCTTTTTCCCCTAGTTCCTTTGATCTACCAAGTTTTGCATGATTCTGTATATTCTTTTCCACTGCTCAGGTACTCCTGTCCACTCCCAGCTGGTGTTCTGCATATACGTCTGTGTGTGAAGGTGTATTCTTAATGTATCTACGGAGAAAGATGTATTCCACGTCCACCTACTCCTTTGCCATCTTGCTCTCCCCTGCAAAGAGATTCTTTATGAAATACAAAGATCAATAATTTTGTTTAAAGGATACAATTATTAGATTAAATAACATTAATAAACCATAAACCTAATTAGATATTTCTTTAAATGCATGTAGCCACAGGTTTGTGTCCAAAGTTTCCAATATTCATGATTAGATTTTAGAGGGAGGGATTTTAGAAAAGGAGCCTAGATGAAATTATGGAATGGGAAAATTCAAAGAAAGTTGCTACTGAAATCAGGATGGAATTTGAGGACTGTCCCTGACACCCAATAGCCATGTGCTCTCAGACAGTTTGTTGCCATTCCAACTTTTTGTTTCATTCTCTGAAAAGTGAATTTGGTCATTTAGAACTTCTAACCTTAATGAGCTTATAAGTGATACTCATTAAAATCTTAACACAATGCAGAAGTTAAATACATCATAGCTCATTTTGTTTTTCTGCTGAAATACAGGGAAATATTGAAATGTAAACTAATATTTGAAAATAACTGAGTATTCGCAATCATTGAGGTCATTACTTTTAGATGGTTTTGTTAGTTATGTCCTTGTGCTATGTGTATTATGTACTAAGTTACTGCAGTCGTGTCTGACTCTTTGCAACCCCAACAGGCTCCTGTGTTCATGGGATTCTTCAGGCAAGAATACTGGAATGGGTTTCCATTCCTCCTCTGGGCCATCTTCCTGACTCAGGAATCAAACCTGTGTCTCTTAAATCTCCTGCATTAGCAGGCAGGTTCTTTACTACTAGCACCACCTGGGAAGTTATGTCCTTAGTGTCTTCTTTTTTAATATAAATTTATTTATTTTAATTGGAGGCTAATTACTTTACAATATTGTATTGGTTTTGATTCTGTGCTTTTCGTGTGTGTGTGTGTGTGTGTGTATGTACACACTTTCACTAAGTCGCTTCAGTTGTGTCCAACACTTTGCGACCTATGAGCTGTGGTCCAGAGAATACTGGAGTGGCTTGCCATTTCCTGCTTCAGAGGATCTTCCTGACCCAGGGATTGAATCTATATCTCCTGTGCTTTCTACGTTGGCAGGCACGTTCTTTACCACTAGTGCCACCTGGGAAGCCCAGTGCTTTTCATCTTTCCATCAGTGGATAGCTTTCCTTTAAGATACAGGTTTGGCCCTATTGCCAACAGGAAAACACCTGTCCTTCAGAAGAATTTCAGGAAATTTGGGAACAGTATCAAATCAAACGTTTTGCTTTCTTCTGAATTTGTATTCTAGTTCTTGGAACTCACCCTTATCTTCCTCCTAAGGGCAATTTAACCTAGTTGTTAGGAGCAGGGTCTCTGAGTAATGTGATTAATTTTAGGATATACTCTTGAGGCACAAAGAGGGCAAATGAGTTGAAAATAGATCTGGGGAGACAATTAGAAAATAACTAGCCTGATTTTGCTATATTCCTTCAGTTTTTTTTTTTTATAGGAAAATAAAACTGATCCCAAACAGCAAAAACATGATGTATCTATATTTCAACAAGGCTTTCCAAAATATTTCTCATTAGCAGAAGGATATTCTGACATAAAAAACATGCAGATAGATTTTATAAGAGATTCCTAAACTTGTTATTTATTCCCTAAGCCAATATATTCTTGTGCAGATTGAAGAAAATGACAAGAGTATTTTCTACTTCCATTGATTTAAATAAATAAATTGAGACACTCTTTTAGGATGCCTGAAGTGAAATAGAATAGAACTCTGCCTGTTTCTCTATATTTGACTTATTTATCAATGAACCTGAATGAGAAAATAAATGTATGCTTCTGACAGTTTTAGGACATATGAACTAACTGGTATTATAAAACTACAAAATCCCACCATGATGAAAGTAGTCAAATGGAGATTTAATGGAGATTTTATTTATATGTTTATTTTTAATATTTATTATGTGTTAATTTATGTGAGTAGAATTTATTTTTGACATATATACATGCACACTCATACCCACCCCACACCTACCTTCCTGTGAAGTTTTCTTTCTTTAATATTTACTTATTAATTTGTCTGTAATGGGTCTTAGTTACAGCATTTAGGAATCTTTATTTGTGGCATGCAAACTCTTAGTTGCAGTATGTGGAAACTATTTTCCTGACCAGGGATGGAATACAGGCCTCTGCACTGGGAGCACAAAGTCTTAGCCACTGGACTACCTGGGAAATCTCCACCACCCTTCACTTCCCAAAAGTTTTGAAAAGTAAACTGCAGAAAGCAAGAGTGGAGAGATCAATTAATGAATTATTACATGTGATTATAGACTTGAGGTCTTCAGTTGCTTGTATATTCTGTTGGGCCCTAAGTGTGGTATAACCATCAGAAAGTAGTCTTGTATTGCCCCATATAGTGTGTTGATGAAATACAATAGTACACAAAAATTAAAATATATACTTCTCAAATTTCATCAACCTTATTTAGTCCTCTTCCCCTTGTGTCAGTTGTTCCAAAAGGCATTGGCATTATTTGGAATATTGCACAGTTAAGACTGAAAAATTGTGATTAGTTTCTGTGTAGTACATTATCTCCATCCTTGGAAATTTTTAGATTTCTTTAATACTTTGTCAATTAGCATACTTTTGTTTTCACACTATTCACATGAAGTCAGATGAAATTAACTTCCTTTTATGCAGGAGAAAACTGACATATACTACAAGATTGAATGACTTTCCCAGGGTCATAGCTACTTAATATAAAATGTGACCAGAATTTATTTTTTGACATTCACTCTGAATTTCCCTTATAAATATATCATAGTGCATGGCATTTTGCTTCCTACAATGTTAATATGGATTTTCTATTTCCTTAGCATAAAATAAAGTTTCTGCCTACATTCTCTAACAACTTTTAGTTTATAGAAATAAATTCCATGTGAAAAAGATCAGATAGTATATGAAATCTAGTTCTGCCTATTTTAATATTCAGTTTTTTTAAGAGTTATTATGTGTAGAAGCTAAAAACATGTCCTGAGTATTTTAGATTTGTTCAATTTACCATTTAGGGTAAATATTTAAAAATTTTTTAAATTTAAATTTAAATTTTTAAAATTAAAAAAAAACACCTAAATAATTTTTAAGTTATTCAGAAAAGTTAACAATGTAAATTAAACAAATTTTGGTATTATATAAACCAATAAAATGTTGTGGTTGCATCATCTGCCAAGTATATGTCCTTTTTTTTTGATGTTATCACAAAATGATAGTTGTAAACATTTTTGTCAAGTGTATGTTGCATCCACAATAAGATGCCTTGTCAAGACAGCTATATGAAAAGTTAATGAATCACATAGTCCTACCTAGACCATAATATCATGTTCTAGTCATTTCTCAATAATACATTTACCATTCATGTTATGTACAATTTTAAAATCTAGTGACATATAAAATGTGACATAAAAATAAATGACATCATTTCTCAATAATACATTTACCATTCATGTTATGTACAATTTTAAAATCTAGTGATATATAAAATGTGACATAAAATAAATGACATATTTATTAATAAAATAAAAACAATTTACTATCCTTCATTTCACAATACACATAGAAAAAATCAGACAACACTTACAATTTAACTCTTGACAACTTGATCTGAGCTGATAATCGTAAAGTTTACTCCTTAAAGCCATACCGTATTTTCTCATAATTTTCATTTGTTTATATTAATCATGAGTCACTAATAAAAATAATACAATAAAATAAAGTTTTAGGTTAAAAAATAATGATGATAATTCACAGAAAAGATTTTATTCAAGTGACTTTGGACACCTATTTTGTTGTTTTGTCTGGGCTGGTCTTTTAATTTTCTGAGAATTACTGCTGTCTCCATCCATATGATTATCATGGAAAGAACAATTTTTAAAAATACGATCCTCCCCTTATAAATAAACTTGACATTAAATAGCAGGAATCTGATCTAGGTTCTGCAAATCAGTTTCTTGAAATTTTAGAACTTGAAATATTGTTGAATCTTTAAACATTCAGACATAATATAGTGTCAGTTAGTGTTCAGTTTGTTGTTCTTTAGTCGCTGAGTCAAGTCCGACTCTTTACTGACTCCTGGCACTATAGCCCACCAGGCTCCTTTGTCCATGGCATTTTCCTGGCAAGAATAGTGGAGCGGGTTCCATTTCCTACTCCAGGGGATCTTCCTGACCCAGAGATCAAACCTGTGTCTCCTGCATTGCAGGCAGATTCTTTACCACGGAGCCACCAGAGACCCAAGTGTTAAATTAGATTTGATTATAAATAAAGGGGCTTCTCTGGTGACTCAAATAGTAGTCTACCTGCAGTGCAAGAGACCCAGGTTTGATCCCTGGGTTGGGAAGATCCCCTAGAGAAGGGAATGGCAATCCACCCCAGTATTTTTACCTGGAGAACCCCATGGACAGAGGAACCTGGTGGGCTACAGTTCATAGGCTTACAAAGAGTTGGACATGACTGAATGGCTAACACTTTTGCTTTTAATGGTGATTTAAGTGAGTAGAAGATTACTTGAAAGTGAAAGAGCTTTTCAGAAACTTATTTATCTCTCATATTAAATAAATACTGAGGTAGGTACTCCTCTATCGGTTTAGTGAAACCATAATCACCAGGTCACTAGGTTCCTTCTGTATTTTTCACTCTGCCATCCTGAACACTAATTTCCATCTTTTGTGGGTGTTATTACCCAATATGACTGCTGGCACTCTAGCTGTCGCATTTTCCCTTTAGTCAATAGGCAGGAACGATGAAGGAAAACATCAAATGCTAACTTAGGGTTTCCTCTTGAATAAATTTTACCTCTTTGGCCACCACTGTGGGAAAAGAGGCTAGAAAATATGACCTTTATTCTGTGAGGCAGGGTGGGTCATCTATATATCACAGTTGTATTATCAGTAAAATTGGGAATAAATGGTATTGTTCCAGTCAGTAGTGACCCACATCATAAAAGTGAGCCTTAGAGGATGGTGGTGTTTGTGTTCTGTCAGTGAACTGGAGAATAGAAAAGACTGTTTAAGAAAAAGTAAGGCAGACATTTAAGGAACAATGTGTGAGAAAAAGTGATCAGCCTGCTCTCTACAGCAGCCCCTTCCTGGCTGCATCCCTGCCCAATATCACTCCCCAGTAAAAAAAGTGGGAGGTCTATAATTCAAGCCCACCATTGAGTCCCCATTCTGTACTTTATTAGCTATCATTTTTGTCCTCTTCAAATTCTTATATGTCAAAAGAAAATAATAATCCCATGCCATAAGATTTTTTCCCCTAAAACTAAAAGACAATACATCAATATTTGTGAATTATAATGTACTATAAAAGGAAAGTTTAAACTGTTTTGATGGTAATATTAGTTAACCCCAGAATATGACAGTGCTTTGAGAATTAAAGAAGTTTACATCAGGATTGATTCTAAATTAAGAAAATTAAAAGTGCTACCCACTATTTGATTCAATCTAGATTTAGTCAGGAGATGACAAAAAATTAAGGAAAAGTCAGAAGGAATAAAATTCTTGACATGGCAGTGTTACAGGACTTTGGTTATGAAACGGTTGTCCAACATGGTCCAGTTTTGTGTAATTGTATTTGTTCCATCTCACAGCAGGAGTCTTGGATGACTTTAATCTCCAGATCTCCATGAAATTTCAGTTGACCAGGCTCCCTACATGGTTTTTCATTTGACCTTAAGCTCTAAGAAGCAGGAATCCACCTGCAATTCAGGAGACCCCAGTTTGATTCTTGGGTCAGGAAGATCTGCTGGAGAAGGGATAGGCTACCCACTCCAGTATTCTTTGGCTTCTTTTGTGGCTCAACTGGTAAAAAATCTGCCTTCAATGTGGGAGACCTGGGTTTGATCCCTGGGTTGGGAAGATCTCCTGGAGAAGGCAAAGGCTACCCACTCCAGTCTTCTGGCCTGGAGAATTCCATGGACTCTAACAGTCTATGGGGTCTCAAACAGTGAGACACGACTGAGTGACTTTCACTTCACTAAGCTCTAAGAAGCAAAGCAATCTTCATTGACTCATTTGCTTTTATTCCTAAATTGGAAATATTTTTGTATTCTGTTACAGAATGATGCAACCATTTTTATCTATCCATCTATCACTTATTCTTCTATCTTTCCTTCTTTAATTACACAATCATTTGATAAACATTGAATATGCATTAGATATTGTTAGAAAGCCAGTGATATATAGGGTATCATGTCCACATTAAAAATTTTGTACTCTAAGATTTGAGACAGCATGTGTATGTAATACATACTGAAGTCATAGAGCACAACAAACTACTGCTGAAATTTCCTGACAATAAGGGTTACAAAAAAAATGAGACTAGCTATACCATTTGGCATATAACTATGTATATATAATCTTGATATAAAGGGTTATTTTTCACTATTTTTATTTAACCATTAGGTAGTGATCTTTTTGAGAAGCACTATTGCATTCAAATTGATCTCCCAAAATAATTTCTTCATCTTTGATCTCAATCAAGTTCCATACTTTCAAAGTTTGTTTTCTCCTGATCTCCTATTGTCCTTTAGCATTCTGCAACATATTCAATCTAAATATGTTATCCTACATGGCAGACCCTCACTCTGACTTCTCTATGTGATTATTACATCATCATATTCTCAGTTAATTAGACCCAATAAATCAGAATCATTGGTAACAAACATTCTCTTTCTTTGGTTCGGCATTCCTTTGTTTCATCATTTTCCTTCTTGCTCTCTCTCATACAACTATTCCTTTCTTTCCTTTTTCACATCAACTATCTTTGGCAGTATATGGAACACTTTAGCTCATTATTCAGGTTTGGTTTTGATGCTAAATACCCTTTATACAATTATCTAGATCACTAAATACCCACTATATCTTGTGCTGCTCAGGGCTCTGTGTGGAAGAATGGCGGGCTTAAAAGAATGTTTGGAAGGAAACTCTGATATCGGGCTTGACCTGCCACAGTTGGTGGATCACATGGGAAACAAAGACACTGCCGGAGTAGATCAGTGGACCAACAAAGGAGGACTCATTGCATAGAAGCAGCTGGAAACATTCCCAACTGCCTCATCAAACACCTTGCCCCTGTAGATACACATACATAGATGAGCTCCATCCGCATGGATTCCACAACCCAACTGTGAACCTAGTTTCCACATCTCTGTCTTTTGAAGACAGCTTTGTCCTATTGACGGTCAACATTCACCTTCCTCTTTTGAGAAGCATTTTTCCATTATGTGTTCATAATATCAATGCCAATAAATGAATGATATTTATGTAGCAAAAAAAAAAAAAAAACCCAGCCATAAGAGTTATGGCTTATCCAACTGTGGGAGGTGCTGGATAGTACAGAACTGCAAGGCTATAGCTGGATAATTGGAAGAACTACCATGGTTTTCCAAAAGAGGTTGATTCTGCCTTACTTCCATTTGCTAAATTATACACAAGGTCATCTTATCAGCAAACTCTGTACCAGGACAAAACTATGAAGGGAATGCTTTCCCATACTGCTTGTGAGAGTAAATCTTCATTCTACCATTTTGGGAGAAAAATGTTGGCATTATGTACTAATAAATAGTGTATATTCAAATTTGAAATGTCAGACAACTATGGAAATGAAAAGAGTATATCTATGTCAGTGCCATATGTACATCTAATAAATAATTTTGAGAAAAATAGCCATGCACTAAGAATACTTCTTGAATGATTCTGTTTATACACATACCCCAGAATAAAAACAGATGAAACATAACTATGGGGTCAGCAAGGCAATTTAGGGAGTAAATTTTAAATGAAAAAAGGAGGAATGATGGGTGGAAAAATTAAAGTAACTTTAAAATTTTAGTAGGGGAAAGAGGAAACTGCAAGTAGAAAAGGATTTGGGAAGACGCTGGAAATATTCTACTTCTTGTCCCTGGTGGAAGTAATATGGGTATTCACTTTGAGATAAATCATACTGTGTATTTTTGTTTAGATGTGTTATGCTTTTCAATAAAGAAGCAGTTTTGTGAAACTCTAATACCTAGAGATAAATTCTCTATTTAAATTTTCTTCCCAGAGTATAAAAATAAAAAAGGATGGTACAAAAATGGAGCACTCATCAAGGCAGTGACAAAATGTTAAGGATATTCAGATAACAGAAGCAATAGATGTACTGTTCAATCTATTGTGTTACCATGGTTATGTTTACAAAACTACATGCTCGGTCCCTACTGAAGTAAAATAATGTAAAAACTGCTTATCTAAAAGCCAAAGTCAAAATTTCCTTCTCTTCCTGTGAGCATGGACTCTTTCTAATAGGAAATGGCAGAGGAAATACTCAGGACATCTCATACTTTGAAACTTATACCAGTTTTAAAAATTATTGAGAGGGTTATTTATTGCTATAGAAAAATAAATGCTTAAAAAGTTACCATTTTTAAAGTGAAAGTCATATAAAAAGGAGGGAAATGTGAAGAGATATATTACAAAATTGTCAGGTAATAGGTTGCATACCAAGTCTAAAAAGAAGGAAATGCAGGAAGCTGTACTTCAGAATTTCTACTTCATTAATTTTCTGTTCTAAAGCTATAAATCTCTAGTTCTGTAGCAGTTTTGGAAATTTCTTTATAAAGATTAGATTTCATGGTTTCATATCCATAAAACATAACTTTATATCCAGTTTTATAAGAAGTCTGTGTAGAATGAAATCCATTTAATGTAGTAAGAATTCTTACTACCACATGTAGTATGAATGCTTTTTCTATGAAAATGATTTCAAATTTCAAACCATGCAACTCATAGTGAACATCATTGAGATCAATGCCTATGCCAGCATACATCAAGGATGTAATCAATATAAACAGTTCATGGTTGACATTTTGTTAAATATGGTAGCCACATTAGTGAGCATTCTGTCAATGGATGACCAACTCCACTGAAAGTTGAATCAGATATTTGTTTTACCAAATGTATATAGCAAAGTCTTTCAGTTAGATACCCAATAAATTTATAAATTTTAAAAATTTCTTACATTATACAGTAAGGGTCTACTTGACCCCATAAATAATTCATTAATTTTATTTCTTACTCTTTAATATGTAACTACCAATCACCCTTAATAATTACCATATCCCTCCTCCCTCCTCAGCAGACTATCTGTCCCTAATTACTTTCAACTATTTTTTGCTTAAGAATATTATATATTTTTAAGATTTTTTTTGTTGTCTCTTGTATGATCCAAAGTCCCAGAAGGAAACAGATGGCATACTCCAAAATGAAGTAATTAAGAAGAGTTTTAATAAAGCAGCTAATTATAAAGTTGTGGGTGAAGTGAAGAGAACCATTATGGAAAGGTGCAGTAACCCCAGGCTAGTGAACTTGAATCAGCAAGGGAGAGGAGTGTTTCCTGCAAATACAAGAGAACTATGTCCAGGAGTTGTGATGTTCCCTAGAGACAATGAATGAACCTAAGTGAAAGATACCCCGGCCGTATTGTTGCCCACCCTGTGTTCTGCCAATGCCTCCCACTAGCTGAAGCTAACTGTAACCAGAAGGCAAAGGAGCCTACTTGTACAGTTCATAAAGATGAAATATTTTGCTAAGCAGAGAAGGATGAAGCAAACAGAAAATATCCATCATGTATGCCTGAATTAACATGAGAAAGACCTCATATTTGTGTTATGGCACATTATAATGATTTGCAGGCTCATTTATATTTTCTTTTGAAGTTTTTTCCTGATGAATTGTCCTGTAATCTTAATTTTTGTGCATTATTAACTCTATAACCTATACATTTTGTTTTTAAATCAAAAACACCATGAGTTCAGAAACCCTATTAGCTTACTAGTTTAGGTTTTTCCACACATTTGGAGTCAGACAAAAAAATGACTTCAATTCTCCCTCTTTTATCTTAAAGATATGTTAATTAGATCAGCCTCATTTTCTTCTTTTGAACAATGGAGATTGTCTAATAATACCTAGTAATAAGTTTCTAAAGGAATAGATGAAAAGATTTTTAAACTGTTTAATACAAGTCCAGTCTTGGGCTTCCAAAAAGGCAGAAACTGAAATACACCCTGCATTCATTAAGCAGAAATATAAGACAGGAATATAAAACAAGGAAGACTTCCAAAACAAGAATGCATTTCTGAGTTCACTGCTGTTATGGGTCACTGATGTCTGATCATACCAGTACATTATGAAAAGCCTATTAAATGCATTTTAGAACTGATTACCCAGAGGGGAAAAAATGAAACCTATATCCATTAGTTCTAATTCTCTTTTGCTCACGGGCTATTCCTCTAGTGTTCACTGCTTCACATCACAAGGTTGTACATGCCTGAATGAATGTAATTTCCTGAGGATACCCTGTGCCTAACCTATTCCTGTACCTGGAACTGGTTGCTGTGGCCACTGTTGGAGTAAGAGTTTGTGATGAAAGGATTTGAAGTGATACATAAGAAATGTGTACCACACTTCCTGACACATGGCAGATACGTTATGGCCTGTAAACATAAACATAATCTTATGATCAATTAACCACCAAACATTGAAATAATACAATAAACCACTCAGAGTATCAGAGTATGAAATTACCAATGTGTGAGATGGACTGTTCTAAGAATTTGAACATATCACTGTATAGATAAAATTGAGTTCTGACAAAGAATGCCAACTGATTGAAAACTTCCCATTGGCTTTCTCAGAATGTTCAGATACACATCTCTCTTTTTCCTCTCATTTCTCAATTATTAACAAAATATTCACTATGAACAAAAATATTCAAATTCAGTAATATCAATTCATCATTTTTTATTGAGTATCTACTATGTGTCAGATATTGTTCCATATGCAAAGGATACAGCAGTGAACAAGTGTCTCAAACTCTTATGCTCATTCTAGTGGTGGAGACAAATAACTGAGGGAGAAGAGACCTGTAAATTATACTCAAGTAGTAAGTATCATGGAGAAAGATTAGGCAGTGAAGAGCACTAAGACAAATGCTAGAAATGGGAAGGGGGACTATTTTATGTCATGTGTTCAAGGACGCCAACTAGAGATGAAGTAGATAAGAATGTAGGGTGTGTGGACATTGATAGAGGAGCTTTCAATGGAGGAAGAGCAGCCAGAGCACAGATTTCAAACATGACATATGTTCAAGCAAAATTCTAGCCAGTGTGGCTGGAATATAGTTGAGTTCAGTTATTGTTGCTGTTCAGTTTGGTTTGATTTCCTTGCAGTCCAAGGGACTGTCAAGAGCCTTCTCCAAACCACAATTCAAAAGCATCAATTATTCAGTACTCAGTCTTCTTTAAGGTCCAACTTTCACATCCATACAAGGATGTTGAGTATAGGGAGAGTGGTAAAAGAAGGTACAGAGGTAACAGGTCCAGATCTTACAGTCTTCTATGCAATATGATGAGTTTGGCATTTACTAAGTGGAAGAGAAATCCACTAGATCATTTCAAATAGAAGAGTGTTAGGATTTGAATTACACTATAAAAGAATCACTCTGTCAGCTGATATGAGAGAAGCTTTTAGGAATCAGTTCAGTTCAGTTACTCAGTCATGTCTGACTCTTTGTGATCCCATGGACTGCAGCACCACAGGCTTCCCTGTACTTCACCATTTCCCAGAGCTGGCTCAAACTCATGTCCATTGAGTCCGTGATGCCATCCAATCACCTCATCCTCTGTCATCCCCTTCTCCTCCTGCCTTCAATCTTTCCCAGAATCAGGGTCTTTTCCAATGAGTCAGTTCTTTGCATCAAGTGGCCAAAGTATTGGAGTTTCAGCTTCAGCATCAGTCCTTCCAATGAATATTCAGGGTTGATTTTCTTTAGGATGGACTGGTTGGGTCTCCTTGCAGTCCAAGGGACTCTCAAGAGTCTCCAACACCATGGTTCAAAAGCATCTATTTTTCGGTGCTCAGCTTTCTTTATAGTTCAACTCTCACATCCATACATGACTACTGGAAAAATCGTAGCCTTGACTAGACGGACCTTTGTTGGCAAAATAATGTCTCTGCTTTTTAATATGCTGTCTAGGTTGGTCATAGCTTTTCTTCTAAGGAACAAGCATCTTTTAATTTCAAGGTTTCAGTCACCATCTGCTATGATTTTGGAGCCCTGCCCCCCAATTTAAGTCTGCCACTGTTTCCATTGTTTTCCCATCTATTTGCCATGAAGTATGGGACTGGATGCCATGATCTTAATTTTTTGAATGTTGAGTTTAAGCCAGCTTTTTCACTCTCCTCTTTCACCTTCACTTTCATCAAGAGGCTCTTTAGTTCTTCACTTTCTGCCATAAGGGTGATGTCATCTGTGTGTCTGAGGTTACTGATATTTCTCCGGCAATCTTGATTCCAGCTTGTGCTTCATCCAGCCCAGCATTTCGCATGATTTACTCTGCATATAAGTTAAATATGCAGGGTGACAATATGCAGGTTTGATGTACTCCTTTTCATATTTGGAACCAGTCTGTTGTTCCATGTACAGTTCTAACTGTTGCTTCTTGACCTGCATACAGATTTCTCAGGTGGTGGGTCAGGTGGTCTTGTATTCCCATCTCTTTAAGAATTTTCCACAGTTTGCTGTGATACACACAGTCAAAGGGCTTCCCTGGTGGCTCAGCTGGTAAAGAATCCACCTGCAATGAGGGAGATCTGGGTCTGATCCCTGGGTTGGGAATATTCCTCTGGAGAAGGTAAAGGCTACCCACTCCAGTGTTCTGGCCTGGAGAATTCCAAGGGCTGTATAATCCAAGGGGTCACAAATTGCAGGACACAACTGAGTGACTTTCACTTCACTTCACTTTTAGGAATGCAGGGAAATTATTGCAGTAATTCAGGTTATTTGATCGTATGTTAGAACTGTGTGGTAGCAGTAGGGATGGTGAAAAATGATGGGCTGCAAGTTGTATTTTAAACATATAATCATGAAATCCTTTGTTGAATTTGAAAAAGAGTGTGAGGAGGAGAGGAATCTGGAATGAGGGATTGAGCAAGAACCTGGGAGAATGTGGCTGTTATTGACTAAATTAAGGAAGATTGAGGGGAAAAATAATATTGGAAGGAAGAGTGTTTGTTTTTTGTCATGTTATGTTTGAAAAAGCAGAGACATTACTTTACCAACAAAGGTCCATCTAGTCAAAGCTATGGTTTTTCCAGTAGTCATGTATGGATGTGAGAGTTGGACTATAAAGAAAGCTGAGCACTGAAGAATTGATACTTATGTGGTGTTGGAGAAGACTCTTGAGAGTCTCTTGGACTGCAAGAGGATCAATCCAGTCAATCCTAAAGGAAATCAATCTTTAATAATCATTGGAAGGACTTATGTTGAAGCTGAAACTCCAGTACTTTGGGCACCTGATGAGAAGAACCGACTCATTGAAAAAGACCTTGTTGCTGAGAAAGATTGAAGGTAGGAAGAGAAGGGAACAACAGAGGATGAGATGGTTGGATGGCATCACTGAAGCAATGGACATGAGTTTGAGTAGGCTCTGGGAGTTGCTGATGGGCTGGGAAGGGAAGCCTGGTGTGCTGCAGTCCATGGGGTCACAAAGAGTTGGACATGCCTGAGGGACCTAACTGAACTGAAATTTGAAGGGCATTTATTATCCAAATGGGGATATTGAACAACTGTTTGAATAAATGAGCCAGAGTTGAGATAAGACTAGGAAGCAGATAAAAATCAGAGATTGTTCAATAACTGTTATCTGAGGCCAAAGAACTGGGTGAGTAAAGGGAGTGAATGTAGAGATAGAATAGAATAGGTCAAAGGACTGAGTCCTTGGGAATTCCAAAATTTACTTATTGGATATGAGGAATTACCAGTAAAAGAGACTGAGACAGAGTAACCAGATAGTAATTAAGAGAACCAGAAATGATACATGATACCTTAGAAGCCAGTGGAAGATACCTTACTCCTGCTTTAGTGAAGCAGGAGTAAGCAGGGATGTCAAATATTGCTGATACATCAAACATGATAAGAACTTAGAATTGGAAATGAAAAAGAGAAATGAGATAATAGCTAGAAGCGGATATGGAAATAAATGACTTTTCAAAACTGAAAATTTTAATTCCATGTATATGTTTTTATGTATCCAATACTTCAAGAGAGATAAATTGAAGATTTAATAGAGAAAGAAGAAGATTGTATAAATGATCATTTACATTGTAAAATGCTGAAAAACAGTGGCTCTGACAAAGATCTGGGTGTGGCATTTATTGGGCCACTAATTTTAATGGTAGATTCTTCTGATTGCAGTTAGATTTCTGATTTACCCTCCTTCATCATATCCTCATGGCTATGTCCTATGAAGCCACATACTTCATTGAAAAAGGCATCATGTTTTCCTGCCTAAAAGGATTAGTGATTCCCCTTTCACTCTAAGTATGCATAATCTGTATATTTATTATTAGATGCTTATCTGATAAAAAACTGCACCCTAAATTTTTATTTAGACATATGATTTAAGTGTTAGGCATTTGAGTATTATGTCTATATTTCAAAAGTCTTGAGAACAAAAATGAGCAAATTTTGTTTCCCTTTTGAAATGAAATAGAAAAACCTCAATAGTTTTAAAATTTCATAAAATCTGGTAGCTTACACTAGAGATATTGTGGGATCTGGGTAGATATGACATTGAAGGGAAATATACGTGGGGAAATATATTGTTTTGATTTAGTAAACCTTTCAAACAGGACCTATTAATTTCCATTTTACAGTCATATGTCTGCTTGATTGTCTATATTTATCACTACCTACAATAAACGGCAGATGTTCAAAAGTCACCTTCTTTCTCTTCTTTCTCCTTATTTTGTTTCAGTTTCACAGAGGCTCAATATGAAAAATGTTACTGGTATGTTATCATGCTGGTCATCTTCCCTGTCCTAAATCATCCCTCTTCTTTTAAATGACACATCCTTCATATCTGTTATTCACTTATTGTACTTTTATAGAACACCAAGCTGCTATTAGTTTCTGTACTGCAGATTGCTTTGTCAAAGCAAGTAAGTAGGGTCACAGCTATCTTTATAATCTTTAAACTCCAGGAACCAAGAACTGAATGGGCTCTATGATCAAATGTTGACCAGTATTTTCACAAGTGAGAAACAGTTTTTAAAGCATGATTCCTTTCTGGATTTTTATTTCAATTTATACATATTTTTAAAACCATCTTAAGGTCTATGTGAGATACTTCACAATGCCTAGTGGCTTTATAAAATTATGGCGTCACACCACAAAAACTCCTTTATAGAGGCTTTTATTTTCAACAATACCAT
The DNA here is from genome assembly GCF_000754665.1 of Bison bison bison. Taxonomy (NCBI): domain Eukaryota; kingdom Metazoa; phylum Chordata; class Mammalia; order Artiodactyla; family Bovidae; genus Bison; species Bison bison. The sequence continues at coordinate 10,156,145 of NW_011495050.1, forward strand.
ATATCATCCTCTGGATCCCACTGGCAGTAATCTCAAGCATTTATTTATTCTTGACTTCTGGAAGTAGATTGATCCAGCTTTGGGGGAAGGTATTGGAACGATTGTTCACTTCCCTGCATTTAGAGCCAAGACTTTTTATTTTTTTCTTTAAAATAGTTGTTTTGTAAAGATGAATTGTGTCAAAGCTTTCACCTTTAAGCTGAGGATTTTTCCCTCTATTTAGCATGTCTGCCAACCAAGTATAGCCTTAGAATAAAACTAAAAAGTATATAAAAATATATAAATATAAACTAAAAGTATATAAATTTTTTCACAGAGAACATTACACATACTATCTCTTTGAAGTTAGTTGAAAAACTAATTAAAGTAGTTGAAAATTTAAATATTCATTGAAATTAGTTGAAAAACTTCACCTTAAGGATATTTTACTTGACTTTATTTAAAAAAATTATCCTACTGCTCACACACAGTAAGCAATATGGACATAAATACAATAAAGAAGAGGCACATTTGCACAAATGTAATACAGAATCCAAAAACATGATCTTACAGGGAATCTTAAAAAAATATAACTTTTTGGAAAAACAACTGTCATTACAACTGTTCTTATCTTGGATTCTTGGACCTCTGGAAGATAGAGATCATTATGAGTCTGTGTTTTAACTGGCTAATGTAACACTGGTGCAAATTAGCAGACCACCTGACCTGCCTCTTGAGAAACCTATATGCAGGTCAGTAAGCAACAGTTAGAACTGGTCATGGAACAATAGACTGGTTCCAAATAAGAAAAGGAGTACATCAAGGCTGTATACTGTCACCCTGCTTATTTAACTTATATGCAGAATACATCATGAGAAATGCTGGCCTGGAAGACGCACAAGCTGGAATCAAGATTACCAGGAGAAATATCAGTAACCTCAGATATGCAGTAGACACGACCCTTATGGCAAAAAGTGAAGAGGAACTAAAAAGCCTCTTGATGAATGTGAAAGAGGAGAGTGAAAAAGTTGGCTTAAATCTCAACATTCAGAAATGAAGATCATGGCATCTGGTCCCATCACTTCACGGGAAATAGATGGGGAAACAGTGGAAACAGTGTCAGACTTTACTTTTTTGGGCTCCAAAATGACTTCAGATGGTAACTGCAGCCGTGAAATTAAAAGATGCTTACTCCTTGGAAGGAAAGTTATGACCAACCTAGATAGCATATTCAAAAGCAGAGACATTACTTTGCCAACAAAGGTTCGTCTAGTCAAGGCTATGGTTTTTCCAGTGGTCATGTATGGATGCAAGAGTTGGACTGTGGAGAAAGCTGAGTGCCGAAGAATTGATGCTTTTGAACTGTGGTGTTGGAGAAGACTCTTAAGTGTCCCTTGGACTGAGAGGAGATCCAACCGGTCCATTCTGAAGGAGATCAGTCCTTGGTGTTCTTTGGAAGGAATGATGCTAAAGCTGAAATTCCAGTACTTTGGCCACCTCATGCGAAGAGTTGACTCATTGGAAAAGACCCTGATGCTGAGAGGGATTGGGGGCAGGAGGAGAAGGGGACGACAGAGGATGAGATGGCTGGATGGCATCACCGACTCGATGGACGTGAGTCTGAGTGAACTCCGGGAGTTGGTGATGGACAGGGAGGCCTGGCTACTGTGATTCATGGGGTCGCAAAGAGTCGGACATGACTGAGCGACTGAAGTGAACTGAACTGAATGTGACACTGTTGCAAACTGGCAATCCATGAAGGATTTTAATGTTGGAAGGCTTAATTCACTATAGTAGCAAATGTAGATAAGATTAGATAAGACCCTTGTATTTTACATCGAACCATCCAGACAAGAGTTTTTACTTCCATTTAATTCAATCCTCCCAATGGACTGGAAAGCTGGAGGTTTCAAATGATTGGGCAAAGCAGGATTGAGAGTAAGCAGTCTTATTTACCTAAAGTATCAGGGAATGGCTTTAGATCTGTTTCTCTTTGGCTGTGGATAACTGAGAAGAATCATTACCACATCTGTCAAGAGGAAAAAGCAAAATACATAGTTTCACCAGAAATATACATCAATTCACAGCTTCTATGGATACTCAGGGAGTTTAAAGTCTCATAGTAATGGATCAGAGAAGCATGAAACATATGTCAAACTCAAAGATTTTTTTCCTTGTGAAGCTAAATAAAACAGTAAGCAGTATTAGTATTCATGTCTTAAAGCCAGCCATGTTTCTATATGTCATTTTTAAAATTTGAGAATATTTAAAAATTGAAGGCTTAAGTTAGAGATTATTGTCATAAATTACAGTGTTATATATTTGTAAGAGCCATTGCAGCTCTAATGCTGATTTGAAAGCTATAAAACTTAATAATAAAGTGAATATAAAACATTGCAACTTATAACTAAATTTGACTTATTCAATAATTTTTAAATTGAAAAAGAACCAAAGAAGTAAGCATATGTCTGAATATAGTTATTTGCTCTGGAGTTGCTTACTAAATCTAGGAAATTATTACCATTTTTTTCAACTCCAACACATTGAATGATCAAAAATTATAGCAATGTTAGAATTACCAATTGGACCATATGTTTTCTTCTATGAAGTCAAAACTCATATCTATTATTACTTAAAGTATAAAATCACTATTGTTCCATGACTACTGGGAGATGTAAACAATTAGGGAGTGAAGTCAAATCCAAATGTGGAGATATTTAGATACAGGTAGATTTGAAGAAGAAATATAAAAGAGGGATTTTTCCAGTGGTTACAAGAACAAATGACTCGATGAATTTTCCAGAGAGATCCAAGACTTAGGAAAGCTATAGTAAACTAAAGGATTCTAGTTATGGTATTTGGGAGGAAATGTGGAAAGAGAAGCATAGAATTCATTCAAGTCAACACATTTTTATTTAGCAACAGACACTGTAGTGGGTCACAGAGAGATGATGGTAAATGTAGTATTACTCTTGACTTAGAATCAAATCCATTAATTATTGTAATAAGCGCTATATTGTTGTGGTTCAGTCGCTCAGCCAGTCATGTTCAACTCTTTGCATGGACTGCAGCATGCCAGGCTTCCCTGTTTTTCACCATCTCCCGGAGCTTACTCAAACTCATGTCTATTGAGTCTGTGATGCCATCCAACTGTCTCATTCTCAGTCATCCCATTTTCCTCCTGTCTTATATTTTTCCCAGCATCAGGGTCTTTTCCAGAGAATCAGAAAAGTGCTATATTAGTGCATCAATTAAATGTTTTAGAGCACAAATTGCAATATAGCAAGCTAAAATTATTAAAAGTGCAGGTACATTTATTAATCTAAAAAAGTTTGGAGGACAGAGGGTTCCAAAGCTGGTTAATATAGATCAGTGATATGAGTGCTCTGGGTTACCTTCTCTGAGATTCTTTTGTATTTTCACTCAGGTGCCTGTTATGCACAAAATATCACATTATGTGACAATATCCAAGACAATAAGTGGTTGAGGATTATCCTGGGTTGAATTGTGTTCCCCTCTCCTCCAAATTCACATGTTGAAACCCTAACCCCTATTACTTTCAGTTCAGTTCAGTTCAGTTCAGTTCAGTCGCTCAGTTGTATCCGACTCTTTACGACCCCATGAATTGCAGCACGCCAGGCCTCCCTGTCCATCACCATCTCCCGGAGTTCATTCAAACTCACATCCATCGAGTCAGTGATGCCATCCAGCCATCTCATCCTCTGTCGTCCCCTTCTCCTCCTGCCCCCAATCCCTCCCAGCACAGGGTCTTTTCCAATGAGTCAACTCTTC
>NW_011495050.1:10160015-10166969 GCF_000754665.1 Bison bison bison
TCCATCGAGTCAGTGATGCCATCCAGCCATCTCATCCTCTGTCGTCCCCTTCTCCTCCTGCCCCCAATCCCTCCCAGCATCAGGGTCTTTTCCAATGAGTCAACTCTTCGCATGAGGTGGCCAAAGTACTGGAGTTTCAGCTTTATCATCATTCCTTCCAAAGAAGATCCAGGGCTGATCTTCTTTAGAATGGACTGGTTGGATCTCCTTGCAGTCCGAGGGACTCTCAAGAGTCTTCTTCAACACCACATTTCAAAAGCATTAATTCTTTGGTGTTCAGCTTTCTTCACAGTCCAACTCAACTACTCAGAGACAGGGCTTTTAAATATATGTTTAAGTTAAAATGAGAGCATTTGAGTGGGCTCTACTCCAATCTGACTGGTGTTCTTTTGATAAGATGAAATTTGGACATAAAAAGAGATACCTGGGTACACATACACAGAAAAGGCAGTAAGTGGGTGACCATCTGAAGGCAAGAAGAGAGGCCTCAGAGGAAACCAACCCTTCTAGCACCTGATCTTAACTTCCAGGATCCAGAACAATGAGAAAATAAATTTCTGTCGTTTAAGCCTCCCACTCAGTGGTATTTTGTTGTGCAGTCCTAGAACACTAATATAGGGAGTGTTTGGAGAGAGTGGGTGTCCTTATGTGCCTCTCTTATTTTACTGAGGAGTGAAATGTTTCTTAGTACTCTCAGCAGACTTTCTCAGTTCCTAGTGGCTAAAACTGGGCCACATGCACACTGCCTTGCTGTGAAAGAAAAGACTCCTTATTAAATGTTTGGACTTTAAGCACATAGAAAGTGATATAAAGCTTTCTTGGCAGAAAGGAAAAAAGTGGCTAGAAATTGTGTTTGTGTAAGCAACTGACCATGGATGCAAAGCAAAGAACTCAGAGAGTATAAAAGAGGCATTTATTCAGATGTTAGAGTTTAGATAGATCAGTTTGTAAGACTTGTGCAAATCAGGAAAACAGTCATCTTTCTTATTTGTACTTAATTATGCTCTATGACCATCTGCTAGAAGTTTGTTGTATTAATCAAGCAAAACTACTCTAAGTGATTGGCACCTCTTGGAGTCTGGCTTTGGTTTCAAGAAAGCATATATGGAGTACAAAATGCTTGAATTGAGTCACAAGAACTAGGTGAGAATTAGTCAGATAAACAAGGGTAGCAGAAGACAAAAAATGAATACAGTCACAGAGAAATAAAATACTATGGCAACACAGAAAATACAAGCTATTCCATAGTATTGTAGCTTGAAACACACGTTAGGAAGTGGTGGAAGTTAAAATGAAGGAGATTGACATCCAGGTCATCATAGACCTGGAAAAAGGACAAGCTTTATGGCTTGAGTAGATACAAGTGTCATAAATATAATTAACATATAGAGGAAGAGGCAATAGAAGGTAGAGATTATTTGACATGTTGAATATGACATAGTTGTAAGCAACTGTTAAATGAAGGCTAGAATGGTGGCTTAAATTTTACACATACATGAATTCTAATTCTTTTCTTTGTTCTTTGTTAGTTGTAGGACAGTAGGAATAGTATTTAACCTCTCTAAGCCTTAGTTTTCTCATAAGTGAGATTTAATTTATTAATATTTGAAATTGAATTTAATGTTTTGTGAGAATTAAATATGGTAATGCATGCTAGACACAACATAAAATGAAGCTATACATCTTAATAAAGCTCAGCTATGTTTTTTTTCACTCTTCTTTCTAATGAATCTTCTCTGCATCTTCTTCTTTATTGAAATAAAGGTGCCTGATGGGTTTTTGTGTCTAGAACCATCTAAAACTCATGGAGTAAATCAGCTTTAGTAATAAATCAGGGAGACATTATCATAAAATGATTATTAAAATTATGAAAGTGAATGAGATTATATGAGTAGCATACCTGAAAAGTCAGAAGAGAAATAACATATTACAGAGCCATGAAGAATGCTAATATATAAGGGATGAGAGAAGAAATAAATTTCCACTAATAGCTTTAAGGATTATTCAGAAAGGTAGTAGGCAACTCAAGAAAAAGCTCTTATGAGATACACAGACATGAGGAGTGTCAGGAAAAAGTGGTTCATTTTTAAATAGATTCATTTAAATCCTATATGTAGTAGAAGTTTACATACTGTTTCAAATATTTGAAGAGCAAGAAAAATAAGAATAAAAATCGTTCATTGCATTTCCATCATGTAATACATTGCCAGAGAAATTTCACCTGATAACTATGGGCAAAAGGAGAAGTTCACACAGAAAATGCATAATCTTTTAAATTAAAAAGTAAATAAAAAATACAATAGTTGTGAAAGAGTGATAATGTGCAAATAGAATAGATTATACAAATATTTTTTAACCTTTGGTCAGAGAGTTTGAGCATATTTATAAATTGAGCTGAAAATGATATAAATGGGACAAGAAAATATAAATGAACAATGGAGAATCATTGACAGAGTCAAGTTTCAGTTAAAACATGATGAACAGAGTGAAGAACATAGAAAAACTAGGTTTTCAAGAAACAGATGGGCAGTTCATCACCAAGCAAAAGTAATGCAGAAGAAGGATTTATATGTTTATGGGTGAGATAAAATAAGAAAAGCATTGCTTCTGTGAATTGGTCAGGAAACCAAATGCTTCTTTTGACTTCACATTTGAGAATGAGCAGTAACAAGTGGTTCCTTGTCAATCCGACCACATTTACCCCAAGGCAGTACAGTGATGAATGGAACACATAAGTTTCTAAAAGTTCACCTGCTCACAAGTGATGCCTTCAATTGGTAGGAGAATCTAAGGAAGATAGAAGGTAGCATTCTACCATGTTGCCTTCATTTGCCATCTACCTGAACACTGCCGATTATAGGAGAAATGATGGAATCGACCACATGATGGTTATATGAAAGTTAATTTTCAAGTCTCTATATTATCATTGAAGGAGGTGGTTATAATAGCATTTTATAAGGATCCTGTGATTCATATATGAGATGAAATATGATAAACTAGCAATGCCTTCTAGAGGCCAGCAGTATTGTGTGCTAACTCAGCAAAGTGTTAACACTTCTCCATCTTAGTTCATAGTCTGGGCATTATCTGAGGTGACCATTTATGTTTGTTGCTAACAGAATAAGTGTCCATGAGTATCTGCTGTAAAGGTATATACATAAGCTTTGACTTGTCTCAGTTTGCCACCTACCATACCATTCATGATAAAATAAAGAAGGGAGATTATTAACAGTCTTAGCTCTAAATCATTTCATGTTTTGAAATTTGAAACATTTCAAATATGTTTTCCATATTCTGCTCACTCTTTCTGTTTCTTAGTCCTCTGTTCACACAAGAACTTTCCTTTCTGATTAATTTTCAAGAATAATGAAGTTTTTGAGGAAGAGAAACTTTGGATAGGAACAGTGAGACCTTGTTGGCAAGTGATCTGAAGAATCAGGGGCAGCATTCATCAACCCAACTTGTACCTTTGCTCTGAGAGCTTAAAGAATATTCTTTCTGAAAGGTCAGTCTCTGAAATTATTTGCATTCACTGTCTTTATTAATATGCAGTTTTAAGAGACAGTCTTTACAAAGACTTCCAAGCTCTATCAGATTTGAGACCCACTATCCTTCTGCCTTCATTTCCTACCACTCTTACTAGCTTCATTTCTATCACTGGCCCTCTCAAAGGTCCTGGGCCCGTAGAACTCACTTCTGCCTCAGGGAGCTTGAATCTGCTTCCAGTGTTCCTTCTCCAGATAGCCTCATGGCTGATTTACTCACTTCTTTCAGTCCTTGTTCTATGTCACCTTATTGGCAAGGCCTTCTCTTAAGGGTATTCTACACCCTCCCCCACACCCAGCACAGCTGGTCATATGTACCATGATTTATTTTTATTCATAACATTTAATACTTTTTGATATATATTTTTAAAATTATTCATTTTATTTCCCTTTGATAATGAAAATTCTGAAGTTCATGAAGGAGTTTTTTTTCTGTTTTATTTAGTATTATATTCCAAGCACTTTCTACAAGGTCTGGAATGATAATTTTTATTGAATAAGTGAACAAAAGTAAGGAATGATAAATAAAATTATGAATTATTTGTTGAATATGAATCATTTTATATGTAAAGTATTGGTCTATTATTATCATTAGTCTCTGTGCCTTTGTAGAAGAGTAAAATGAAAGAGAGGCAATGGTATGCATTATTTTTCTACCAAATCACAGGTTAGAAACATCCCCAAAATGTATGCATACACAGATAAAGCATCCTTTCCTCAAACACGTTACTGTCATCTGCAGGATGATTGCTAAGCTAACTATATAGATCTATGATAACTGCAGTAGAAGAGGTATATGCTAGAATTATACAACCACCATTTTGTGTGTGTGTGTGTGTGTGTGTAGGCTCAGGTTAGAAACCTTCAGCTAGTTCTGAGCTGGAGAGATCAACAGCAACATATATTATCATTTCCAAATTTAAGATTCTTGAATTTTAAAATAAGTTTTGATAGGCAAAACAAAGAATGTAAGAAACAAAATACTTTTTAAAATTTATATTTTTGGTGTGTCTTGGGAGAGAATTTTTAAGAGAATAATCAAAATTCTGGGAGATGATCCATCCCTATATTTGAGGTTAAAGAATATATTTGTTTCTAAAATACGAAATGAGAGATATGCCAAAAATAAAAAAGAATATACACTTAGTGTTAGTCACTCAGTGTGTCTGACTCTTTGTGACCCCATGGAATGTAGCCAACTAGGCTTATCTGTCCTTGGAATTCTCCAGGCAAAAATACTGGAGTGAGTAGCCATTCCCTTCTCCAGGGAATCTTCCCAACCCAGGGATCAAACCTGGGTCTTCTGCATTACAGGCAGATTCTTTATGATCTAAGCCACCAGGGAAGGAAACCCAATATATATTTAAGGTAGGTATTAAAGTATTGTATTAAATAGTGAACTATTCTAAACCATTTATACCTTAAAGGATCTCAATACTTGTAATATTACTTGTTTTGCTTATTATTGGAGAGCTATCTTATATTATCAGTTATGTAAAATCTCTACATGTTCTACAATGTAACACAGGCTGATCTTATAAAATTTTGTATTAACACCTTTCAGTAGGAAATAAACACACATATTTGCAGGTGGAATAGTGGCATGGTAGGGCAGGTCCAAAAGTAATGATTCAATAATTTTAAAACTTGCCTCTATTTCTCACATATTGAGAGTGACAAAATCCTAAATTCAAGAGGTCTCCAGAGGTACACATATTCTGCACAGTAAATTTACATCCAAGGAAATTGCAATAACACTAATAGAGAAAAACTCTAGGAGTGTTCATCAATCTAACACTTCAGTTCCCAATCTTCCAGTAAATGTAGATTACTTCATTTATCACTGATATTATTCAAGGTCTTGCAATCCAAAGGAATGCAAGCACTTTTATATTAGTTACTAAAGTAGTTGTTAAAGAATGACTTTGTAAGCTTAGGTGTAAGCACCTAAGCAATAGTGTTCAAAGTGTGTAGGCAGTTAGCTAAGGAAATTTTAGGAGTTTGGATGCCATATTAAATTGTGAAATGGGCCATGAGTCTTGCCATTTAGGTGAGAAAGAAAAAAAAAATCACTCAAAGTTTTGAATAGTTTTTCAGTCTGAGAGACTGACCTAAGATACAGATACTGTCACTTCTACCGTATTCTACTGACCAAAGCAAGTGACACTTTTGAGTCCATATTCAACTGCCTTTTCAGTTGAAAGAAATAGCAAGTCATTTGGAAAAAGGCATGATACAGGGCAGAGAGTGGAAAAGAACTAAAGAATTACTAAAATGAAGAATGGAATAGTTGAAATGAATTTTAAACTTGAAGGATTAAAGTCATCAACAAAATTAACCATCTTTTAAAAAGTCCAAAATTGACATTAACTGTCTTAAAATGAACTATCATTCATTCAGTTCAAACTTTTCAAAATTACTCATGAAAATGATTTACCAATAAATACATTAACTTATTTCATCTAGCAAGTGCCATTATTGGAAGTATGGCTAAAACTGTTATTAAAGACCTAAGCCCTTCCTTTTCTTCTGCTCTAATATTTGAAGAGTTTTGGAAAAGTTTTCAAAGTTTTGGAAAAGAATCTGGAAAAGTCACTACAAGGTAACTGCTAGAGCTCTGTATTAATCAGTGTTCTCCAAAGAAATAGAAACAATTGGATAAATTTATTTGCTTGTTTATTAATTAATTACAAATATTGGTTCACATGGTGTTAGAGGCCGAAAAGTTCCATGGTCAAGCAAATGAATAAGGAAAGCCAGTGATGTAATTCAGTCTGAGTCCAGAGGCCTGAGAGAGAATTGGTGGAGAGCGGGGGTGGCCAATAGTATAAATCCCTGTCTGAGTACTGCTGATGTCCAAAGACAGAGAACATGAATGTTTCAGCTCATGCAGAATGAATGTTTTTGTTCTATTCAGGCCCTCAATGGATTGGGTGATGCCCACCCACTTTGTTGATTGCAGTCTTCTTTAGTCAGTCCACTGATTTAAATGCAAATCTCTTCTAGGCAGGGATTCCCTGGTGACTCAGAGGGTAAAGCATCTGCTCGCAATGTGGGAGACCTGGGTTCGATCCCTGGGTTGGGAAGATCCCCTGAAGAAGGAAATGGCAACCCACTTTAGTATTCTTGCCTGGAAAACCCCATGGACGGAGAAGCCTGGTAGGCTATAGTCCATGGGGTCGCAAAGTGTTGGACACGACTGAGTGACTTTACTTTCACTTTCTTTTCTAGAAACATTCTCACAGACACAGCCAAGAAATAATATTACCAGCTCTCTGTGTATCCTTACGGTGAAGTTGATGCTTAAAATTAACCATCACAAATTCCAAGCACTGCACTCTTACACAGAAGTGTTCCAAGAAAGAAAGAAGTGTGTGTGGCAGGGTTGGGGGTGAGGAGGTTGAGCTGG
>NW_011495050.1:10167069-10202479 GCF_000754665.1 Bison bison bison
ATGAGGGGGTGGGGAAGGAAGGGCCACCCTATTATCAAGCAGAAAAGTTTTGTCAAAAGCTCCCAGCAGGCTATCCTTTATAATTTATTACCAATAATTGAGATAAATGGCCACAAGTATACCAGTTACCTGAAAGAGAAAAGGAACTTTTGTGACTGACTTAGTCATGATTTAGTTGCTCTGGACACATCTCCACCCACTCAAATTGGAGTTCTCCTGGCAAGGAATGATATGAAGACGTGATCCTTAGATATAAAACTAGTAATGCTATGCAGAGTAAAGGTTGAAAACAACTGTACCTAAACATTCTTTAAATTTCAGCTTTAATATTTTTATATAAAAGCAATTTTCATATTTTTTCTTTAGGGATTCAATAAGCTAAGTACAGGTCGCTGTCATTGATGAATTAACTTTTATTTGTTGTGTTCTTATAGTTAGTCTAAGAGGAGCTTTATGAACTTCTTTTTTCATATACAATATTCTAATCATATCTTTTCATTTATGTTTGTAAATTGAGGAGAATTGTGCCTCCAACTTAGTTATTCTCAGAATGTAGATCTTTATTTAGATGAATAAGAAAATACCTGACATACTAATTTTAACTTTCACACAGACTATGTATTACCCTTAAATGTGTTTTTTCCCATTATGCTCCCCAAAATATCCTCAGCCTTTGCAACAATTATATGGAACTGCTTGAAATATTTTTTGTGCTATTTTCCATCCTTTAAGACATCGGGAAGTGGTTATGATACTAAGGTAGAATAAGGATAGATTCACTCATATTGAGATTGTAACAAGTATTCTCATCATGACCCATTTTCTTTAGGGTTTCCAATGCAAAAGTTATTGACTATATGTGTAATGAAACACATTAACCAGGTATCATAAAGATGTGTTAATCAAACTTTCTAAATCTAATATACTGAACCATAGTCTTCCACTTTAAACAGAACACTTGCCAAAAGTGTTTAAAAGGTTGTACGTCTTATAATTTTAATGAACCTCTTGTTTTTTTAGAAGATGACATTTTAAATTAAATCTGCACTATGCCCTCATGAGTATTGCTATTATATTTTAAAATGCAAACTCATAGAAACATATAGTTTTAATAAATATACTTGGCTAAGATGTACATATTTTTGTTTCTTAAATATAGGAAGCCATACTGCTGCTGCTGCTGCTGCTAAGTCACTTCAGTCGTGTCCAACTCTGTGAGACCCCAGAGACGGCAGCCCACCAGGCTCCCTTGTCCTTGGGATTCTCCAGGAAAGAACACTGGAGTGGGTTGCCATTTCCTTCTCCAATGCGTGAAAGTGAAAAGTGAAAGTGAAGTCACTCTGTCATGTCCGACTCCTAGTGACCCCATGGACTGCAGCCTATCAGGCTCCACCATCATGGGATTTGCCAGGCAAGAGTACTGGAGTGGGTTGCCGTTGCCTTCTCCATAGGAAGCCATAATGGAATATAAAAATAATAATTATATCTGGGCAAGTTACAAAGAGGAACTTCTATATATTCCAAACTTTACTGCAACTATTAAAGCTATCACTCTTATTTATATACTCAATATTTATATATTCATTCTAAGTTGTTTTCCAAACATCTTTTAAGTTGTTGTTTTCCAAACACATTTAAGTTGTGTTTCTAAACATCTTGGGAACAGAACCCAATGAGAATTGCTAACATTAAAGTAAGTGAATGGAAATTGAGCTTCCAAACACTACAGAGAAGAGTTTGTAGTTTGAGTCAGTTATGTTCCTGCTAAATGAACAACGACCAAAAAGAATCTGTTCTCCTCAAAGACATACAGCAACACTCAGAATCTCTAAGAAAAGTACTCTTCATAAGAGAAAATAGAATCAACAGACAGAAAGTTGTGATGAATAGTTGAGATTCAGAGCCTAGCAGACTAGGATTTAAAAGATGTAATCAAAACAATGTTCTAAGTGCCTCTCCAGCAGAACCTGTGGGCTTTCCCTCTCCCTTCCAGCTAACTCTGGCTGTGGTCCCTCCCTCTACATTGAGTCATCCCACTGCCAGGACCAGAGCAGATGCCAGAACCACTGCAGATGCTCTCAACACAGGGAGACAGTGTTTTCCTACCACCCTGAGACCCAGACAAGTGAGGCCCTGATCCTCCATACCCCTGCTAAAAAAAAAAAACAACAAAAACAATGTTCTGAGACATAATTGGAAATATACTTGTAATTAATGAACAAATGCAAAACTTTCAGCTAAGAAATAAAAACTATAAAATGAACTATTAAAACTTCAGGAAATGTGAAATAATAATATACATACAAATATGACTTGTGCTTAAGAGGAAAATGGTGACAAATGATGAAAGAAAAGTGAATGTTAATATAAACCTAAAAGGTATCCAGTTTAAAAAAGTTTTTTTTAACTGAAGCACCTTAGATATCCGTACAATAATAACAAAAGTTCTAGTGTAAAAGTACTTGAATACCATAAGATTAAAACAGTTACTTCACAAATGAACATATGCAAATGAACAACAAAGACATTAAAAAGAGACTACCATCATTAGTTATCATAGAAATACAAATTATTACCTCAGTGAGTTATCACATTACACTCACAGAATGACTAAAATTAACAAGACTGAACACTCCAAGTTTTTAGGCTTCAAAATCACTGCAGATGGTAATTGCAGCCATGAAATTAAAAGATGCTTACTCCTTGGAAGGAAAGTTATGACCAACCTAGACATCAGATTAAAAATCAGAGACCTTACTTTGTCAACAGTCAAGGCTATGGTTTTTCAAGTCATCATGTATGGATATGAGAGTTGGACTATAAAGAAAGCTGAGTGCTGAAGAACTGATGCTTTTGAACTATGGTGTTGGAGAAAACTCTTGAGAGTCCCTTGGACTGCAAGGAGATCCAACCAGTCCATCATAAGGGAGATCAGTCCTGAATGTTCATTGGAAGGACTGATGTTGAAGCTGAAACTCCAATACTTTGGCCACCTGATGCGGAGAGCTGACTCATTTGAAAAGACCCTGATGCTGGGAAAGATTGAAGGCGGGAGGAGAAGGGGACGATAGAGGATAAGATGGTTGGATGGCATCATTGACTCAATGGACATGGGTTTGGGTGGACTCCAGGAGTTGGTGATGGACAGGGAGGCCTGGCATGCTGCGGTTCATGGGGTCACAAATAGATGGACATGACTGAGGGACTGAACTGAACACTCCAAGTATTTTGAGAATATGAGGCAACTAGAGCTTGTAATTGTTGATTCTCAGAAAAAAAACCAATTACACAGATGAAATGGTACAGCTGATGAGAGTTGACAATGTCCATAAGAAGATTTATTCATGAAAAAAAAAAGCTCATAGTATTTTTTACACTCTACCTAATGCAAGAAATATTCCAGTTGTTCATCAATAGAACAGAGAAAGAAAACAGATATAATCATACAATGTAATATATTGCTAAGCAGTAGGAAACAAACTAATGTTAATGCAACTACATAGATAGATCTCAGAAGTGTTTGCTGAGTGAAGCAAAAATAACAATACACAAAGTAATATACTAAGACTTAAGTTATATAAAGTTCTAAAGAAGAAAGACTTATCTGTGACAGACGAAACATCAGTGTGCTGTTGTTTTCAGGGGGACTTGTATAGACAGTATTGTCTGAGAAGTTTTATGTGGAAACTTTCTGGGGTGATGGTAATTCTCTGTAACTGGTAGATATTTGCTTTCAACAGGAGTTTTAAGTGATTGTCAAATTCTTGGAATGATTCAGTTAGCATTTGCACATTTCACTGCGTGAAACTTTATCTCAAAAAAAATTTATAGAATAATATTGAACTCTAATTTTATACCTTCTAAAATATTTAGGAGGAAGCACACTGATGTTTGCAGCTTAAACTTAACTTCAAATGCATCAAAAATAAGATGGATTAATGAATGGATAGATAAATGGAGAATGGACAGATATATTGATTAAAACAAGTAAAAATTAATTTTGATTCTAGGTGGTGGATTTTTTGATTCTAAGTGGGTTGTAGGAGTTTTACTCTACAACTCAATTAGCTATTCTGTAGTTTTCAAATTTTTCAGAATGTTGGCAAAAAAAGAGAGAGAGAACTGAATGAACAGAGGGGGCCATGCCAAGTGACTATTTGAAAAAATAAAAAAGGACATTCAGATAGAACAGAACTGAAAGTTCCTAAAGCTATTGTACACATATAGACATAGGAAACACACACTGACATTTCTGAAGCCACCTGCTGAATTGCTTGAAAATAATTTATATTTAATATGCTTAATGTGTGTGTGCACACATGCTCAGTCATGTCTGACTCTTTGTGACCCCCTGAACTGTTTCCCACAAGGCTTCTCTGTCCATGGAATTTTCCAGGCAAGAATACAGGTTGCCATTTCCTACTCTATGGGAGTCTTCCCAACTCAGGGATCGAACCTGATCTCTTGCATCTCTTGCATTGGAGGGCAGATTCTTTACCACTGCTTTACCTGGGAAGCCAAATATGCTTAATAAGAAGAGAAAATGCAGATTAAATTATGTGAAATAAGGTAAATCAGTTAGAATTAACGTTATCCATACTATATTTAACTCTATATATTGATTCTATACATTGTGAAGGTCATACTGTTTTCCAGATGCCTAGGACAAAATAAAAGATAAACCTTTGCTGGCACATGCCTTCATAAAATTTGCAGTCTCAAGCTTTATTATATCTGGCTCAGTTTCAAGATATATAAAGTGATGGTCACATGGCATCACAACACTTCTCAAAATGTGGTCAAATTCTTATTGAATATCAATATTTATGTCCCCCATCCCAGACTATGAGTTAGGACTTCTGAGTAAACAGGGTAATCTATTTTAACAAGCTTCTTGGGTGATTTTTTTTTTATGTTCGTCAGTCTTTGAGAACAACTGGACCATAATAAATGGCATTTGGATGAGGAATTGGATTGAAAAGTCATTATCTTTATTCCTGACTATGTAACCTCTGATAAAAACCTAACAATTTAGCTCTCAATTTAACATCTAAAAAAATGGGGAATATAGTACTTTCCTTAATTATTTCATAGGATTATTTGAACATGGGATCATTGTGAATAAATTATAGATAATGTTCATCATAATGTTTATAATATTGGAAGAAGTATGAAAATGTATGGTGTTATTTGCATACAGGAAAAATCCATTTTAAAGCTTTTGTTTATGGCTGTATAAATCTGCAAGTTATATTCCAGATAATATCAAGAACCCTACACATAAAAATATTTAATTGGAGAGAGTCTTTGAAGGGGAGATATGAATAACATTTGGGTCCTAATCTAGTATAAATCTATCATTGAAATTTGAGCCACTAAAATTGTTTTGGGGCTTCCCTGTTGGCTCAGTATAAAGAATCTGCCTGTCATTGCAGGAGATAAAGGAGATGTGGGTTCAGTCTCTGGGTTGGGAAGATCCTTTGGAAGAAGAAATGGCACCCCTCTCCAGTATTCTTGCCTTGAAAACTCCATGGGCAGAGGAGCCTGGTGGGCTATAGTCCATGGGGTCACAAAGAGCTGGACATGCCTAAGCACACACTACATGGAATTTCTGAATACTACCCATAAAATTCTGCCTTCTAATGATGGAAATTTTTATTATCTCAGTGATGCTGTGGTCAGAAACAGTTCAGCTCATTCAGATTTTGCAAGGAGTGACAGAGGTTGTCTCCTACCTGCAATAAAAGAGCAGAAGTGTTCTGCCTACTTTTATTTCATTTGCAGTGGGTACTGTCAATTACAAATTTCTTTCCTTTTGGAGAGTAACGTTGTCAGTGAGGAAGAAATTTTCCTGTGGCAGGGGTTCTTCCGGAAGGTCCAAAAAGTAAAACTGACATGAGACAGATTAGTAGGAGAATAACAAGAGTTCAATAACATGGGATACATCCAGGAAAACTGAGGAACTTGCCAAAACGGGCCAAACCCTTACCTTCAATACCATCTTCAACTAAAGACAGAAGAGTCTGTTGGAGGGTAATGGTTTGAAACTTCAAAGAGGAGGAAGGCAATTGTCTTGGAGATGGAAAATCAAATGTTTAGTAAACAAATGTTCGCTGGCCACACAGAGACAAGGGGACCCAGAGAGAAATTTTTAACAGGCTTTGCTAGGTTCCTCCCTATCTACACACCTCATTCACACTATAGTTACTTATGGTGATAGGTCCTTTCCTGGAGCTATCAGCCAGATACCTCACCACCAACCAATGAGAAGAAAGTGACACACCCTTCAGCCTTCACCCCAAATTCTGCCTTTAAAAACTTTTTGCTGAAAACCAATAGGAAGTGTGGGTCTTTTTGAACACAGGCCACCTTTTCCTTGCCTGGTCCTGGCAATAATACATTTTTCTCTGCTCCAAAGCCTGTATTCAATTTGGCCTCACTGTGTATTTGGCGCATGAACATGGGTTCAACAGCAATTTAATGACTAATCTAGTTATAAACTTTGAATCTTAGGACCTCCCCAGCACTCCTAGAGCACTTTTCAAACAACTCCTTCTTAATTCTTCAATATCCTTAAGGTAGTTTGGTACTGTATTAAAGCTCACAATCTTGAATTTTGATTAGTCCCTTAACTACCAAGCCTTCCATAGATGATTTGAAACCTATCTTTGAAATATGAAGTACGTAGTACTTAATTCTCTTTGAGCTTTGAGGCTATAGCCCAAAATTGAGGGAGAACAAGTTTGATTTTAACATTGCTTTATATCAAATAAACTTTGGAACTATGGAGGAAGCTGAACATATTTAAATAAACCTTTCAGTTGATGTCAGAAGATCATTTGGCTTCACTCTACCTCTATTAAAGTTGTGAATCCTTGGTCAAGTCACTTAGAGTATTTTGACCCCCCATTTGTGTATTTGTCAATTAGGAATTGTTGTGAGTGTTAATAAAATAATATATGAATGGAGTCTATATCAATAGAATACTTTAAAAATACATAATATTGTCTTGAAGAGAATAATAATTATTTTCATTACAGAATTATCAAGAGATCAAAATCTGATTATATATAAATGCTTGGATAGTCTTAAGCAGTACACAAATTTAAGTCTTTAATATGAAAAAGTATCAGCTATAAGTTCACTAAGCTATTATTTTTAAAAATTGCTGTTGTATAATAATTCTGTAGTTTTAGATAACCTATACCCAATATCAGTTTGAGACTCTGACTTTATACGTGTATTTTATAGAGATCAGAATAAAAAATAAAATTTTACAAATCCTTTTATGTTCTGCATAACAGAGAGTATTTCCTTTTTATATTGAAAAGGGATAACCAGTCAGCTACTCATTCAACTTATACAAATAATAACATTTTCATTACTCTGATATGACAACATTTTAAACAATTCTGAATCATGTTAGGTATAAAATAATGTTACCTCAGTATTTCTCTTCTGCCCCGTATTTTTACATGGATACAGTACAAATATTTTATACTTTTCTAACCTAGTATTTATTACCTAGTAATTTCATTTTCAAAGGTCATTCTTCTCTGTGACAGACAACACACAATATAAAACAATATAAAGATACCAGATAAAAGCTGCTGCATGTCAAAGCTTCACATGCACCATTTGAAAATACAGACTTGTTTTTACGGCCATGTAGAAGTTTTGAAATGTTCTGCATTCTAAATTACTTCCAGTAAGTTATTAAAATGGTAGTGTAACAAAAACTAAGAGAAACTATGCTTTTACTTGAGATGTGAGTAGAGATTAATTAGTTATAAGACTCTAGAGTAATATTGAAAACACTATACTTAAGACATAGAAAAAAATATATCCCCCACTGTAGTAAAAAATATATCTATATGTGGTTTATAATGTTTCTAAATATTTTTAAAAGCTATAGCTGAATAGTTACATAGAGTTGTTTTTTTTTTTTTTTTAATCTTTTAAGTAAACCTAAGTAATGGTTTTGGAGTCTAGAGATGGGCCTGAAATATTGAAAGTGCCAAGAAAATTAGGTAAACTACTCAAGGCCACTTAGCTAATAAGAACTGAAGCCAGAATTTAAACCTTGGTCTTTTGACTGTGTGTCCATGATCTTTCAATTTCTACATTTTTCAGTTAAAAAAAAAAAAAAAAAAACCTGAATTCCCACTGTAAATCATAGCCTAGATTTAAGTAGAGGACATCTATATTCTCTTTACTTTCCTTGATTAAAATAAATCACCATTATTTTATGAAGAACAGGTAAAAGTATTATCTCATAATTACGCAGGCTTGTCGTGTGCTGAGTTCTTCATATGCATTATCTCAAGTCAGTCCTCACAGGAGAGTTAGGGAGTATATACTACTGTTTTCCACATTTTATGAATGATGAAACCAAGGATCATGTGGAGATTTTTGCTGCAGAAGGAATCTGGATTTTATGTTAAGTTGGATGAGAAGTCTTTGAAGGTTTGATCAAGGTAATGACATAATCTATTTTAAGTTCAAAAGATGTCACTTGGGTGAATTGACCTAGAGAAAATTGTCACCACAATGAGACTAGATAGGAGAGGATGGCTGAGGTCCCAGTTGGAGATGATTTGTACCTGAAGGTAAGAATCAAATTCAGGATGTATTTCAAAGCCAATTACATCAGAATTTGCTGATGGTTTGACAAAGGGCTACAAAATAAATAAGATTTAATGTTACAAGATTTTTTGTCCCAGTAATTAGATAAATGGAGATGCCAAGAGGATAAATACTGATAAGAAAGTTTGAGGGAAAATACAAGAGATTAGTTATAGACATATTGATATTCACATAAGTATCTAATAAAGCTGAACATTTCTTTTATGCCAAACACTCCGCTATGCAGGCTGCTTGCAAAAGAGAATCTTTTTTAAAACATATAAAAAATGTTTTGCTTACTGATAGTTGAAAATTGTGTTCCCTATAAGACACTATTCTACTATTACTTTTATTTTTTAGTATTATAAGAGAAATAGGAAATTATGCTAGGGGATGATTGAATTTATGATATAATGTGTCTTTATTAACAAAATAAAACAACATAGATAACTTATGCTCTCACTTGCAAAACACTAAAAATCCTTATAGTTTAAAAACTGCAGAAAATAAGAAGTATCTAAAGTTCATTCATTTGTTCTTACATTAAGGAAACAATTGCCTAAACTTGTATTTCTCAAGATAATCTCTTAGGGAAGTAAGATCCAAGAGAATTATATTTTCCTGTGCAAAAAATGAAATGAAAAACTGTGGCATTTTTATTCCACTGAGTGCATGTTGCTTTCCAAGGAAAAAAGTCCAGAATTTATCTATCAATAAAAATTTAAAGTTGAAATACTTTAATCAAACAATAGGAAAATGGTTTAAAAGATATTTGCATGATTGATCTTTCTCAAGTGTAATTCAGGGAATAAGCCTTAAAACCAGCCCTCCTCTATATATTTAACAGTGAACTCTTATCTGAAACTTATCTTAAAGAATTTGTGATTGATAGGTACAAGATATTTACCAAAGCAATGTTTAAAATTTTTTGAATTTGGAAAGCTTTTTCCACATTATAGATTGCTATGCAAGTAATAAAATTTATTTTGCAAGAACATATCTAATGTATCATAGAAAGACAAACGTTAAACATATGTATGATGAAAATAGTAAAAGGCAAGCTATTTAATTTCACAGAGTTTTACTTTTCAAAAGTAAGTATACAAAGAATTGTCCAAGGATATACATCAAAATATTTTATACGTAGTCTCTGGGCATATGGATTTAAAGCAAATGGGATTTGTGGAGTTTTCTGCACCTTAAAATATTTCTATATTATAAGTCAATTTTGCAAAAATAAGTTATCACTGGAGATGTACTATCATCATGATGATGTAATAGAAAGAAAATTAAACTTGAGGTCAAAGAAGGCGATGGCAACCCACTCCAGTATTCTTGCCTGGAAAATCCCATGGACGGAAGAGCCTGGTAGGCTGCAGTCCATGGGGTCACTTAGAGTCGGACACGACAGAGCGACTTCACATTCACTTTTCACTTTCATGCATTGGAAAAGCAAATGGCAACCCATTACTCCAGTATTCTTGCCTGGAGAATCCCAGGGATGGGGGAGCCTGGTGGGCTGCCATCTATGGGGTCGCACAGAGTCAGACACGACTGACACAACTTAGCAGCAGCAGCAGCAAAGATCTAGGCTTTATCCCAGCTCTACAACTATAATCAGTCTATTTGAACCTTAATTCACTCATTGTTAGTAGTGTATGTTATATAAATCTATACCAAAATGAAAGACACATAAAGAACACTCTATTAAGAAATAGTTTTCTTTACAGCCTTCTAACAGTGTTTGAAGTAAATGTTTACATTTGCTTTTTCCTAAAGTGGAAACTAAATTGTATCAAAATTAATGACCTTGTTTACCTGTATATTTGAATTCAAGTTGGTGTGTGGCTCAGAGGTTAAAGCGTCTGCCTGCAATGCGGGAGATCTGGGTTCGATCCCTGGGTCAGGAAGATTCCCCTGGAGAAGGAAATGGGAACCCATTCCAGTATTCTTGCCTGGAGAATCCCATGGACGGAGGAACCTGGTGGGCTACAATCCACGGGGTCGCAAAGAGTTGGACACGACTGAGCGACTTCAGTTTTTAGTATGACTTCAGCGCCACTGGGCTTTACTCTGCAGTTGTTATAGTTGTTCAGTCACCTAGTTGTGTTCAGCTCTTTGCAACCCCAGGGACTGCAGCATGCCAGGCTTCTCTGTTCCTCACCATCTCCTGAAGTTAGGCCAAGTTCATGTCTTTTACATCAGTGATGCCATCCAGCTAAATGTAGTAAAACTATAGCTGTGCTCATTCCAGTTGAATAGAAGTAAAGGATGAGTTAGAAGAATGCTGCTGCTGCTGCTAAGTCGCTTCAGTTTTATCCAACTCTGTGCAACCCCATAGACGGCAGCCCACCGGGTTCCCCTGTCCCTGGGATTCTCCAGGCAAGAACACTGGAGTGGGTTACCATTTCCTTCTCCAATGCATGAAAGTGAAAAGTGAAAGTGAAGTCGCTCAGTCGTGCCGACTCTTAGCAACCCCTTGGACTGCAGCCCACCAGGCCCCTCCGTCCATGGGATTTCCAGGCAAGAGTACTGGAGTGGGGTGCCATTGCCTTCTCCGGAGTTAGAAGAATAGGTATAGGTAAAAAGATTTAAAACAACCAAAGGAACAGAATAAAAGACTAGATATTAGTCAAAAAATTACATTGCAAGGATTTTTGACTCATTGTCATTGTAGATAATCTAAGATAGTATAGTCAGTTGAAAGATGAAGATAACCTAATAGAGTTAACAAAAAAAATAATTAAAATATGTAGGTATAATTTTTTTTAATTTATGGGCTTAGTTGCATTCATCATTGTATCTAATTTACTTAGATTCTAAATTAATGTAGTGCAAGTGGCTTAAGCCAGAACTAGACAAGAAGTTCCTTCCATAATTCTCTATTCATCCCTACCTTTACCTCAAAGATTTTGTACTAATTCTTACCTTAGCTTGGACTCTCTTCATCCAGCAGAGTTCCCTCATTTTTTTCATGGTTTTCCAAATTGTGAAAAATTTTTCTTAAACTAAATTAAGACTGATGATAATATTTATAAAAGCAATATATCTTAAAATATTATACTTAGTAAATCACACACATGAAAAACAATTTACTTATAGAAGAAGTAATAAAATATATGTCTAGGATTTGAAAAGTTATAAAATATATGTCAAAATATATTAAAAATGAAAACCTCAGGAAAATAAATATGGGACAATCCACTGTAATGAGTAGTTAAGCATCTCTAACAAATCTGAGGAGCTATGAATCTGAAAATTATATATTCTTTTTCTCTAGACTCACTTTTAACCTCATGGGAGGGCCTCACCTCACATTCACTGATTAAAGGACATGCAGTAAAACATCTCCTTGGTGTAGCCTATGAAACAGAATGAGTAATGCTCTTTTAAATTAGTGATAGGTGAATCACAAAGCTTTGGGAGGTTGAGTTCCTTTCCCTCATCCAAACTTTCTTTGATCAAGAAATAAGGCTAGAAAACATGTAAGGATGCATTATCTCATGAGAGATCTAGTACTTTTCCTTCAGCTTCTAGCTTTAAAATGTTTAAAAATATGAAAAAAAAAATTCACTCCCGTAGATCTAATCACTATGCTTTCTTCTTAAAATGAATTGGAAAAATAGAAACTTAAAAAAATAGTTTATTTTCTCCTCTCACAAAGTGCCTATTCTTCATATTTTTAAGATGTTTAGTAAAAAAGACAATCATATTCTAACTTTGGTTAGGATGATGACAATAGCATCAAATTCTCTGCTAAATAAGCACTGAATAGATGGATGAAGAATAAAATTAGAAAAGGCATAAGGAAGGAAGGAAAGAAAGTTCTTTTACTATTACATGCTTTTTTTGAAGATAAGACTTTGAATATAGTGATTAGAATAAGAATATAGCAGTGTAATCATTGACAATTGATGATTCTGATCTCAAAGTTGGCAAAAACTCTTGGCTATTAACTTCATATTTTTCGTGAGGTTATGCTCCATCAATAGTCTCCTATTTGGTTTCCCTGTGACTAATGAACTGCATCCATACTCACTACTACTTGTTTCAGTTATCAATCTCCTGCCGAGGGTGTCTCTGCCTACTCTTGGAGAAACATGTCTCTTCCCATGTCCAAGTTCTAACTATATAGAGATTAAAAAAGAAAAAAAAAAACTGTCCTTGTATAATATAAATCTTTGTATAACATTTATCAATTTATGCACAAAACATTCAGATAATAATTTTGAGAGTTTTTTTTTTTTTAATTTGATTTCATCAAACATTTGGTGTCAGACTATAAAATTTGTAAATCATGTGGCAAGGGAAACATCACAAATAAGAAAACGTTGTAAAAAGTTTACAAACAGCATACTATTTCAGTAACACTGGGCCATGAAGTTTTGATACAATGTGAAGAGAGGAAAGCAAGTTTTATGATGTTAGAGACACTTCTTCCTATCTGGAATGCCATGGGGAGAAAAATAGCATATTATTTAAAAGATTAACTCTGTACCAAATTCCTTTCTTATATTTCTTAGATATTTATTTTCTGTATAGTTATAGACCAAACACAAACCCCATTTAACTCGAATCCTCTTATTCTTAAGATCTGAAGTGTATTAGACCTTCTAAGAAGGCCCAGTAATTCTATAGTTATGTATATGGACATAATGATTCCTTTGCATATTCATTTTTCACTTCCTAAGTATAACTGTCAAATAAAATGAAGACTTCTTTATCAGAACCCCTCATTATAGACCAAGCCCATATACAATTTTGTTGGAGTAATAGTTTACTTTTTAAAATTTCTTCAAATTCACAACTCTACAAGACTGCAATTATCTTAACCTCGACTACCATGAATTAATAATTTTATATCTCAAAATATTTTAAAGATTAGCTTGAAAAGATTATAGATAGGTTAGTGTTCAGAACTCAAAATTTCACATTTTCCTCTCCTTTCCCCAATTCAATTTGTACTTAGTTATTCACTACATTCACTTATGATTTCATGACAGGGATGAATTGTGGCAAAGTTTAAAGCACTTTTTTTTCCTCAAGGTGAAAACACATGAAGGAAGATGTGTATTAAGAATAGTAAGGTAAATGGGATTGTTTGCTTAATATCTCTTTCTGTTTTCTCATTGTTAGTGTATAGGAATGCAAGGGATTTGTGTGTGTTAATTTTATATCCTGAAACTTACTATGTTCATTGATAAGCTCTAGTAATTTTCTGATGGTGTCTTCAGGGTCTTCTATATAGAGGATCATGTAATCTGCAAACAGAGTTTTACTTCTTTTCCAATCTGTATTCCTTTTATTTCTTTTTCTTCTCTGATTGCTGTGGCTAAAACTTCCAAAACTATGTTGAATAGTAGTGGTGAGAGTGGGCACTCTTGTCTTGGTCCTGACTTTAGGGGAAATGCTTTCAATTTTTCACCATTGAGGATAATGTTTGCTGTGGGTTTATCATATATGGTTTTTATTAGTTTGAGATATATTCCTTCTATGCCTGCTTTCTGGAGGGTTTGTTTTTTAATCACAAATGGATGTTGAATTTTGTCAAAGGCTTTCTCTGAATCTATTGAGATAATCATATGGTTTTTATCTTTCAATTTGTTAATGTCGTGTATCACATTGATTGATTTGCAAATATTGAAGAATCCTTGCATCCCTGGGTAAAGCCCACTTGGTCATGATGCATGATCTTTTGAATATGTTGTTGGATTCTGTTTACTAGAATTTTGTTGAGGATTTTTGCATATGTTCATCAGTGATATTGGCCTATAGTTTTCTTTTCTTGTGGCATCTTTGTCTGGTTTTGGTGTTAGGGTGATGCTGGCTTCATAGAATGAGTTTGAAAGTTTACCTTCCTCTGCAATTTTCTGGAAGAGTTTGAGTAGGATAGCTGTTAGCTTTCCTCTGAATTTTTGGTAGAATTCATCTAGTCCTGGACTTTTGTTTGTTGGAAGATTTTTTATTACAGTTTCAATTTCCATGCTTGTGATGGGTCTGTTAAGATTTTCTATTTTTTTCTGGTTCAGTTTTGGAAGGCTATCAGTTCAGTTCAGTTGCTCAGTTGCATCCGCCTCTTTGCAACCCCGTGAGCTGCAGCACGCCAGGCTTCCCTGTCCAACACCAACTCCCGGAGCCCACCCAAACTCATGTCCATTCAGTCGGTGATGTCATCCAACCATCTCATCTTCTGTCATCCCCTTCTCCTCCTGCCCTCAATTTTACCCAGCATCAGGGTCTTTTCAAATGAGTCAGCTCTTCACATCAGGTGGCCAAAGTATTGAAACTTCAGCTTCAACATCAGACCTTCCAATGAACACCCAGGACTGATCTTCTTTAGGATGGACTGGTTGGATCTCCTTGCAGCCCAAGGGACTCTCAAGAGTCTTCTCCAACACCACAGTTCAAAAGCATCAATTCTTTGGCACTCAACTTTCTTTATAGTCCAACTCTCACATCCATACATGACCATTGGAAAAACCATAGCCTTGACTAGATGGACCTTTGTCAGCAAAGTATTGTCTTTGCTTTTTAATATGCTGTCTAGGTTATACTTTTCTAAGAATTTATCCATTTTTTTCAAGCTGTCCATTTCACTGTCATATAGTTGCTGATAGTAATCTCTTATGATCCTTTGTAATTCTGTGTTGTCTGTTGTGTTTTCTCCATTTTCATTTCTAATTTTGTTGATTTGATTCTTCTCCCTTTTCTTGATGAGTCTGACTAATGGTTTGTCTATTTTATTTATCTTCTCAAAGAACCAGCTTTTAGTTTTATTTTTGCTATATTCTCTTTTGTTTCTTTTTCATTTATCCCACTCACTATTGCAACAAAAAGAATAAAATATTTAGGAATAAATCTACCTAAAGAAACAAAAGACTTATACATACAAAACTGTAACACACTGATGAAAGAAATCAAAGATGACACAAATAGATGGAGAAATATGTCATGTTCATGGATTGGAAGAATCAATATAGTGAAAATGAGTATACTACCCAAAGCAATCTATAGATTCAATGCAACCCCTATCAAGTTACCAATGGAATTTTTCATGGAACTAGAATAAACAATTTCCCAATTGGTATGGAAATACAACAAACCTTGAATAGTCAAAGCAATCTTGAGAAAGAAGAATGGAACTGGAAGAATCAACCTGTCTGACTTCAGACTTTACTACAAAGCCACAGTCATCAAGACAGTATGGTACTGGCACAAAGACAGACATATAGATCAACAGAACAAAATAGAAAGCCCAGAGATAAATCCATGCACCTATGGACACCTGATCTTTGACAAAAGAGGCAAGAATATACAATGGAGAATACAATCTCTTTAACAAGTGGTGCTGGGAAAACTGGTCAACCACTTGTGAAAAAATGAAACTAGGACACTTTACAACAACCGTACAGAAAAATCAACTCAAAATGGATTAAAGATCTAAGTGTAAGACCAGAAACCATAAAACTCCTAAAGGAAAACATAAACAAAACACTCTCTGACATAAATCACAGCAGGATCCTCTATGACCCACCTCCCAGAATAATGGAAATAAAAGCAAAAATAAACAAATGGGACGTAATTAAACTTAAAAGCTTTTGCACAATAAAGGAAACTATAAGCAAGGTGAAAAGATAGACTTCAGAATGGGAGAAAATAATAGCAAATGAAGCAACTGAAAAATAATTAATCTCAAAAATATACAAGCAGCTCATGCAGCTCAATACCAGAAAAACAAATGACCCAACCAAAAAATGGGCCAAAGAACTGAACAGATATTTCATTGAAGAAGACATACTGATGGCTAATAAACACATGAAAAGATGCTCAACATGACTCAGTATCAGAGAAATGAAAATCAAAATCACAATGAGGTACGATCTCACTCCAGTCAGAACAGCTGCTATCAAAAAGTGTACAAACAATAAATGCTGAAGAGGGTGTGGAGAAAAGAGAACCCTCTTACACTGTTGGTGGGAATGCAAAGTTAGTACAGCCACTATGGAGAACAGCATGGAGATTTCTTAAAAAACTGGAAATAGAACTGCCATATGACCCAGCAATCCCATGGTTGGGCATACACACTGAGGAAATCAGAATTGAAAGAGATATGTATACCCCAGTGTTCATCACAGCACTGTTTACAATAGCTTGGACATGGAAGCAACCTAGATGTCCATCAGCACATGAATGGATAAGAAAGCAGTGGTACATATACAGAATGAAATATTACTCAGCTATTAAAAAGAACACATTTGAATCTGTTCTAATGAGGTGGATGAAACTGGAGCCTATAGAAAGGTTGTTATTGAATCACACAAAGACACCGGGACTCTTGGCCCCTGGACGAGAAGAATTCAATCCGGGGCCAGAGACGAGGCTTAATCGCTCAGAGCTTTTGTGTAATAAAGTTTTATTAAAGTATAAAGGAGATAGAGAAAGCTTCTGACATAGGCATCCGAAGGGGGCAGAAAGAGTACCCCCCTGCTAGTCTTCAGCTGGATGTTATATAGTCACTAGCAGTCTGTTAATGAAAGAAAGGAATGTCTTAAAACTCAGAATGGCACCAGGCCCCTCACCCATAAGATGCATTTTGGGATAATCTTGGCACCAAATGGTTTATCCTGGGCCATAAAATGATTAACTTGAATCTTGAAGAAGAGCAGACCACCATAAAAATAGTTTCATTTACATAGATTAGGGGAACAATATCTGAGTATAACATACTGGTTTGTTAAATAGGTTCTGAGCCAAGAGGTGAAACCAACTTGAAGACAGAGTTTGGGGGTAAATGCATAATACATTAGCATATGCTATGCTAAGTCACTTCAGTCGTGTCCGACTCTGTGCGACCCCATGGATTGCAGCCTACCAGGTTCCTCTGTCCATGGGATTTTCCAAGCAAGAGTACTGGAGTGGGGTGCCATTGCCTTCTCCATACATTAGCATAGCTTAAGACAAACATTTCCATAAGAAAAAGGCATTGGTTATCTCTAGGTTTGAGAAAAGTTAACTTCAGGTGAAACCAGTTGTCATTATGGCAACACAGTATTTTAAGAGAAACCTCCTTTTAAAGTTGTATAGAGAAGGAAAAAATATCGCTAGTTTGTTTCCTCCTAGCACTTAAGAGAGATAAAAATGTCTGACACTTGCAGGCTATTTCCTCCATTTGGAGACCCCTGGCTTTCCTGCCTGTTACCCTCTCACTATTATACAGAGTGAAGTAAGTCAGAAAGAAAAACACCAATACAGTATACTAACATGTATATATGGAGTTTAGAAAGATGGTAATGATGACCCTATGTGTGAGACAGCAAAAGAAGCACGGATATAAAGAGCAACATTTTGGACTCTGTGGGAGAAGGCAAGGGTGGGATGATTTCAGAGAATAACATTGAAATATGTATATGACCATATGTGGAAGAGATCACCAGTCCAAGTTCGATGCATGAAACAGGACACTCAAAGCTGGTGCACTGGGACAACCCTGAGGGATGGCATGGGGAGGGAGGTGGGAGGGCGGTTCAGGACAGGGGAAACATGTACACCCATGGCTGATTCATGTCAATCTGTGGCCAAAACCACTACAATATTGTAAAGTAATTAGCCTCCAATTAAAAAAAAAAAAGAATAGTAAGGGACTTCCCTGGTGGTGCAGTGTCTAAGACTCTGTGCTTCTACTGCAGGTGGTGCAGGTTCAATCCCTAGTCGGGGAACTAAGATCCTGTATGCCACATGGCATGGCAGAAGAAAAAAAAAAAAATAGTGAGAGATTAACCTAGGCTGAAAGAGAGAGAGAAAGTCGGCTGGCTCAGGGGTGCACAGGGCACTTGATGGCACTAATAGCCCGTTTTCTAGTAAGAAAAATGCTTATAGTTTATAAAAATATTCCTACATCAGTTAATTAGATGTCAAGGAAATAGAAGAAACACAGAACACTTGAAAGGGTGATATGATAGAGTTAATATAAACCTCAAAACCATTTTTGACTTAAAGATTGACTGGAGACCATATTAGAACTCTGCCATCCCTTCACTGCCATTTTCCAGCAATGCTTACGTTTTTGGCATGACCCAAAAGTGAGTGGATAGGAATGTCCAGAAACTACTTATAATTACTTGTTGTGGTTTTAAAATTATTATTCTGTCCAACCCGAAAAATACGAGCTCAGAAGTATTCATGTTGTGTTACATACAAATGAAAAATCCCATCTGTTTACAAGTGCTTTTAAACTGAATATCATGCCCCTTGCATTTGTTTAATAGGCTGGTTCAGATTGTGGATTATGAGGCATGCTGGAAATGCTAACACTGAAATTCTGTGTTGTTTACAAAAGTGATGGTGATAGACTGTCTCAGAATAACAGTGCAGTGAAATTTGTTTCTTCCAAAATCTAAATAAAGAATAAAAGACAGTTTCCCTGACTTCAGTAAAAATTATATATGTGTTATATGCTCTCTACGTTCCCAATACCTGCTTTTTACAGCATATGATTAAGTGACTAAAGTGTAATCTATTGCATGATATCTCCTACCGCAACAAAAGTAAACTCTCAAGAACACCACTGTAGCTGCTACACCTGGTAGCTTCTCAATCAATGATTTTAATTTTCCAAAAACAGATGACTATCATATGACAGAGTCAAGGTGCAGTGCTCATGTTAGCATGGTACTACCTTTGATTACCTTAAGAAGGAAGAACAATAATTGATGTTAAGCTCATCTGCTGGCTCTAGAAGTAGAAGGCTTTTTTTGTTCACAGTGAGTGATAAGTTCTAGACTTCAATATAGGTAAAGACTCCTCAACAATAAATAAATGTATCTTTATAAATGGCTTTGTTACATTCCCTGTATATAGACCTCTTACATTAAAAAAAAAATGGAATGCTTTTCCCTCTTCACAGAGACCTCTATATAAGTACAAAGCAATTATTTCAAAATTTGAAATAGCTCTGACTGTTTAGAAGCAGTCAGTAAAATAAAAAGAACTTTAAAGTGTTTAATCTCAAATTTAAGAGATCTTTTATTCCCTTAAATCTATCTTTCTTAACTCCAAAACTACAGTAATTTTGAAAAAAGAATTATTACATGAAGCATGGTACATAACAGAATATGAGATGTAATAAGAAGCAAATGTGTTTGAAAATATATATGTGATAAATAACCATGTTAAATAGAAATATACAAATCAACTGAACAATGTATTAACTATTGCCATATTTCCCATGAAATAAAAAAATTTCCCATGAAATAAAAAAATTTCTTAAAACATTAAGGTTTCTTAAAACCTTGAATATTATATAAACTAGTGACCTAGAAATAATTGTTTTACTCTTATATCTTACTCAGGCAATCTGAATTTTAATACATATCATTAAACTAATATATAGTAGGCCTCAATAATAGCAAATAAATATTATTTATGGGCTATTTAGGTGTCACTGGGCTTCCCTGTGGCTTTAGCTAGTGAAGAATCTGCCTGCAATGCAGGAGACCTGGGTTCGAGTCCTGGGTTGGGAAGATCCCCTGGAGAAGGGAAAGGCTACCTACTTTAGTATTCTGGCCTGGAGAATTCCGTGGACTGTATAGTCCATGGGGTTGCAAAGAACCTGACACGACTGAGCGACTTTGACTCACAGGTGGCACTAGTGGTAAAAACCTGCCTGCCAATGCAGGAGACTTAAAAGACACAGTTTGAATTCCTGGGTCAGGAAGATCTCCTGGTGGAAGCATGGCAACCCACTTCAGTATCTTTCCCGGAGAATCCCACAGACAGTCTGTAGCTTGGCAGGCTACAGTCCATTGGGTTGCAAAGAGTCAGATATGACTGAAGTGACTTAGCACACATGCATATATTATTTATATTTATGGAAAATTCTTTTTGATTATAAGTATTTGACTCATAAGAATTGTTAATTTATAAGAAGGTAGTAACATATAATTTGTAAAGAGGTAATATATTTAATGGAGAAGGCAATGGCATCCCACTCCAGTACTCTTGCCTGGAAAATCCCATGGACAGAGGAGCCTGGAAGGCTGCAGTCCATGGGGTTGTTGAGGGTCAGACACGACTGAGTGACTTCACTTTCACTTTTCACTTTCATGCATTGGAGAAGGAAATGACAACCCACTCCAGTGTTCTTGCCTGGAGAATCCCAGGGATGGGGAAGCCTGGTAGGCTGCTGTCTATGGGGTCGCACAGAGTCGGACACGACTGAAGTGACTTAGCAATATATCTAATTAGTACTTTGTTTATTACTTATGATGGTTAGGACATAAGCATTTTCAGTTTGACTCCAAAATAACCAATTCCTCCATTTGCGTGGTCTATATTTCTCAACTCCCATAGTAAATATTAAAAAATAGTAAAAAAAAAAATTGACCCACTGCGATATTCCTAAGTGGTCATTCACAGTGAGCAAAAGATGACATTACCATACAATGTGCTGTAGAGAATATAATTCTTCAATTATTTTGACACTTTGTTTTTATCATGTGTTGTTTTACATGAATGATCAGCAAAAGTTATCCTTGATTATGTTATTTGGATGAGTCTGGTGTTCTGTCTCCTAAGCAATCTTCTGCTGTATGTGATTTAATAATGCATGCATTTCTTATTCTCTCTAGGCCCAAGAAGGCAAGGTTTGAATACAAGGGGCAGTTGGAGATAAATAAATGAAACAACATTATGACGGAGCTGACTTTGATAATTACGGGATCTGACTATGTCCCAGTCGGGAAAATGTTTCTTTTCCTCTTTGCAATTTGTACTGTGCTGTCTTAGATAAGTTGAATCATTTTCCATGTGTGTGTGTGTGTGTGACTGTGGGTGAGTGAGCACGCTTGTGCTTATGTATGTGTGTTGTAAGCTACAGCTACCTAAGGCCAATTGGGTGAATATGGAGGTGTATCTGGTGGGAAGACCTCCAAGTGGTCATTTCATGCCCCATGCATATTTCTGATGAAGCCTTCTGTTTGTTATTTCAGGAATATTAATTCTGACTTTGAGAAATATATGTAAGGAAGAGGGAATGAATCTTGTGATAATAAATCCTGTGTGTACAAGAAGTATGGTTTGAAACAATTATATTGTTGTATATGATGAAATTAAGTCTAGATTAAAAAAAAAAAAAAAAGCCAAGGACATTGATGAAAGGAAACCCTTTTGAAGGAGTTTATCTAAGGCTTTCATAGAGAGTTTGGAAATGATCAAATTTACATATACCTTCACTTTTCTAATCTGACACTCATAATTACTCAAGCCCATCAATAAGAACTAACAACTACCATATTGTTATCCCTAAACCTCTAAAGGATATCTTCCATTTATCCATTTGGATCTAGTCTTATTCTCTCTGCCCCAATTAACCGTGTTCTAGGTCCCCATGGATCTGCCTCATAGGGGCTAAATCAAGACATCCCCTTTGTCCTCTTCTCTCAGGCTTGATTTGCTGATGGGGAAGGGCAGAAGAGAATGGTGAGACGGGGAATAATAAGTTAAATTATTCAATAGTTTCTTTTTCACCCAAATTGCCTTCAGTTCAGTTCAGTTCAGTTCAGTCACTCAGTCGTGTCCGACTCTTTGCAACCCCATGAATTGCAGCACGCCAGGCCTCCCTGTCCATCATCATCTCCCAGAGTTCACTCAGACTCACGTCCATTGAGCCAGTGATGCCATCCAGCCATCTCATCTTCTGTCGTCCCCTTCTCCTCCTGCCCCCAATCCCTCCCAGCATCAGAGTCTTTTCCAATGAGGCAACTCTTCGCATGAGGTGGCCAAAGTACGAGAGTTCCAGCTTTAGCATCATTCCTTCCAAAGAAATCCCAGGGCTGATCTCCTTCAGAATGGACTGGTTGATTCTTCTTGCAGTCCAAGGGACTCTCGTCCAAGGGACTCTCAAGAGTCTTCTCCAACACCACAGTTCAAAAGCATCAATTCTTTGGCACTTAGCTTTCTTCACAGTCCAATTCTCACATCCATACATGACCACAGGAAAAACGAGAGCCTTGACTAAATGGACCTTTGTTGGCAAAGTAATGTCTCTGCTTTTCAATATGCTATCTAGGTTGGTCATAACTTTCCTTCCAAGGAGTAAGCGTCTTTTAATTTGTGGCTGCAGTCACCATCTGCAGTGATTTTGGAGCCCAGAAAAATAAAGTCTGACACTGTTTCCACTGTTTCCCCATCTATTTCCCATGAAGTGATGGGACCAGATGCCATGATCTTTGTCTTCTGCATGTTGAGCTTTAAGCCAACTTTTCCACTCTCCACTTTCACTTTAATCAAGAGGCTTTTTAGTTCCTCTTCACTTTCTGCCATTGGGGGTGGTGTCATCTGCATATCTGAGGTTATTGATATTTCTCCCGGCAATCTTGATTCCAGCTTGTGCTTCTTTCAGCCCAGCATTTCTCATGATGTACTCTGCATATAAGTTAAATAAGCAGGGTGACAATATACAGCCTTGACGTACTCCTCTTCCTATTTGGAACCAGTCTGTTGTTCCATGTCCAGTTCTAACTGTTGCTTCCTGACCTGCATACAAATTTCTCAAGAGACAGGTCAGGTGGTCTGGTATTCCCTTCTCTTTCAGAATTTTCCACAGTTTATTGTGATCCACACATTCAAAGGCTTTGGCATAGTCAATAAAGCAGAAATAGATGTTTTTCTGGAACTCTCTTGCTTTTTCGATGATCCAGCAGATGTTGGCAATTTGATCTCTGGTTCCTCTGCCTTTTCTAAAACCAGGTTGAACATCTGGAAGTTCACGGTTCACGTATTGCTGAGGCCAGGCGTGGAGAATTTTGAGCATTACTTTACTAGTGTGTGAGATGAGTGCAATTGTGTGGTAGTTTGAGCATTCTTTGGCATTGCCTTTCTTTGGGATTGGAATGAAACTGACCTTTTCCCAGCCCTGTAGCCACTGCTGAGTTTTCCAAGTATGCTGGCATATTGAGTACAGCACTTTTACAGCATCATCTTTCAGGATTTGAAATAGCTCAACTGGAATTCCATCATCTCCACTAGCTTTGTTTATAGTGATGCTTTCTAAGGCCCACTTGACTTCACATTCCAGGATGTCTGGCTCTAGGTGAGTGATCACACCATCGTTATTGTCTTGGTTGTGAAGATCTTTTTTGTACAGTTCTTCTGTGTATTCTTCCCACCTCTTCTTAATATCTTCTGCTTCTGTTGGGTCCATACCATTTCTGTCCTTTATCGAGCCCATCTTTGCATGAAATGTTCCCTTGGTATCTCTGATTTTCTTGACGAGATCTCTAGTCTTTCTCATTCTGTTGTTTCCCTTTATTTCTTTGCATTGATCATTGTGGAAGGCTTTCTTATCTCTTTTTGCTATTCCTTGGAACTCTGCATTCAGATGCTTATATCTTTACTTTTCTCCTTTGCCTTTTGCTTCTCTTCTTTTCACAGCTATTTTTAAGGCTTCCCCAGACAGCCATTTTGCTTTTTTGCATTTCTTTTCCATGGGGATGGTCTTGATCCCTGTATCCTGTACAATGTCACATACCTCAGTCCATAATTCATCAGGCACTCTATCTATCAGATCTAGTCCTTTAAATCTATTTCTCACTTCCACTGTATAATCATAAGGGATTTGATTTAGGTCATACCTGAACGGTCTAATGGTTTTCCCCACTTTCTTCAATTTCAGTCTGAATTTGGCAATAAGGAGTTCATGATCTGAGCCACAGTCAGCGCCTGGTCTTGTTTTTGTTGACTGTATAGAGCTTCTCCATCTTTGGCCACCTAGAAAATAATCAATCTGATTTTGGTGTTGACCATCTGGTGATGTCCATGTGTAGAGTCTTCTCTTGTGTTTTTGGAAGAGGGTTTTTTGTTATGACCAGTGCATTTTCTTGGCAAAACTCTATTAGTCTTTGCCCTGCTTCATTCCATATTCCAAGGCCAAATTTTCCTGTTACCCCAGGTGTTTCTTGACTTCCTACTTTGCATTCCAGTCCCCATGGGTTGGCTAAATTCCTCAATCTAAGGTCCTACCTAGGTAGAATTTTGCATGTGGTTGTCTTCTGCAAGGTCTGGAAACTTCTCTCACTCCTGGCCTCTTCAGACTTAGGGGTGCTGCTTATTTTAACCATTTGCTGCTAAGGTTGGAACCACAGTATAATATGTTGTCTATTGTTTAATGTATTTGTTGTTTGTTGTTCAGCTGCTAGGTCATGTCTGACTCTTTATGACCCCATGGAATGCAGCACGCCAGGCTTCCTTGTCCTTCACCATCACTCAGAGTTTGCTCAGACTCATGTCCATTGAGTCATTGATGCCATCCAACCATCTCATCCTCTGTCATTCCCTTCTCTTGCCCTCAGTCTTTTCCAGCATCAGGGTCTTTTCCAGTGAGTCAGTTCTTCACATCAGGTGGCCAAATTATTGTAGCTTTTGTTTAGTAAATAATGCAATATTAATATTTTTTCTTACCCTAAATAGTCCATATCTGTTTCTAGCCAGGACTCTGATTGAGAAAAACAGTAAAGGAAAATATGTCCTAGCTAGGAACCATGAAGTAGTGAAAACATTGTATTGAAAAGACTGAATTTTAGAATTTCTTTCAATCACTCATGGTAAAGTGAGAAGGGACCTTTAATAGAACTGGATAAGTCATGTAAGAAGAGACAGACTGGGATAAAAATTCTTGGTGGAAAATAAAACAAAGTATATCAAACTCTATCCTTTAAAGATAAATAGTTAAAGAAGTTGGTCCTTGAAAGTTGAGAGAGTAGGGGTGATTTTTGAATCATAATTTGGGATCTTGAATCATGGCTCTTGGGATTCTCAGAAGTATCATGACTTTAAAATATGACAGTATTCATTTATTTCTTTGTTGTTTTATATTTGTTTTCTCTGTATTGTAAAAAATGTTTCTTTGTTTGTTTTCTATGATGGTGCATGTGGATTTCAAGGTATCTATTACAAGGAGTAGATGTCTTCTCTGCTTAATATGTTGATTTTTTGTTATACATTTACTTTTATTGGTGTGTACTTACTATCCCAATTGAACTGAGAAACACTAATATGAGTTTCCTTTGTTTAGGGTTATTTACCAGGAGTTCTGCCACATTTGTATGTTAGATTCATTTGGAAAAGACTCCAGGCAAGTTTTTTTCCTAGATAAATTTAGTCTTTCTTTATAAATTCTCAACAGAATCCTCCAGCAGCTGGCCAATACTTTTTAATCAAGTACGTGCTCTTCATTGTTGTTGAAATTCAAGAGGAAATCCACAATATAGTAAGAATTTCTGGATTTTCCTTGAAATAATAAAAGTAAAATTTGACTTTGAGCTAGAGATAATGTCTTTACTTATTACTTTAACTGAATAAACATGAATAGGACTTGTTTAGCTTGTACGCTCCTGTGAAATTAAGGAATATGATTTAAATATCAATGTAACCAATATTTGAACTATATGTCATTTATAATAGATAGTTCTCTACTTTGTTTTCCTGCTGTGGAACATATCTGCATTGTTTACATTGCCTTCTGTTTGCTTACAGTACTAAATGGAATAAAAATAAACCCTTTTAATTGGAAGGAGTCATCTTAGTTTAACCTCTCAGCAAGTGCAGTATATTTCATTTTTATATGCATATGATTATCATCTTGCTAGAGATTTTCAGTTACTAGAATGATCTATGTACTTTTAGTTAGGTAGAAAGCTATTCCATATATTGAGTAAAAAGCTAACTCATTGTTTAGCCAAATTCTGCCCTCAGGGACATTTCATTTACAGATTTATCATTTCTTTCCCAAATCCAACTCTCTTTATAGCAAACATTCATTACTTCCTCTTTGTAATATTTTTTGGCCTTCTGCTTTCCATCAATGAATTGGTACTTATTTTTCTTCCAAATATCACTCATATATATGAAGGTGTGTGTGTGTGTGTATCTGAAAATACTACAGTAAAATTAACTAGTTTAAGTCATCTGTTAATATCTTAAATTGCTTCTTTAAATTTCAATGTCATATTAAAAGAAACCTTTGTGTTTTC
Source organism: Bison bison bison (assembly GCF_000754665.1). Classification (NCBI taxonomy): domain Eukaryota; kingdom Metazoa; phylum Chordata; class Mammalia; order Artiodactyla; family Bovidae; genus Bison; species Bison bison. The sequence goes on from NW_011495050.1 coordinate 10,193,721, forward strand.
TTTAATAAGTTTATTTTTCAAAAAAAAAATAATTATTTGAATGTTTTATCAGATTCCTTAATTGCAAAATCATTAAAGTTAAATTTTTAATTGAAAGCAAAAGGAAAAATTAAAATTATTAAAATATGTATTTGGGTTTTTATAGAAGACTCAAATTATGTAATTTTGAACAATATTGCAAATAAACTTCAATCTGTCTTTGTAGCTTCATCTGGTCTCAAAAAGAGAACATTTAGTTATATTTTAAAAATCTTATCTAAAGTTTTAGGTATATACATTCTAACTTTATCTTTTCTTATGACTACAGTAATGTTTTTTATACTTATATCTCATTTTTATATGACTCAAGGTAATATAATTATATTAATTTTGATACTATTGAGTCAGAAAAAAAGAGGCATGATGTTATCATTCTTTGGATTTTCCTTATAAAGAGATTAGCAAAAATGAATTGTCAGCTTTATATCCTATGGTCACTCTTCACAGCTTTAATAGTAAGGACTAAGATAGAGTTTTTGTGCATACTAATATGCTTAGATTATTCAGATTGCATTGACTTAATAATTTCAGTAAGCACCTTAAGTGAAACACATTTTTTCTTTTTTATAGTCAGATTTTTTTGAGTTATAATTTATACATAGTGATATTCACCAGTATTAGGTATGTAGTTCTAAGAGTTTTACAAACATGTTTCACCATATAACCACCAATACAATCAAGATATAAAATACCTCTATCATGCCCAAAACTTTCTGAGTATCCCTTTGAATGCAGTCTCCTCCTCCCTACCCCTACTCCCTGGAAACTGCTGGTCTGATGTTTGTCCACTCAATTTGCCTTTTCTAGAACATCATATAAATGAAATCATAGAGTAGGTAGCATCTGGTGTCTGACTTCCTGCCTTTGTGCCAGTGTTTATAAAATTCATATGTGTTCTTGCATTTATCAGCAGTTTATTCCTTTTTTGTTGCTCTCTAGTATTTCATTGCATTAATATACCACAGTCCGTTTATTTATCCACCAGATGATGGACATCTGGGATCTTTACAGGTTTGAATGATTGTGAATAAGACTGCTACACACATTCGTGTAAAGTTCTTTGTATGACCATTTTTCTTGTTTAAATATCTAAGAGTGGGATTGACGGGTCATATGATAAATTTTTGTTTAACTTAACTAAATAGTGGCTGAATGGTTGTCTAAAGTGTCTGTACTGTTTTGCTTTATTCCCACCTGGACTGAATTGACTTTTATATCCTCTGAATTCTTGTATATTTAAATTTTTATATGAACATTTTTATATGAAGATATGTACATTCAGTATGTATCCTATGCAAATTTATTACAGAATGGAGAACATATTTGCCAATCATATATCTGCTAAAAGATTAATACCCACAGTATTTAAAAGATTCATACAACTCAATAGCCAAAAACAAATAACCTGTTTAAAAAGTGGGCAAAGTTTCTGAATATATACTTCTCAAAAAAGAAAACTAAAGATTAAAAAAAAAATCTTACAAATGGCCAACAAGTACATGAAAAGGTGTTCAACATCACTTTATCCTCAGAGAAATATAAATTAAAACCACAAAGACATATCACTTCATACCTGTTAGGATGGCTATTATCAAAAGACAAGAGATAATATATGCTGGCCAGGATATGGAGAAAAAAAGAATCTTATACATCATTGGTGGAAATCAAAACTGCTACATCCATTATGGAAGACAGTATGGCAGTTCCACAAGAAATTAAGAATAGAACTACCACGTGAACCAGCAACCCTACTTCTGGGGATATATCCAAAAGAAATAAAATCTGAATCTCAAAGATATGTGCACTTTCATGCTCATGGCAGCATTATTCCAATAGCCAAGATATGAAAACAACGTAAGTATCTATTGATAAACAAATGAAGAAAATGTGAATATATAATGGAATATTGTTTAGACTTAAAAAAATGTAATTCTGCCATTTGCAGCAACATTAATGAACCCGGAGGACTTTATGCTAAGTAAAATAAGCCAGACACAGAAAGACAAATACTGCTCAATCAAAGATATATGGGGAATCTAAAATAGTCAAACTCAACGAATCAGAGAGTAGAATGGTGTATAGCCATCCCCAGGGGTATGGGGAAGGGGAATATGAAGAGATATTAGCCAAAGGGTACAAGTTTCAGTATGCAAGATGGATGAGTTCTGGAGGTCTAATATGCACTATGGTGACGATAGTTAATAATGGTTTATTATATTGTATAGTTATTTGCTAAGACAAATCTTGATTTAAACTTTCAACATATATACAAACACAGTGGTAACTGCGTAGAGGTGGCGTGTAAGTTATTTAGCTTACTTGTGATCTTGTCACAGTGTGTACATATATCAAGACATTAAGTTGTACACCATATATATATATACACACACACACACACACACACATACACTTTAGATGTCAGAGAGACATCAAAGTTGGTTTTTTAAAAATAAATCTGGCTCAAGGCAGTGTGTAGTGCTTTAAAAAATTTACTGAAGCTTCATATATACAAGAACAAAGGAAAGTTATTTTATATATAAATAAAATAACTGGGAAAAAACCTAAACTATCATCAATTTTAAAGTATCAAAATATCTAAGTTTAGGATTCTGTAATATCTCTAGTATTATCAGGTAAATAATGCAGAAGAAGTTGAAAATTTAAGTACTATAATAACAGTGCACTAGTAATTGAAAAACTGGGAATAGCTTCTATGTTTAAAAATGAATTATTAGAATATTGATGGTATGATGTGATGGACTTGAATCCAGTAGACAAAATGAACTTGCAAGCTTTAATACATAGTATAATTCCAATTACATGATGGCTATAAGTATATTAGAAAGAATAAACTACATTAATAACATTTGTCAATGTCTCATATAATTTATGCATGTCAAAAGAAAGACTGGGTACTCTATCTTGCACTGTGTCTGAGGAGCAATCCTAAGGAGAGTAAAGTGAAGAGATGGAGTCATATCCTCAAGGGTATTTGTTGTTTCTATTGTTCAGTTGCTAAGTCGTGTCGGAATCTTAAGATGTTGCTAAGCGAATTGGGTCTGTCCTGTTAGACAACTTGTTATGTGAGATAAACTCTCTTTATATAGATCATTTTTATTTGGATTTTAAGCCACTTGCTCAAATATAGAACAAACTACCAAAAAAAAAGAGGGTACACAATGAAAATAAAACAATAGAAGGTTTTTAAAAATGTTGCTTCGTTTACTCAGCAATTTTATTTGCTTCATTTTTCTACTACCTCGTTTTCTCAGTCCTTGAACACTATGGAATCACGAGAATTCTATCTACCATGGTTGAAATAATCAATCATAGCACACTTTTCTTGGATAGTTATTCTAGAAATAGACTCAGTGATTTCTCTATGTAGTCTATTTCGGGGTGTGAGGAATAATTTGTGCAATACTATTCAGGAAAAATCATTCCAAACTGATTTCATGAAAGTTCTGATGAAAGTTTTTAGATCTAGAGAATACCTTAGGTATATATAGTCATCCAACAAATCATTAGGCAATATATTTCATGTTACACTTAAGAAGAGGTTGTAAAACTTGTGGGAAGTTTCTAAGGGCTTAACATAGTACTGTTTCCTCAACCATTTCTTATGATATCTTTTAACATACCTTTACAGAATAAATTGAATTTAAACTTATGCAATTCCAATGTTAAAAAAATATAGAAGTACATTAAAAGAGAATGACAGAGAGAAACATACCAGCCTTGATGAAACATTGAAGTCTGTTTTAACAGTTAAAATATTTTAAAGAGATAGCATTCAGACAAAAATACAAAATATTTTTTAGCAAATGATAAAATTTCTTGTATGTAGCTTCCAAATACCAGTTGCTCAAAAACACTGTGAAAACCTAGCTTGAGGGAGTTTCTGGAATAAGGATTCAAGAATATAGTTTATCCTAAATTCATGGTATGGCATAACTTTCAAAAATATAAAATAGAGTCCATGAGCAGAGGTAGTTTTTGTATTGTGATAAAGGATTAACCAGGGCTTCCCAAGTGGCTCAGTGGTAATGAATCCCCCTGCCAGTTTAGCAGGCATAGGAGATGTGGGTTTGATCCCTGTGTTGGGAAGATCCTCTGGAGGAGGAAATGGCAACCCACTCTAGTATTCTTGCCTAGGAAATCCCATAGGCAGAGGATCCTCATGGGGTTACAGTCCATGGGATCACAAAGAGTCAGACAGGACTGAATAACTAGGCACTCAAGGGATTGACCACAAAGGTGAAGGGATTTTAAAGATAAGATTAGGTCCCTAATCACTTGTCTTTAAGTTAATCAAAAGGATCATTGGGTGGGCCTGATTTAATGAGGTGAACCCTTGATATGAATTTGTCAAATTAATACTTATTCAGTGGCACTCAGAGTGCCAGATGGTGAGTTTGATTCAAAAGCAGACCACAAGAGGAACTGAAATCAAGAAACTCGCAGGTCCTAAATGAAGGACCAGGTATAGAGGCTACCTGGAGAGATCAGGGCAGAGTGCACACAAAGAAAGGGGCACACGACCTAACTAGGGTTTATGGGTGGAATGTGTTGGGGTTTCCAGACTAAGGCCAGATTAATTAATTCAAACAAAAGAAGTGGATTTTGGAAAGCCATGTGCATGCATGCTAAGTCACTTCAGTCATGTCCAACTCTTTGTGACCCTGTGGACTTAGCCTGCCAGGCTCCTCTCTCCATGGGATTCTCCAGGCAAGAATACAGGAGTGGGTGGCCATGCTCTCCTCCAGAGGATCTTCCCAGCTCTGGGACTGAACCCACATCTCTTATGTATTCTGCATTAGCAAACAGGTTCTTTACTACTAATGACACTTGGTAAGCCACATAAGGGTATTATCTAGGGATACACAAGGGGAAGGTCTAGGGAAGAGACTTGTTCTTAAGAACTGTTGGGGAAGTTATTTCAGGCACTTATATTTGTGTGTGATTCTACAGGCTGCTATCTCAGGCACATGCTGGCATAAGGAGACTAATTTTTGAGGTCACTGCATGCTACTTGGCCAGACTAAATGAATGTCATGGAGGAGCTTAGCTAAGCTTTCAATAACTCTTTAAAAGAGAGATGGAGGTGACACTTTCCTGTTGGTCCTGAAGAACCTAACTGCCATGCTGTAGATAGGGTCAGATGGCAGAGAATGATGGGCAACCTCTCGAAGCTATTAATACAAACTACAAGGAACAATTTGCTGTTTAGTTGCTAAGTTGTATCCAACTCTTTTCAACCTCAAGGACTGTAGCCTGCCAGGCTCCTTTGTTCATGGAATTTTTCAGGCAAGAATACTGGAGAGGGTTGCTATTTCTTTCTTCAATAAAGTCTAGAGTCTGCCAAAAAATCAATGACCTTGGAAGAGGACCCAGATCACACAGAAGATGTGATCTGAGAGCTAGTTGACAACCTTGATTGCAGCCAAGTTCCAAGATAACTGTCACCAGCTAAGCACTACCTAAAGGGCTTCCCAGGTGGCTCAGTGGTAAGGAATCTGCCTGCAATGCAGGAGACCCAGGCTTGATCCCTGGGTGAGGAAGATCCCCTGGAGAAGGAAATGGCAACCCACTCCAGTGTTCTTGCCTGGAGAACCCCATGGACAGAGGAGCCTGGTGGGCTATAGTCCATAGGGTCACAAAGAGTCATATGACTGAAGTGACTTGGTCCACATTCATGCAAGCACTGCCTGAACTCCTGATCCAAGGAAACCATGAAATATAGGCATTTTAAGCCTTTAATTTTGTGGTAATTTGTTATGTAGCCACTTATAACTAATATAGCTACAGTGTGGGGGAAAAGTAGAACTGGTACTTAAATGGCTGATTAGTTCATTTATTCACTTATTTGGTAATTACTATTATGTACCAGCCATTGTTTTAGAAACAAGATGAGCAAAAAAGTACACAGTCCCTACTCTCATAAGGCTTAGAGTGTAATGGAGGAGAGTGGTGTGCTATACAATCACAGTTATAAAAACTGAGATATGAGCTGTAAAGTAATAAAGTATGATTCTCTCACTGCACATAGCAAAGGGCCCTTCCTAGGTTCAAATGTCCTGTAGTGGTGTTTAATGAGAGATTGAAAGAATTAGTTACAAAGAACTTCCCACAAAGAGAGGAAGGTGTGGTTACACATGATTTCATTAGAATGAGATCTTTATTTTACATAGTATTTTCTCATTAGACTATAAAATGCCTTCAAGCCAGATACTGTATCTTGTTTTGTTTTATTCAGAGACTAGTATGTAACAAGGTACTTACTATGCACTGGATGAATAAATGAATAAATCATTGATATCATAAGGAAACAGGCTTTGTCTGTGCATAAGAAAGATGTTCCTCATTTAAAACTGCTCCTCATAGAGTAGCTGGATCCCCATTAGTTGACATCTAAGCAGACACAGCATGATTATCACTCAAGAGCATTGCAAATGCGATGAGAAGTCTGTTGAAGCAATTCTGGTTTGCAGCTTCTGCTCAGTCCTCAGTGTGGTAAGGTGAGATTGTGATAGATGGGGTCGAGTATTTTATGCAGTCAGAAAAGCAACTGAAGAAATAAACAGTCAGAAGATTAGACATGTGTCCCTGAATAAGATGTATTATCAAGTAGGGATAGTATAGAATGATAAAAGAGCATATTTGACATAGAAAAATTATATATAATCTGGATATTTGACCTCAAGCTCAAATAAAACAATGCATTTAATAAGTGGGCTTTCCAGGTGGTGCTAGGGGTAAAGACTTTGCCTGCCAATGAAGGAGACATAAGAGACTTGGGTTCAATTGCTGAGTTGAGAAGATCTCCTTTAGGAAGAAATGGCAACCCACTGTAGTATTCTTGCCTGGAGAATCCCATGGATAGAGGAGCTTGGCAGGCTACGGTCCATAGGGTCTCAAAGAGTTGGACACAACTGAAGTGATTTAACACAGCACATATTAATAAATGAGGAATCATATAGGAAATGCTATTAGCTTCTTTCTTAACTGGGAAATATGTAACAAAAGGGGCATTCAAGATTTGTAAACAAGTGGATATCTGCAGAGCCATTTGAGGTGAGAAAATAGTCTTTAGAATTCAAAGAATCTTCAGTGACTCGGTTTGAAGATGTGCCCTTCTCTCTATACAAACTTGAATTTCAAACTGGAAGTGGAGAGTTTAGAGTCCTGCAAGCATACGCAGTGGAAGGTCAGTCTTTGAGGCTGAAACTGGGAGATTTTCTTTGGCTTAACCTCTAGTGCATTTTCCTATATCTATGTATTAAAAAATTCAGCTAGGCCAAGATGATTTGTTTGACTACAGTGTACAATCAAAATCAACTCTCACTTATTATTTAAGAATATTTTTTTGGATTTGTTCTGAATGTTTGGTTGAACTAGTAGACAATATCAAGAGACTGAAGATGTGTTTTATTATTTATGTTTTATTATGGATAGTTCACATTAAAATGTGGGATAATAATTATATGAATATTTATAAAAGATACTATGAATATCAGATTAGAAAAAATCAACATACATACAATTTAACTAATAATCTCTCTGATTAAAATCTATCTGGTTTAAACAAAAACAGTTGTTTAGGTCTTTGATGGAGGGCACTGGAATGTTTGTTCATAGTTACTCAGGATTTCAGATTCTAGCCAAATGCCCAACAAGTAGAATTTAAAAATTTGTTGAATACATTGATGGAAGCAAATAAGGATGTTTTGTAACTAAATTATTTTTAATTAATTTATTTATTTTAACTGGAGGCTAATTACATTACAATATTGTGGTGGTTTTTACCATATATTGACATGAATCATCCATGTGCATACATATGTCCCCCATCCCAAACCCCCTCTCACTTCCCTCCCCATCCCATCCCTCTGGGTTGTACCAGTGCACTGACTTAGAGGGGCCTTTTATATACATTGAACTTGGACTGGTGATCTATTTCACATATTGTAATTAATATAAATGTTTCAATGCTATTAAAAGTATTCACCTTTCATTAGAATTTTATATTTTAAAACATTTAGCTAGATTATTTTTATTATTGAAAATGCTTTGATTACAATTTTTAAACCACTGCAATAAATAAAAATTATTCTTTTAGTGTAACTTCTCAATTTCTATGGGTAAATGCTGTTACATTATAGTTTTTAGTAGTAATAAAATTATCCTGACAACCAGTTTTAAAAAATAGAGGAGAGTGAAGTGATAAATTACTCAGTTAAACAATTTCTAATGCTATAAATGCTAACATGACTTAATCAGCTTTCTTTCAGATAAGCAAAGAAACAGAAAAAATGAGAATGATTCAACCTAACTTTCAGTATAGAAAAGCTGAATAAAAAAAAAAAGAATATATAAAAAAAAAGAAAAGCTGAATAAAGAATTCTAACTAATGTAAGTGTTATGATGATACTATCCTGAGAACTGGATATGTTTTCACAATTTCTAAGTTGCACAAAATAAAAGGCATATACTATTTTAAAATATTTTATTAATAACAATTAGAGAAATTTATCACCAGGCAGAATAATATGAAGATAGAATAATATATGATTGAATTTCAATAAAACTGAAAAGATGGTCCACATATCCTGTTAATTAAAATAATTAGCTTAGTTATTTCCTAAAGTGAATTGATGCCTGAAATTGTATTTTATAAGGTTGAAAGACTCTAAATGATTTATCTTGTAAGGGTCATGAAA
>NW_011495050.1:10202675-10227838 GCF_000754665.1 Bison bison bison
CTTAAAACATTTTCTTATTATTTATACAGCTTGTTTCATTCCAATTTTAGATAAAATCAGATTTCTTAATTAGGATAAAGTAAAACCAAAACAAAAAGAATAAAAGGATAAAATTGACTTAAAATATTTGTGACAATTTGTTCTAGGAAATCATTGTGTGAAGGTGATACCATGTTCCATATAAATCTAACAAAGGGAGTTACAACTTAAGGGAGAGGAGACAGTGCCATCATAGGAAAAGTCTGTGGTACTTAGTAGTAATAATTTGATATGATAACTCTAATTTTCTAAAGGATAACAGACTGCTTTGGTCTGAGGTTCATTTCTATAAGTTCCTATATGTCCTTAGTTTCTTGAGTATACCTAGTGTTGAGTTTTTAGAGTTTTTAGAGCCTAAAAGCATTTAGAGACACTATGGAAACTCAAAGGTTACTAAGTAAAAAGAACAAATAATTGCAAGTAATTTGCATATAATTAAAATTATAAAAAAGCTTAGGATCAGGTATTTATATTTGCTATTCATTCATTCTTATATCAATATGCATATGAGAAACCAACAAAAGCAAAATTGTTAATAATAATATATTTCCCTTATTTTGAGATCCAGATACATGCATTTACATGTATACATGAAGGATTCATAAGGTGACATGATCTTTACATTAAGGCTGTAGGTTAAATATAGGTGCCCTCACTTTATGGATGAGGAAACTGGATAAAAGGGATTAAGTAAATGATTATTATAGTCTAGCAAGTAATAGAGATAACATCTGAAATTAGGGCACTGTAATTCCCAAAGTCAGGACATTTTCACCAGACTCCTCAGCAATTTTAGATGGAATAAAATAAAATGCATATTGTGGAATAAATTCATATACAGAAAATTAACATTTCCCCAAAGAAGCCACAAACCATATAGAGCGAGAGTTTGGTAATGCATACACCTAATTTACATAACTAATTTATATAATCATTCAGTGTCTTCATGGAAATATTTGCATTCAGAATTTTTCATTTTGCCCAGTTTTCCCCCAGAAATTTCTTTGTTGAATTATATTCACATTAAAAATATATATTGTTGTAATTGTCCCCAACAAACACATTAATTTCAAGGATATGTATGTATGAAAAACAAAACAGTCAGCAACTTTAAAAATTTTAAGTATGTCCAAAAATATCTTAGTCTTCTGTTATGTGGGTCACCATTTACCTAGGATACAGTTTTTTTGCTTGCTTGCTTTTTTTTTTTTTTTTTTTTAAGTAGGCTTTAGATGTGAAGCAGGAAGAAAAATGTCTGTGTTGGACTCACTATGGATGAGATTTTTAAGAGTGCTGATGTGCTCAGTTGTAGCCGACACTTTGCGACCCCATGGACTGTAGTCCACGAGGTTCCTCTGTCCATGGAATTTTCCAAGGAAGAATACGGGAATGGGCTGCCATTTCCTTCACCAGGATTCTTAAGAGAGTTCAATGTAAATGTTAGCCAGAGGGAGTTAGATATATGAATCTGAAGCTCAGAAAAGACAGAATAGAAGACACTGAATTAGAAAAACATCTACTTTTCCTTCATTGACTACACCAAAGCCTTTGTGTGGATCACAACAAACTGTGGAAAATTGTTAAAGAGATGGGAATACCAGACCACCTGACCTGCCTCCTGAGAAATCTGTATGCAGGTCAAGAAGCAACAGTTAGAACTAGACATGGAACAACAGACTGATTTCAAATTGGAAAAGGAGTACGTCAAGGCTGTATATTGTCACCCTGCTTATTTAACTTATATTCAGAGTACATTATGTAAAATGCCAGGTTGGATGAAGCACAAGGTGGAATCAAGATTGCCAGGAGAAATATCAATGACCTCAGATACACAGACGACACCACCCTTATGGCACAAAGTGAAAAAAAAAAAAAAAACTAAAGAGCCTCTTGATGAAAGTGAAAGAGGAGAGTGAAAAAGTTGGCTTAAAGCTCAACATTCAAAAACCTAAGATCATGGCATCTGGTCCCATCACTTCATGGCAAACAGATGGGGAAAAAATGGAAACAGTGAGAGACTTTATTTTGGGGGGCTCCAAAATCACGGCAGATGGTGAATGTAGCCATGAAATGAAAAGACGCTTGCTCCTTGGAAGAAAACCTATGTCCAAACTAGACAGCATATTCAAAAGCAGAGACATTACTTTGCCAGCAAATGTCCGTCTAGTCGAAGCTATGGTTTTTCTAATAGACATGCATGGATGTGAGAGCTGGACTATATAGAAAGCTGAACACTGAAGCATTGATGCTTTTGAACTGTGGTGTTGGAGAAGACTCTTGAGAGTCCCTTGAAATGCAAGGAGATCTAACCAGTCCATCCTAAAGGAAATCAGTCTTGAATGTTCATTGGAAAGACTGATGTCAAAGCTGAAACTCTAATACTTGACCACCCAATATGAAGAACTTACTCATTGGAAAAGATCCTGCTACTGGGAAAGATTGAAAGTGGGAAGAGAAGGGGACAACAGAGGATGAGATGGTTGGATGGCATCACTGACTCAATGGACATGAGTTTGAGTAAGCTCTGGGAGTGGTGATGGACAGGGAAGCCTGGCATGCTGCAGTCGATGGGGTTGCAAAGAGTCGGACTCGGCTGAACAACTGAACAGAACTGAACTGAATTAGGAAGCAACAGAATAGTGATGCCGCCTGAAGCCACCTTCATAGTAGAATCATCCTGCAGGAGTTGTAGACTAAGAAGAGAAATTGCATGAAGCTGAAGAACACTAACATTTAAAGAACTGATGGAGAAAGATAAAATCTTAAGTCTTATTTAAAGTAAATCTTAAAAATATACTAAGAAGGAATCACTAGGGTAAATGACAATAAGGAAAAGGATGAGAGATGCTAAGAAAGGAGTTTTTAAAGGAAATTAAAAACTGCTGAAATGTTTACTGATTTTATAACATGGAAACCAATTGTGACCTGGGGAAGAATATTTTGGTGCATAATGGGGACAGAAGCCCAACTTCAATGTGATAAGTAAATGATCAATGAGTAAATCAGAGTTGAAAGATTAAGCAAATTTGTCAATGATTTTTGGAATTGGTTTATGTAAGAAGCAGAAAAAAATTCCTAATATGGAAAGTGAAGGAAGGGAAGGTTGCCCATGATTCTTATTCATTTTCTTTTAATGATTTTATATAAAAATACTGAACAAAATTTTGTGCCAGTAGAAAACATTAAGGAAGATATTAAAGTTACAGATGAAAGAAGCACTAAACAATTGAAGATCCCTAAGAATTTACAATGTTATGGATGAAAATATTAGGTAGAAAAATTAGATTCTAAAATATGCTTGGAAATGTGACTCACTTTTCTTCTTCCTTTCCTCCACCTCTAAAAGAAAACTGAGTATAATAACATAATTTCTTATTTTCATTATAGAGTGAACAAACAAAAATCCTTCTCTGTGATAACCAAGAAGGAATCTAATTAAAAGTAAGTTATTACTTTTGTATTCTGATAAAGCATGAAAATGAAACAGTATAGTGCATAGAAACAAGAATTACTTTCTGTGGGAAGTGGCAGACAACTTGCTAAACTAGGAAATGTTTCCTTTCTCCACATGGATTTTGATTAGACCAAATCTCCACCTGCATTTCTGTCCTTAAAGTATATATGTGATTAATAGTTTAATTATAAATAATTAATAGGTTACTTAGATATAATAGGTTACATAGAGATAGTAATAGAATATTTAGAGAAATTATCATCTGGTAAATTCTTAACAGATGACGATAACAATACAGATGGATTATTGGCCATTTTCATGGTAAATTCCTAGAATTCATTCCAGTATTATCAAAATCTTCTTCTCCATCATTCTCCATCTTCTTCAGCTCCTCACTTGACTTGACACTGATTGACACAGCCTTAGTAACAAGTTAACTATTTGGGAAGCTAAGGCAAAGATACTCAAACTCAAAATGTGCTAAATTAATGAGAGAGGAAGAAATGGATTTGGGAAATAAGATCTACTCCTACATAAGTGAGTAGATTTTACTTCACATGTAAGTGGCTGGAGATCTCTATGGCAAGACTTCATAAACATTTCATTCGGGAAATAGGAACACAGACTAAAGGCAAAGAACTGTTAGGTCCTGAGTGGGGTAGTGGTGGCACTGACCATGGGAACACCTAGAGGAGATTAACCAGGTATTTTCCTTAATCTCTGGCAGAAATTTTTGCTGAAGTTTATCCCCCCCACCTTTTTTTTTCCCTTCTCTTTTGCTGCACTTGCCTTTTAAAATGTGCCAACTGGTAGTTGAATAAATTCTTTCCTGGCTGTAGTCTTAAGAAATCTGAAGAGGCAGAATAATACCTGGGGAAAATATTCTAATTCTTTCTGCTCTCTGGTGCTCACAAAGATGAAACATTCCTCTCTCTTTAATTCAGGTAAAAAGGCAAACAGGAAAGAGGTTAAAAAAAAAAAAAAAGAGGTCAATATGTTGGTAGCCCAGCTGAGGTTGACATGCAACATTGAATGAGGTCATAGGAATAAGTGGCAAGAAAGTTTATTGTGAAAGAAAAAGCCTAATAACTGAGACATAAAGTTTCAAATTGTGGTGGAAATTTTATATCTGGATGATAAGAAACATAAGAATAGTTACTTTGAAGTAATGGTTGAGAATTAGCAGTTTCCAGTACTGTTGCCTGGAAAATCCCATGGATGGAGGAGCCTGGTAGGCTGCAGTCCATGGGGTCGCTAAGAGTTGGACACGACTGAACGACTTCCCTTTCACTTTTCACCTTCATGCATTGGAGAAGGAAATGGCAATCCACTCCAGTGTTCTTGCCTGGAGAATCCCAGGGACGGGGGAGCCTGGTGGGCTGCCGTCTATGGGGTCGCACAGAGTCAGACACGACTGAAGCGACTTAGCATAACTAAGATAACATGGGTCCCACTTCTGGTCCTTTGGGAGCATGGGAAATAGAAGGGCAACTTTATTTGTGAAGGTAGGAAGAAAAAAGGCTAGGTTTCAATTTAGCCAGAAGCATAAGGGAATGGTCACTGAAAAACTGCTGATGTAGGTGTGGCAAACAGAATAATGACCATGGAAAGATGTCCACAACTTAGTGGAATTAATCCTTGGAACCTGTAAATATGTTTCCTTACAGAGCAAAAGGGACTTTGAAGACATGATTAAGGTTAAAGACCTGGAGAAGGGGAGAGTAGCTTGGATCATCCAGGTGGGTGCAATCTAATTTCAGTGTGTGTGTTTGTAAAGGATTGAGTGTAGTTTGTGGTGAAAATATAGCAACTATGTGTGTCTTTATCAGTCTATTTTTGGTTACATTCAGAGTGGTTATCAAGATGTAAGCAGCATTGGGTAATGTGAGCTTTTCACATTATCAGTAAAGTCTGTTAAATAACTCTTTTTGTGTGTGTGTGGAGCTGCCATGGCTTCACAATTAAGGGGAAACACTGAAATTAAGGAAGTGTTCCTTAGTAATTTGTTGAGGATCAATTTAATTGTCCTTTGGCACCTGGTGCTACTGAAACTCAATAAATAGTTCACTTACAGGAAATGTGATGATGAGTAAAACTGATAGAAAACAAGATAGTCACTGTTAGTCATTATTCAGCTTTGATAAGCAAAGATAATGCGATCTGTTGCATCTAAATTAAATATTGCCACTTGGAAGTGCCCAAATATAAAAATAAGGATCTTAATCATCCATTCAACCACACTCAACACATATTTGTTGAGCAAAAATTATATTATGTGCACTGCTAACTTCCCTTCAGAAATGAGTTAGGAACAATCCCTATATGAAGAATAATAAATAATAGTAATTGTTGACAAAACATCATTTCTACAATGTCTTATAAACTACAAAACATTTAGTATTTTACTTAAAAACAAAAACTAAAATCCAGGGAGAGGTATAGGAATATATGTGTAAACCTCACTTTCTTAAAAGTGTAAGGCAACTGTAAGATTTACATGAGAAGGATCAATGATTTTGGCTGGACTTAATAATTTTTGTTATTAAATGGTTTAAGATGAAAATCTGAATTAAGCTATGGATTACGACTAGAAATTAAGTAGTAAATTCTGTTCTTCTGTAAAGGAATTGGGTGGTGTCATTTCAAACAACCAAGCCATAGTGGGCTTATTTTTTAATCAGCATTTCTCAGTGTATAACTTGCACGTGAAAAATTCTGTTTTGAAGCATACCATTCTATGAGTTTGCAAAGCATCATATAACATATTTTCACCATTGTACAGCGTTCTCTCATGCCCATTGTACGTTTGCCTTTTGCAGAATGTCACATAAATTAATCATGGAGTTTATAGTCTTGTGTTTGGCTGCTTTCATTTTGCATGTTCCTTTTGAGTTTCATTCATGTTGGTTTTATCAGTCATCTATTGCTTTTATTGCTGTGTAGATTTCCTTTGTAAGGTTATAGCATATTTTCTTCATTAATTGATAAAGTTGTTTTTTCCAGTCTCTGAATATTTAGTGGTATTTCATTGTGGTTTTACTTTGCATTATTTCCCCAATGACTAATGATCACTCTTTAATACGCTTATTTCTCAATCTTAGATCTTCTCTGTGGAAGTGTCTGTTCAAATTTTTCAAAATTGTCCTTTTTAATTGAGGTTTTGGTCTTCTTTTAGAATTGAGAAGCATTTTATATTTTTAATGGAAGTCCTGTATTAGATATGTTTGTGAACTTGTTCTGCAAGTCTGGCTTACATTTTTAAAAGTAAGTCTGGCTTACATTTTTAAAAGTAGTTTATTTTCTCTTTTTAATGAGGATGGAATTGAACATTATTTATTTCAGGATGCCTGGTGGTTTAGTTTTGAGGCCCTTGCTAGAGGCAGATCAGTTCCCCTATTTGAACAGTTAAGTCGGTATACTTTCCTTCTGGGGCTCTCACAATCTATTGTGAGACATACTATGAACCTGCTCTAATGACTCCATTACCAGAACCAGACAACTAGAGACAGCCCCTAAGCCCCGAGTCTATGAAATTATTCAGATTTAACAATCCACTGGCACTCTGCAAGACCCAGCTAATCTCACCCTGCTTGGCATACATAAATTGCCTTCTTTGGCTCCAGGGTTATTGCTGTTACCCTACCTATCCTAGGGTGCAAACCTCTGTGTAGCCCTGCATGGCAGAATAATCACTTTTGAAGTTGTAACAGATACTTCCTGATGGTCTAGTGAAAAGGAGTTCTGCTTTCCAGATATCCAATTGTTTTTGTGTCCTGTCCCACCATCAAAAGAATCTTTAAATCTTAGAAATCATCTTTTATTCTTTGAACAGTTCCTTGACAAGCAATAGACTTTTTAAAATTGTATTTAAGATTTTTTTGAGAAGTTTTGGTTCAAAGAAATGTTGAGGCAAAGGAACAAATTTCTCATATTTGCTGCTACCCACACATGCATAGTCTCTCCCATTGTCAACATCCTCCACCAGAGTGGTACATTTGTTAAAATTAATGAAACTGCACTGACAAATCATAATTACCTAAAGGACATACTTTGATTCACTCTTGGTGTTGCACATTCTTTGAGTTTGGACAAATATGTAATGATGCGTATCCATTATTATGGTATCATACAGAATATTTTTACCACACTAAAAATCTTCTGTGATCTATATATCTCCCCATTTCTGCCCACCCAACAACTGACCTTTCTGTCTCCATTGTTTTGCCTTTTTGAGAGTGTCTTAAAGCTGGAATGATCGAACGGTATATAGCCTTTTCATATTGGCTTCTTTCACTTAATAACATTCATTCAGGTTTGCTTTATGTTTTCCCATTGCTTGATACCTCATTTCTTTTTAGTTCTGAATAATATTCCATAGTCTGGATGTGTCAGGTTGTTTATTACTTACAAAGAATGTATTGGTTGATTCTCAGTTTTGGCAATCATAAATAAAACTGCTGCAAACATTCTTGTGAAAGTTTAGTTGTGGGCATGCTTTAAACGCCTTTGGGTAAATATTAATACCAAAGAGCATGACTGTTTGATTGCATGATAAGAGTGCATGTAGGTTTGTGAGAAGCTGCTAAACTGTCTTGCAAAATGGCTATAAACCTCTTTGCACTCCACCAGCATTGAATGAGACTAGCATGCCCCTAGCCTGTTGTTCCATTCTTGCCAACATTTGGTGTCAGCCTTCTGGTTCTGGCCATTTCAAAAGGTGCATTGTGGAATCTCGTTGGTGATGTATATGTGTGTGCATCATATATATAAATTCATATATGAAAAAAATATTTGTATGAGACACATATATGTATGTGTGTATATATAAAATATTTTAAGGTATAATTGGCATGTAAATTTGTGTGAATTTGAGGTATCCAACATACTTATCAGATTTGTATATATTACAAAATGATTACCATGAAAAATATACAATTCATTATTGTTAAAAGTACTCACCATACTGTAAATTACATCTTCAGGAACTATTTATCTTGTACCTGGAATTTGTACCTCCTGACTACCTTTATCTATTTTGTCCAATACCTATGTCCCCCCTCTGGAAATCACCAATCTGTTCTCTGCACTTAGGAGTTTACTTTTTTAGATTAAAAAAAATTTTTTTTTCACACATGAGTAAAATCATATGGTATTTCTTTTTCTCTATATGATTTATTTCACTTGACATATGCCCTCAAGATGCTTCCATGTTGTGGCTAATGACATGATTTCTGTCTTTTTATGACAGAATAGGATTCTGTTGTGTGTGTGACATTTTGTTTATCCAGTCATCTCCTGATGGACACTTAAGTTGTTCCATAGCTTGGTTGGTATACATGATATTGCAAAGAATACAGGGATGTGTAAATACCTTTTAAGGTACTGATCTCATTTCCTTCTAATAAATACCCAGAAATGAACATACGGAATCATAGTTCTATTTTCAATTTTTTTAGGATTATACATACTGTTTTCCATAGTAACAGCACCAATTTACATTACTACTGACAGTGCAGGAGCTTTCTCTTTTTCTCCACATCCTCACCAACACTTTTTATCTCTTGCCTTTTTGATGATGGCCATTCTAACAGGTGTAAGTTGATATCTCATTGTGGTTTTGCTTTGCATTTCCCTGATGATTTTTGATGTTAAGTACCTTTTCAAGTCCTTGTTGGTCATTTGTGTATCTCCTTGGGGGTTGGGGGGGGAATGTTTATTCAGTTTTTCTGCTCATTTTAAAACTGAATTGTTTATTTTCTCTGTTCAGTTGTATAAGTTTATTACATATTCTGGATACAAGCCCCTTATCAATAAATGATTTGCAAATCTTTTCTCCATTCTATTGATTGCCTTTTCATTTTATTGATAGAATCCTTTGTAGAATGTTGTAGTTTGACATAGTTCCACTTGTTTATATTTGTTTTTGTTGCCTTTGATTTTGGGGTCAAATTGGAAAAAAAAAAAAATTGCCAAGAGCAGAAGCTTATCCATTATATTTGCTTCTAGGAATTTTAGGAATTTAGGTCTTACTTTCAGGACTTTCACTTTGAGTTGATTTTTAAATAAGTTGTAATATAGTGGTCCTGTTTCATTCTTTTGCTTGTGGCTGTCCCGTTTTTCCAACACCATTCACTGAAAAGATCATCCTTTCCCCATTGTATGTTCTTGGCTTCTTTGTTGTAAATTAATTGACTATATAGGTATGGCCTCTCTATCCTGTTTCACTGATTTATGTGTGTTTTTTCATGCTAATACCATAATGCTGTGATTGCCTCTAGCTTTTCAATAAATTTAGAAATGAGGAAACATGATGCCTCTAGCTTGGTATTCTTTCTCAAAATTGCTTTGGTTATTCAGAGTTTTTTTGTGCTTCCATATAAATTTTAGGACTTTTTTTTTTTTTTCTGTGAAAAATGCCATTGGAATTTGATAGGGATTGCATTAAATCTGTAGATTGCTTTGGGTACTATGGATATTTTAATAATATTAATTTAATCCATGAGCATGGAGTATCTTTGGAGCCCTCCATGGAGCCCTTTGTTTTTTTAAGTTTCTTTCACCAACATCTCTTTTTTTAATTGGAGTATAATTGCTTTACAACCTTGTGTTAGTTTCTGCTGTACAATGCCATGAGTCAGCCTTATGTATACGCATGTTCATGTGTGCATGATAAATCGCTTCAGTCGTGTCTGATTCTTTGAAATGCCATAGGCGATAGCCCACCAGGTTCCTCTGTCCAAGGGATTCTTTAGGCAAGAATACTGGAGTGGTTGCCACGCCCTCCTCCAAGGGATCTTCTTGACCCAGGAATCAAGCCCATGTCTCTTATGTCTCCTGCATTGGCAGGTGGGTTCTTTATTACTAGTGCCACCTGGGAAGCCCTATGCATACATATACCCCTTCCCTTTTGAGCCTCCCTCCCAACCTCCCACTTCACCCTTCTAGGTCATCACAGAGCACTCAGCTGAACTCCCTGTACTGTACAGCACCTTCCCACTAGCTATCAGTTTTATACATGGTATTATATATATGTCAGTGCTACTGTTGGTCTGCACCCCATCTCCTTTCCCTCCGTGGCCATGAGTGCATTCTCTATGTCTGTGCCACTATTATTGCCCTGAAATAGGTTCATCAGTATCATTTTTCTAGATTCCATATATATGCATTAATATACAATAGTTTTCAAGTGGATAAGTCTTTCATCTCCTTGGGTAACTTACTTGGTTATTATTAATGACTAGATATTTCATTCTTTATGATGCAATTTTAAGTAAGATTATATTCTCAATTTTGCTTTCTGATTTTTTGTTAGTATATAGGAACATGGATAGTTTTGATACATTTATTTGTATCTTGAACTTTTTTACTGAATTTATTCTAACAGTTTTCTTTTGGTGGAATCTTTAGGATTTTCTTTGTATAATGGTATGGCATCTGCAAATGAAGATAGTTTTACTTCCTTTCCAATTTTGGTATCTTTTATTTATTTTTCTTTTATAATTACTCTAGCTAGAACTTCTTCTATAGTGTTGAGTAAATCCTGAGATTTTGTCTTGTTCTAAATCTTACAGCAAAAGTTTTTAGCTTTTCATCATTCAGTGTGCTGTTAGTTTGTAGACTTGTCATATATGGCCCTTTATTTTGTTGGCATACATTCCTTCTATACCCACTTTGTTGAATGCTTTTATTAAAAATGGATGTTGAATTTTGTCAAATTGCTTTTTCTACTTTTATTGAGATGGTCATATGATTCTGATTCTGCATTTTGTTAATGTGGTGTATCTCGTTGATTTTTTGGATGTAGAGCTATTCTTGAATACCTGTATAAAATCCCACCTGGTCATGGTGGTGATCCTTTTAACATATTATTAAATTTTGTTTGCTAATGTTTTGTTGAGAATTTTTGTATCTGTGTTCATCAGGGATACTGACCTGTGATTTTCCTTTAATGTACTCGATTTTGTTATCAGGGTAATGTTGGTATTATAAAATGATTTTGGATGTATATCCTACTCTTCTAATTTGAGAGTCTGAAAAGAGTCAGTATTAATTCTTCAAATGGTATCATTCACCAGTGAAGCTATCTGGTCCTGAAATTTTGTTTGTTGGGAGGTTTTTTATTATTGATTCAATCTCCTTATTAGTAACCAGTCTGCTCAGATTTTCCATTTCTGAATAACTCAGTCTTGATATGTTTCTAGTAATTTCTCCATTTCTTCTGAGTGGTCCAAATTTTTGTTGTATAATTGTTAATAGTAGTCTCTATGATACTTTGCATTTTTGTGAGGTCAAAGTAATGTCTCCACTTTCATTTCTATTTTTATTTAATTGAATCTTCTTTTTTTTTTTCTTTGTGATTCTCAAATATGTCTGTTTTATGTTTTCAAAAAGTCAGTTCTTAGTTTTAATGAGCTTTTATTGACTTTTTAGTCTATTTCCACTCTGATCTTCTGTATTTCTTTATTTTATTAAGTTTTGTCTTCATGTCTTCATTTGGCTTCATTTAATCTTTTTTTTTTTTTTTTTTAGTTCCTTACAGTGTAAAGTTAGGTTGAGATCTTTCTTATTTCTTAATGTAGGCATTTATCACTATAAACATCCTTCTTAGAACTGCTTTTGTTTTAGTCCCTAAATTTTAGTATGTTGTATTTCCATTGTCATTTGTCTCAGGGATTTTTTTAAAATTTCTCTTGGTTTCTTCTTTGATCCATTTATTGTTCCATTGCAATTTGTTTAATCTTTTCAATTTGTTGGTTTTCCTGTGTTCTTCTTATAATTGATTGTTTTATACCATGATGGTCAGAAAAGATGCTTGATATGATGTTAGTCTTAAATTTATTGACCTTTTGTATGGCCTACCATAATCCATGCCAGACAATGTTCTCTGTGTGCTTGAGAAGACTGTGTATTCTTCTGCTTTTAGATACAGTGTTCTATAAATATTAACTTCACTTGATCTAATGTGTTAAGTCCAGCGTTTCCTTACTGATTTTCTTTCTGGATAAACTCTGCATTGATGAAGTGGAATATTAAAGTTCCCTACAATTATTGTATGGATATATATTGTATGGATATACAATAATTGTAGGGAACTTTAATATTCCTGTTTATTTCTCCCTTTAAGTTCTATTAATGTTCACTTTATTTATTTAGGTACTCACATGTTGGGTGCATAAATAAACTTTTTTAATATATTTGTAACTTTATTATTATATAATGATCTTCTCTGTCTCAGTTTATTCTTTATCTTAAAGTCTATTTTATCTGAGGATAGCTACTCCAGCTTTCTTTGATTTCCATTTGCATGGAACTGCTTTTTCAATTCCTTCCCTTTCTTTAAAGCTGAAGTGAATCTCTTAAAGCAGAATAATATTAGATATTTTTTTGATCCATTCAGCTTTTCTATGTCTTTTGGTTGGACAATTTAGTCTATTTAAAGTAATTATTGATAGATATGAACTTACTGCCATTTTATTAATTGCTTTATTAATTTTGTTTTCTGGAAAAAAAAAAAAAAAGCTGGCATCTGTCTGATGCCTCTGCATTTGCATTGTGCTCTGGGGGAACAGTTGGCTAAGAACTGTTTCTTTTTATTACAGTCCTGTATGTATGAATGTCTGTGCCACTGGTCACCAGAGCTTGATGATTAGAGGTGTCCTCTGGGTGGCACTTGCAAAAACTGGGTCACTAGACGTGTGCACAGTTTCCTTTCTAGGACACCAGTGATCTGGAGTAAGGCAGAGAGAGTGGCAAAAAGATTGTGCCTGTCAGCCTCCCTAGTCTCTGGAGATTAGAGCATTTTGCTCCTAGATGTGTGCTAGATTAGAACACTTACCCTCAGGTCAAACCCTTTAAGATAATCAAATAGTTTTCTTTCATGAAAAGAATGTACATGTTTCAGTCTATTGCCTCTGTGCTGGGCCTTACAAGGATAGACACAATAAGTCCCTTAAGAACTGTCTCCAAGTTCCCTAAAGCCTTGTGGGTCTCATGGATGCAACCCCAGTTGGCTTTCAAAGCTAAATGTTTTGGGTCCCAAACGTTTAGGCAGAAGTCTTAAAAGGTGGATATAAGAGGAAGGGTCCAAACATTTTGAATCCTCAGAAGAAGCTGAGGGTTGGGAGTTCCCTTCTGGTTGTGTATTACTGTTCTGGGGTAGGGTTTGTGGTGAATTTGTGTCTCCACCGCTCCTATCCTTTTCAGTGCATTTTTCTTTTTTGCCTGCTACTGCTAAGTCACTTCAGTCGTGTCCGACTCTGTGAGACCCCATAGATGGCAGCCCACCAGGCTTCCCCGTCCCTTTGATTCTCCAGGCAAGAACACTGGAGTGGGTCTTTTTTTGCCTAATATGTAAGAATTGTTTAGCTTGTTTCTAGATTTCTTTAAAAGGAAATTGTTCAAAATGCAGTGGTAAATTTGATGTATCTGTGAGAAGTGGTGAGTTCAGAAGATCCCTTTGTTATCATCTTGAACCAGAATCTTTCCTTCTTTTAATTTGTATTTCCCTGGTAATATAGCTTATGGAATATTTTTTATATGTGTATTTGTTATCTGAATATCTGTGATTAGGTGTCTGATAAGGTTATGGCCCACTTTTAACTGAGTTGTTCATTTTCATGTTGGTGAATTTTAAGAGTTCTTTGTATGTTTTGGATAACAGTCCTTTATCAGTCATGTCTTTTGCAAATATTTTCTCCAAATCTTTGTCTTGACTTCTTATTCTCTTGGCATTGTTTTTCACAGAGCACTTTTTATTTTAATGAAGTAGAGTTTATTAACTATTTCTTTCATGCTTTATGATTTTGATGTTTTATCTAAGAAATCAGTGACAGACCCAGTAAGCAGGGATGAACTGACATCTTGACAATATTGTCTTCCTATCCATGAACATAAATGGACCTAATTTTTATTTCACCTTTCTAACAGTACAAATTGATTTTGAAGAAGTGTACACTCTCCATTTGCTCTATGCATTTTTGGATGCATATCATTATTAGGTTAGCAAATCTTAACAATATTCCATAACTTCATATAGAATTCAGACATGGGTAAGCAATGCTATTAGAACCACAGAAATGGAAAAAAAAAAAAGTTTTAGGTATTTTGTTGAAAGAAATGTTTGCTTCTTAGTAAAAGCTGAAGAGATTTTCTTTCTTTTCATGTTATTTTATGCTGAGATCTCTGTTTCTCAAATTCTCCTGTATTAGCAAATATATTTTTAATACTGTATGTATATGATTTATTGACTATTTATGTCATTTTCTAACTAGCAGCATCAGCATTAATAGACCTTTTTTAACTCTGATTCTTTTCACTTTGTAACTATTTATTATAGAAACATATAACATTTTTTTATTTACTCCTGGAGTTAAAGAATTATATCAAAATATACCTAAGGGTTTTCTTTATTCATTGATTCTCTTGGAATTCAGTGATAGCTTTTAATCGACAGAATCTGGTTTGTTTCAGCTCAAGGATCTTTTTTTCCTATTTTTTTTTTTAAATTCTTGCCTTTTCTCCCTGATGATTTTTGCTCATTCTGTAATTCTATTTGCTGTGTGCTTTCAAAGTTTTCTTCAGTTTGAGTGAATTCCTAATCTGGGTCTTATTCAGTAACATACTTCAGTAACCATATTTCTGAAATATTTTTTAAATTCAAATAAAGTATTGTACACATACTTAAATAACTATCTTACTGTCTACTTACCTACATATGCCTAGAAAATATTTTGTACTATAATTGAATCACACTAAGGTGTTATTTATTTTGCTTCACATTATTCTCTCTTATAGCAGTTTCAACTCACTATACTGAGTGCTCTTTTTTTTCCATTTCTTCCTTTATTTCTGAGCCTTCTTAGATTATTTTTCTCTCCCTACTTAAATTCTACTCTTGGAATTTAGGTCCAGTCCTAGAAATACTTAATAGGTGACAGTTTTATGAGTCATGGGAGGAACCAAAAGTCTGTCCTGTGGGTTGGTGGAGTGTCAGTTGTGAAATTCATTTTATCTCTCACATGCTCAGGAATGAAGTCAGTCTATTCTCCTGACTTCTCATCTGCAAAGAATGGTGCTATTTCCACCTCAGTGGTAGAGAGAATTCAGACTACCAGTTCTTCTCAATTTAGGGTTCCAGGAAGCCAGTAAAAATTCTTTAACAGACACACTTAGAGATCAGCATTGACCTTTTGTAGGCCACATTTGATTTTATTTATAGAATTCATCTTACTCTGCTTGGCCCTTACCTCATAGGGGAAAATGCTTTTGGCTTTCCTCTTTTTCTAGTATTTTACAAAACCTGTTGTCTCCAAGTTCTTTCCAGGTGCCAAATTCTTACCAATGTCACAGTTCCAATGCTCAGGGGAGCTAGTTGCTGATTGGATTGAAGTTGGGGGTAATGGGCAGCAGGGATCTCCTTAGACGTGAACTCGGATAGAGTTCATAACAATAGTTGTCTATGTGGATAGAAGGAAGACTATCGTCACAGTGAAGAGAATGACACGAATGAGACAATGAATGGCTCGTGTAGAAGTCACAGAATACATGCCTTTTGCTATCTTTTGTTCAAGTTATACAAAGTAGAACCAGAATATGGAGATTTTTATAAATCAGGTTGTGGAATTTAGTTTCAACTTAGTTAGTAGTGATAGATTGTCATCATTAAACATACTTTTGAGAAAGGGGAATTTTAAAGAAAATACACGGACCATAATTGGAGGAGAAAATTGTCATGAAAATGAATAACAATTCTATATTTAGGTAGGAATGGGTGGAGTGAAAGGAAGAAACTATTAGGAAAATCAATGCCTATGTGTCTCTCTACAGTTACCCACCTACAGAGAAGTGAGGTCTGTCACATGATTAGTTCAAGTCAAAGCAAGTGAGTGGACAGAAAGGGTGTAACTTTGGGAGGGGTACCATAAGTGTCCTGGCTAGATGATGCCACGGTGATCTGCAGCCCTATGTCCCTGACCCTTTGCTTAGGAGGGACCTGCTCAACCCTCAGCATACTGTGGCATAAGCGAGAAACCATGTTGGTTGTGTTTGGCTGCTAAACTGTAGAGTTTGTGGCTCCAGCAAAGCCTACCCCATTCTCAGCAGTACAGAGGAGCATCTCCAGGTTCTAACAATGGGGATGGGAAAGAGCATAATCCAAAAAGCATATTCAAAGAGCATGCTGGACAAGCTGAGTAAGTGAACATAAAGTATGAAGAGAGCTTCTCTGTTCCCTACTGTTTTCACCCTCAGGTTCCTGATGCTCCTTTCTACTAGTCATTTTCATTTCTATGCTGGATTTTTGGTTCTTTCTGCCTTGTTTTAACCCTTTCTATGCATCCTGATAATGATACTAGTTCTTCATGTGTTATTATTGTGACAATCTCTCTGTCCTTCCTGTTCATTGACAAGCCTCAGACTAGTTTTGTTTCAGCTCTGTCTTTCTTGGATGTCCGCACTTCACCAGTGTCTTTTCCCAGCTGTCCTCACAGTAAGTAACAAATTACAAAATGCCTAGGAGGCTGTTCTGAATTTCATAAGTAATTTCTGACTTCTTATTTTTTAATATTTAAACTTTGATTTCAGCTGTTAACAGATAATGTTATAAATATAAATAGATAAATTTTACAAAAGTAGAAAAATTATAGTCCATGAAAAAAATTAAATTGTTTCCTCCCAACATTTTGCTCTACAAATTTTACAATAGTTATAATGATATAGTATATTCAAGTTATTTTTGAATATTTATTATAAAAGGTATAAATTATTTAAATTTTAACTTACTTAAATTTTATATAAGAAATTATGCAGAGTATTCTTTTTAAATTTTAAAATTTCATAATAGAAAGATAGCTGCAATATCTTTAGTTGCTTTAGTTTGATTTCATTTTTTTCTAATGAATCAAGTTTGTACTCTGATATAGAATTGTCAGTACAGTAAAAATATTTTTCATGAACCTTAAATTTTAAAAAATCTAATATTTTTGAGGCTTATTATATGCCAGAACTTTTATAAGTATGTTATTTAGAGTTATCCTATTTATATCTCACAAGAGTATAAAGTAGATGTTATTGTCATACCTCATTTTTTTCACATAATAAATATGAAGCATAGGAAATGAATAATGCTTTGGCTCAGGTCTATTTCGTATAACCTGTGGTTATTTCCTCAATTTCAGAATATATAGTTTGAATAAATGTATTCAAAAACTTGTAAGATCTCTACATTTGTTCCCTGCCCCATGAAGTGTGGGTTATAATGACAAAAACTAAGTGGAAGCTACTAGCACTGCTTCTCCCTATCAAAATAATGAAATAATATTAAATTCCAAACGGCACTATAGAAACAAATATTACCATCAAGGACAAAAATGATGAAAGAGTGATGACCCCCACCATATTCCCCTTGACCTCAAGTGTTTGCCCTTTGGTGAAGAAAGGTGGTTCTTGGAGAATGACAGGGGATTATCATAAGTCTATCCCGCTGTGGACTCCAGTTGCAGCTGCTATTCTAGACGTGGCTTTGTTGCTACCTGGTACGCAGTTATGCAGTTATCCAACTCATGAACATTTTTATCTATACCTTTTAAAAAAAGAAGATTGTAAAGAGCAGTTTTCTTTCAGCAGGGCCAGCCGCACACATTCACTATATCATGTTAGGACTATACCAATGCTCCAACTCTAAGTCATTATGTACTATTTATGGATCTTCATCACCTCTCTTTTCCATAGACATACTACTAGTCCATCATATCAATGATAGCTGAATAATTGGATCCGGAGAGTGGAAAGCTGGGACTAATTCAGATACATTGGTAAGAAACAAGCATGCCAGAAAGTAGAAAACAAATTCCACAAATATCTAGAGGTATGATACTTCAGTGAAATTTCTAGGTGTCCAGCTCTCTTGGGAAGGTTGAACTATCCATTTCAGGAGAAAGACAATTTGTTGCATCTGCTTCCCTGCCACTAAGAAAGAGGTCACAATGCTTAGTGGATCTTTTTGAATTTTGGAAGCAACATATTTCCTCATTTGAGTATGCTACTTCAAACCATTTACCAAGTAATTTAAGAGGCTACCTGTTTTAAGTGAGATACAGAGTAAGAAAAAACTGCAACAGATAAAGGATCCTATAAAAGCTTTTTTGCCACTTTGGTTAGAAATGCTATATGGAACTTTTGGAAAGCACATAGAGGTGAATAACAGCATAGGATTTTGAGATTTTGAGGTCAGACCATTATATATATGGCAGATAGCTATTCTCTCTCTCTTTTTTTCTTTTTTGAGATACCATTTCTAGCTTGCTACTGGAGCTAATAGGGATAGAAAATTGATGGTAATGCTCTGGGTATTTTCTGACATATCAAGCCTTAAAGTTGAGTGTGCAGAGCAGCAGTCCAATGTCAAGTGGGAGAGTATATTCAAGGTTGGGCTTGAACAAGTCTTGATAGAGCAGGTAAGTTGGACAAGTAAGTGACCTAAATGCCTATTCCTGACAAATTGCTTCTTTTCTTATAACCATATTTAGTGCCTCATGGTGAGTTCCCACTGACCACATGACTGAGGAAGAAAAAAATAGGTGTGTTTTTACAGATAGTTGTGCACAATATGGAGATAATACCCACAAACTAAATCAAAACCCTTACAGTACTACAGTAGCAGTGAAAAATAGATTCAAGGGATTAGATCTGAAAGATAGAATGCCTGAAGAACTATGAACAAAGGTTCATAACATTATATACCAGGTGGTGATCAAAACCATCCCCAAGAAGAAGAAATAGAAAAAGACAAAATGGTTGTCTGAGGAGGCCTTACAAATAGTGGAGAAAAGAAGAGAAGTGAAAGGCAAAGGAGAAAAGGAAAGTTATATCCATCTGAATGCAAAATTTGAAAGAATAGCAAGGAAAGAGAAGAAAGCCTTCCTAAGTAATTAATGCAAAGAAACAGAGGAAAACAAAAGAATGGACAAGACTAGAGATCTCTTCAAGAAAATTAGAGATACCAAGGGAACATTTCATGCAAAGATGAGCACAAAAAAGGGCAGAAATGGTATGGGCCAAACAGAAGCAGAAGATATTAAGAAGAGGTGGCAAGAATACACAAAAGAACTATCCAAAAAAGATCTTAATGATCCAGATAACTACAATGGTGTGATTACTCAGCTAGAGGCAGGTATCCTGGAGTGCGAAGTCAAATCGGCCTCAGGAAGCATCATTACAAACAAAGCTAGTGGAAGTGATGGAATTCCAGTTAAGCTATTTCAAATTCTGGAAGATGATGCTGTGAAAGTGCTGCACTCAATATGCTAGCAAATTTGGCAAACTCAGCAGTGGTGACAGAACTGGAAAAGGTCAGTTTTCATTCCAATCCCAAAGAAAGGCAATGTCAAACAATGTTCAAATTCAATTAAGTTCAGTCACTCAGTTGTGTCTGACTCTTTGAGACCCCATGGACTGCAGCCTGCCAGGCCTTCCTGTCCATCACCAACTCCCGGAGCTGGCTCAAACTCATGTCCATTGAGTTTCTGATGCCATCCAACCATCTCATCCTCTGTCGTCCTCTTTTCCTTCTGCTTTCAATCTTGCCCAGCATCAGGGTCTTTACCAATGAGTCAGCTCTTTGCATTAGATGAGCAAAGTATTGGAGTTTCAGCTTCAGCATCAGTCCTTCCAATGAATATTCAATTAATTTCCTTTAGGATGGTAGGTGAATGTCCTTGCTGTCCAAGGGACTCTCAAGAGTCTTCTGCAATACCACAGTTCAAAACCATTAATTCTTTGGCACTCAGCTTTCTTTATAGAGAATTCTTTCTTTATAAAAAATGTTCACTACCTCACAATTGCATGCAGCTCACACGCTTGCAAAGAAATGCTCAAAATTCTCCAAGTGAGCTTCAACAGTACATGAACCAAGAGCTTCCAGATGTTCAAGCTGGATTTAGAAAAGGCAGAGGAACCAGAGATAAAATTGCCAAAATCTGTTGGATCATGATCATGCAAAAAGCACGACTGTTCCAGGTAAACATCTACTTCTGCTTCACTGACTAAACTAAACTTTGACTGTGTGGAACACAAAAAACTATGGAAAATTCTTAGAGAGATGAGAATACCACACCATCTTACCTACCTCCTAAGAAATCTGTATGCAGCTCAAGAATCAATAGTTAGAACCAGACATGGAACAATGGACTGGTCCAAATTGAGAAAGGATATATTCTGGTCTTCAAAGTGTATAAATCTTTTGCCTTTTACCAAATTGGGAAAGGAGTATTTCAAGGCTGTATATTGTCACCTTGTTTATTTAACTTATGTAGAGTACATCAGGAGAAATGCTGGACTGGATGAAGCACAAGCTGGAATCAAGATTGCCAGGAGAAATATCAATAACCTCAGATATGGGGATGACACCAGCCTTATGGCAGTAAGTGAAGAGGAACTAAAGAGTCTCTTGATGAAAGTGAAAGATGAGAGTGAAAAGCTGGCTTAAAACTCAGCATTCAAAAAATGAAGATCATGGCATTGGTCCCATCACTTCATGGCAAATAGATGGGGAAACAATAGAAACAGTGACAGAATTTATTGTCTTGGGCTCCAAAATCACTATAGATGCTGGCTGCAGCCATGAAATTAAAAGATGATTGCTCCTTGCAAGAAAAGCTATGACCTACCTCAACAGCATATTAAAAAGAAGAAACATTACTTTACCAACAAAGGTCTGTGTAGTCAAAGCTGTGGTTTTTTCCAGTAGTCATATATGGATATGATAGTTGAACTATAAAGAAAGGTGAGCGCTGAAGAATTGATGATTTTGAACTATGGAGTTGGAGAAGACTCTTGAGAGTCCCTTTGACAGCAAAGAGATCAAACCAGTCAATCCTAAAGGAAATCAGTCCTGAATATTCATTGAAAGGACTGATGCTGAAGCTGAAACTCCAATACTTTGGCCACCTGATGCAAAGAACTGACTCATTGGAAAAGACCCTGATGCTGGGCAAGATTGAAGGCAGAAGGAAAAGGGGATCACAGAGGATGAGATGGTCGGATGGCATCACCGACTCAATGGACATGAGTTTGATCATCACTGGGAATTGGTGATGGACAGGGAGGCCTCGGGTGCTGCAGTCCTTGGGATCTCAAAGAGTTGAACATGACTGAGTGACTGAATTGAACTGAACCCACAACTGGATGAAGTCAATAGTACTATAGTTGTATTCCAGGGTACTTTTTAAGGACAGAAGGAAATGGGGAATCTCCTCATGGAAGAGAACTTTGAGTAGTGCACCTGGTATATAACTTGCTTGAGGGTAGTTGTAGCCAGAGATATGATTGCACTGATTCAGTCATCATAAGTCAGTAGCTTGGCATAATGATTCAGTACTTGGGACAAACGCCATACCAAGAGACTGAATATACAATGGACAATGGCCAGAGTATGTATTTATATAACATTTGAACTCAGATCCACAATCTAAAGTAAACTGCCCAAGAAACCAACCTCATTACCTATGCAGATAGCCCAGGAAATAAGTCTGCTATAATTCAGACTTAAAGGATGCAAGATTGCTATCCTTGGTAACAACTCAGCAAGTTGTTATTATTTTTTTTATGGCAATTGACCCAACATGGCCAGGAGTCGATAATAATTGATAGCTTCCCTATTTTTTTATCCCTGTTTTCAGCTTAGTACCAACTAGATAAAACCAAATGCAGACCCCTAACCAATCACAGAGAACACCCACTTCTAGTTGGCCCACCTACAGCTTCCTTATACCAACCACCTGCAATCAGTGCATAAGTTTGTCGCACAGTCTTGTCCAACTCTTAGCAACCCCCTGGACTGTAGCCCACCAGGCTCCTCTGTGCATGGAATTCTCCAGGCAAGAATACTAGAATGGGTAGCCATTCCCTTCTTCAGGGGATCTTCCCAACCCAGGGATTGAACCTGTGTCTCCTGCACTGCAGGCAGATTCTTTGTCATCTGAGCCACAAGGGAAGCCCCAGTCAGTGCACGCCTAAAGCTTTTTTCCCCCAACTTTCAACCTCTTGTACTGTTTTGTCTTATTTTTTAGCGTCTGCCAAAATGTGAGTCATTATGGCTGATTCCCTAGTTATAGTAAGCTCGGAAAAAAGAGCCTTTGCTCCTCTCACTTAGTCATTTTTATTTTCACAATTCACAAATTGATGACAAGGAGATCTGGGGAAGAGGTATATGGATTGACATCTCTGAATGGACAGAATTTGTGAAAATACATGTTTCTCACCTGAAGGCTAATTAAGAAACAACCACACCAGAGGAGGACCTTAATTACTAGGGGGACAAAATTACCTAATCTGTGGACATCAATCATTCTCTTTTCCCTGGAATCCCTGTGCTAAAACTGTGAAAGCCTTTTATCTGATTATTTTGACTTCTTTCACCTATTTTAGTTATGCTGTTTTCAGTTTATCTGACTCGTGCTTCTTTTCAGATCATTTGGAACACATAATTTTTAGGCAGCTTAGTTGTTTTCCATATTTATTTCTCTTATAGTTTTCATTCCTTTTCATTTTTATCCTAGGAGAACTTTTCATATCATTATATAAATTCATGCTTTATCACTTACATTTTTATTCCTATGTGTTTCAATTTTGTCATTGCATTTTAATTGTGCAGTTTGATTTCCTTTGAATTTTGTATATTAGCTGGATCATCTTTTAAATAGTGTGGCCTATAGTCTCCATAGATCTTCCTAACTGTTTCTGAGCTTATTTTGTAAAATCATGTCTTCTTATTCGCTAGGGAAAATTATAAGTAATTTCTACCTAGTTTTTAGTACTATTTACTTGAAATACACAGTTTTGTTTATGACATCTTTAGACATTTTCTGTGTGCTCACTTGCTAAGTTGTATTCAACTCTTTGGAACCCCATGGACTGTAGCCCACCAGGATCCTCTGTCCATGGGCATTACCAGGCAAGAGTATTGTAGTGGGTTGCCATTTCATCAAATCAATGTATTTCTTTGTCTTTCATAGCTTTTTCATTTGTATCTGGTGTATGAATAAATTCCCTATAACTAGGTTATTTTTCTAATGTATTATATTTCTATGTATCTAGACTATATATATAATATATAGATATATATCAGTTCAGTTCAGTCATTCAGTCGTATCCAACTCTGTGCGACCCCATGAATCACAGCACGCCAGGCCTCCCTGTCCATCACAAACTCCCAGAGCTTACTCAAACTCATGTCCATTGAGTTGGTGATGCCATCCAACCATCTCATCCTCTGTTGTCCTCTTCTCCTCTTGCCCCCTATCCCTCTCAGCATCAGGGACTTTTCCAGTGAGTCAATGTTTCGCATGAGGTGGCCAAAGATTTGGAGTTTCAGCCTCAGCATCAGTCCTTCCAGTGAATGCCAGGACTGATCTACTTTAGGATGGATTGGTTGGATCTCCTTGCAGTCCAAGAGGCTCTCAAAAGTCCTCTCCAGCACCACAGATCAAAAGTATCAATGCTCTGGCACTCAGCTTTCTTCACAGTCCAACTCTCACATCCATACATGACCACTGGAAAAACCTTAGCTTTGACTAGATGGACCTTTGTTGGCAAAGTAATGTCTCTGCTTTTTAATATGCTATCTAGGTTGGTCATAACTTTCCTTCCAAGGAGTGAAAGTGAAGTTGCTCAGTCATGTCTGACTCTTTGTGACCACATGACTGTAGCCTACCAGGCTCCTCTGTTCATGGGATTTTCCAGGCAAGAATACTGGAGTGGGTTGCCATTCCCTTCTCTGGGAGATCTTCCCAATCCAGGGATTGAACCCAGGTCTCCCTCACTGTAGGCAGATGCTTTACCATCTGAGCCACCAGGGAAGTCGCTCAGTTGTGTCCAACTCTTTGTGACCAAATGGACTGTAGCCTACCAGGCTCCTCTGTCCATGGGATTTTCCAGGCAAGAATACTGGAGTGGGTTGTCATTCCCTTCTTACTTCCAAGGAGTAAGTGTCTTAATTTCATGGCTGCAATCAACATCTGCAGTGATTTGGGAGTCCAAAAAAATAAAGTATGCCACTGTTTCCACTGTTTCCCCATCTATTTCCCATGAAGTGATGGGACCAGATGACATGATCTTAGTTTTCTGAATGTTGAGCTTTAAGCCAACTTCTTCACTCTCATCTTTCACTTTCATCAAGAGGCTTTTTGGTTCCTCTTCACTTTCTGCCATAAGGGTGGTGTTATCTGCATATCTGAGGTTACTGATATTTCTCCTGGCAATCTTGATTCCAGCTTGTGCTTCCTCCAGCCCAGCGTTTCTCATGATGTACTCTGCATATAACTTAAATAAGCAGGGTGTCAATATACAGCCTTGACATACTCCCTTTCCTATTTGGAACCAGTCTGTTGTTCCATGTCCAGTTCTAACTGTTGCTTCCTGACCTGCATATAGGTTTCTCAAGAGGCAGGTCAGGTGGTCTGGTATTCCCATCTCTTTCAGAATTGTCCACAGTTTATTGTTATCCACACAGTCAAAGGCTTTGGCATAGTCAATAAAACAGAAGTAGATGTTTTTTTGGAACTGTCTTGCTTTTTCCATGATCCAGTGGATGTTGGCAATTTGATCTCTGGTTCCTCTGCCTTTTCTAAAACCAACTTGAACATCTGGAAGTTCACGATTCACGTATTGCTGAAGG
>NW_011495050.1:10227938-10229334 GCF_000754665.1 Bison bison bison
CATCTCTTTCAGAATTGTCCACAGTTTATTGTTATCCACACAGTCAAAGGCTTTGGCATAGTCAATAAAACAGAAGTAGATGTTTTTTTGGAACTGTCTTGCTTTTTCCATGATCCAGTGGATGTTGGCAATTTGATCTCTGGTTCCTCTGCCTTTTCTAAAACCAACTTGAACATCTGGAAGTTCACGATTCACGTATTGCTGAAGGTTGGCTTGGAGAATTTTGAGCATTACTTTAACAGATATATATATTAGACTATATATCTAGTGTAACATATTTCTAGTTTTTTTATTGTTTTGTTCTTTGTAAATCTTTAATCCTTGGAAATTTATTTGGGCTGATGATACTTATGACTTTTTCTATCCTTATTTTTATGCAGTTGCCAAATGTTAATTGAATTGTGTCTCATTTGCTCTCTGAAAAAAAATATCTAGAGATCTTAGAATTAACTACCTACTAAAATAATAATGTAATTTCAATAAATTTGGGAAAACTCAGCAGTGGCCACAGTACTGGAAAAGTTCAGTTTTCATTCCAATTATAAAGAAGGGCAAGGCCAAAGAATGCTCAAACTACAGCACAATTGCACTAATCTCACACACTAGTAAAGTAATGCTCAAAATTCTCCAAGCCAGACTTAAACAGTGTGTGAACTGTGAACTTCCAGATGTTCAAGCTGGATTATTGTGCTTGACAACACCACCATTATGGCAGAAAGTGAAGAGGAACCAAAGAGGCTTTTGATGAAAGTGAAAGAGGAGAGTGAAAAATTTGGCTTAAAACTCAATATTCAGAAAAAGATGCCACTAAGATCATGGCATCCAGTCCCAGCACTTCATGGCAAATAGATAGAGAAAAAGTGGAAACAGTAGCATACTTTATTTTGGGGGCCTCGAAAATCACAGCAGATGGTAACTGCAGCCATGAAATTAATAGACACTTGCTCCTTGGATGAAAATTTATGACCAATCTAGACAGCATATTAAAAAGCAGAGACATTACTTTGCCAACAAAGGTCCATCTAGTCAAGGCTATGGTTTTTCCAGTTGTCATGTATGGATGTGAGAGTTGGACTATAAAGAAAGCTGAGCGCCAAAGAATTGGTGCTTTTGAACTGTGGTGTTGGAGAAGACTCTTGAGAGTCCCTTGGACAACAAGGAGATCCAACCGGTCCATCCTAAAGGAAATCAGTCCTGAATATTCATTGGAAAGCTGATGCTGAAGCTGAAACTCCAATACTTAGGCCACTTGATGTGAAGAGCTGACTCATTGGAAAAGACTCTGATGCTGGGAGGGATTGGGGGCAGGAAGAGAAGGGGACGACAGAGGATGAGATGGCTGGATGGCATCACCAACTCAATGGACATGGGTTTGAGTAAAATCCAGGAGTTGGTG
>NW_011495050.1:10229434-10230691 GCF_000754665.1 Bison bison bison
CTGGATGGCATCACCAACTCAATGGACATGGGTTTGAGTAAAATCCAGGAGTTGGTGATGGACAGTGGGGGCTGGTGTGCTGCAGTCCTTGGCATCTCAAAGAATGAGACATGACTGAGCGACTGAACTGAACTGAACAGAATTTCTCTAAATAATTATGAATTAAATTAACTTATAATTTAAAGAATAATTTTGAAGCACAGGGAAACAAATTCAGCAGATAAATATTTCAAGACATGAAAATAAAGCAATTTACAATATAGACTAAGAAGTATAATTATTCACTCTACCTTCTGCTTAATGTTTCTGGAAACTCAAGCTGCTGTAAAAAATTAAGTCGATCAGTTTGACAGTGATTTTGCTGAATTTCTAAAATGAATTGAGCAATAGAACCTTTGATAACTTTCTTTGAACAGTTATGTTAAACTAATTTTATTCATTTTTTCATTGTGCCTATTGTGTATAACAGGCTTCCCTGGTAGCTCAGTGGAAAAGAATCTGCCTGCAATGCGGGAGACCTGGGTTTGATCCCTGAGTTTGGAAGATTCCCTGGAGAAAGGAACCGGCCACCCACTCCAGTATTCTGGCCTGTATTATTCCACAGACTGTATAGTTCATGGGGTCCCCCAAAGAGTTGGATACAACTGAGTGATTTTCACTTTCACTTTCATTGAGTATAACATCCTTGGTCTGAAGATATTATTCTATAGTTTTTTTCCTATGGAATTGTATTAGAAATAGAACATAATATTTATACAGAATTTTTCTTTTTATATTGCATTTTAATATTCAGTATATTGTCTCAAGTAGAATGTGCATTCAATAACTATTTACTAAGCTGCTGAAGTTTTTAATTATAATTTAATTTACCTACATTTACTACCTTTTAAGAGACTAATGACAAATCTAAACATCATTTTCTTAACTAGAGTTCAGGAAAACCAGTAATTCTTTCAGAGCAGATATAATCTCAGGTATTATATACAATTCTGCTGCAAATATGCACAGATTACTCATAAGTAAGATTATAGTTAATGCCATTATTATGGAAGAATCTTTTTGTTAAACAGTGAGTTCTATGTGCATGTGTTATATGCCTCAATGTTTATTATTCTGATTACATTGTACTTGTTCTGTTGCCTTTCAGTTGACATCTGTATGAAGGCAATGGCACCCCACTCCAGTACTCTTGCTTGGAAAATCCCATGGATGGAGGAGCTTGTTAGGCTGCAATCCATGGGGTCGCTAAGAGTCGGA
>NW_011495050.1:10230791-10230949 GCF_000754665.1 Bison bison bison
CCAACCGGTCCATCCTAAAGGAAATCAGTCCTGAATATTCATTGGAAGGACTGATGCTGAAGCTGAAACTCCAATACTTAGGCCACTTGATGTGAAGAGCTGACTCATTGGAAAAGACTCTGATGCTGGGAGGGATTGGGGGCAGGAAGAGAAGGGGA
>NW_011495050.1:10231062-10243407 GCF_000754665.1 Bison bison bison
GGGACGGGGGAGCCTGGTGGGCTGCCATCTATGGGGTCGCACAGAGTCGGACACGACTGAAGTGACTTAGCATAGCATAGCATAGCATATGAAGGCAAGGAAATAATGTTTTCTATATTTAATTCAAACCCATGACCTCAAAATATTTCAAATGACTCTATAGTAGCATTGATAATAGTTAATATATATGTGTGAATTTTATTGACTAGACAATTGATTCATTAAATTAAAATAATAGATTTATTAAAATATTTTATGTTGTTCTGAGTTGTACAGTTGAATCTTTGAAAAAGTGTGTCAGTGCAATTTTTTATTTTTACTTATGTTTATGAGGTTCCAAAAGAACAAAGTAAATTGTCTTAAAATATGAGTCGATAATCAAGCATTATTCAAATTAAAAAGCCCATATGCAAGCATATCTCATTGTTGATGTGCTTACATCCAGAGTTATAGGACTTGAGATAAAATGTGATTAGGTTATAATGAAATCAGAGTAGTACAAATTTTAAATATGATCCTGCATTTGGCAGATTGCTAACCACTACATAAATTCCACAACCACTAATTCTCTATCTTCTGAAACTAGGAAAAATAAAACAAATATAAGTAGAAGGAAAAAGAAACTAGCTCTCTGTAGATTGCTGTGAAAATTCATTATTTCATTTTCTCTTCTGTTCTCTTACATAATTTTATTTTATATTATTTCCACTGTTCAATTTAAATAGAAAGCAGAAGCAGTTTACTTTGGCAGAAAGAATGTAGGTCTGAGAAACAATTATTTGTTTTAATATCATTTGATTGTATAGGCTTTGCTTTAAAAAATGTGATAACAAATAACATGAAGTCTACCCTTTTAAATTTTAAAATGTACAGTATTTTAATATAAGCACAATGTTGTATAGCAGTTCTCTAGACCTTATTCATCTTGCAACTAAAACTCTCTAGGTTTTAATTTCCATACACCTGTGGCATGTCATAATCTCTGTGAATTTTAGTCTCTTCATCTGTTGCCGCTGCTGCTGGTAAGCCGCTTCAGTCGTTTCCGACTCTGTACGACCCCATAGCCGGCAGCGCACCAGGCTCCCCCGTCCCTGGGATCTCCAGGCAAGAACACTGGATTGGGTTGCCATTTCCTTCTCCAATGCATCAAAGTGAAAAGTGAAAGTGAAGTCGCTCAGTTGTGTCTGACTCTTCGCGACCCCATGGACTGCAGCCTACCAGGCTCCTCCATCCATGGGATTTTCCAGGCAAGAGTACTGGAGTGGGGTGCCATTGCCTTCTCCAGTGGTTCTATTTCACAAGGTTACTATGGTAATTAGATAACAGAATATGTTAAAATGTTTTTCTAAGTTATAAAGTGAAATGAAGGTGAACACTTACCAAGTTCATTGCAAACATAAAATAACTGGATTTTCATGACAATCCTTTGATGTAACTATAATTCCCATTTTATAGATGAAAATACTGAGGCAGAGAGAATTTAAGTGAATTGCCTGATGTTATTTGGCTAATAAATGGTGAAGCTGGGAATTAAATGCAGGAAGTTTGATTCAGAGCCTATGCTACTGTCACCATGCTGTACCCCGTCTCTTTACTATGCAAAATATTTGGTTAAAATAATAATTTACCTTGTATATAAAAATCACCAGTACTCTCTCCCTGTGTATATACATATTTCCTTTATAATAGTTTTAAGTTGTTCTGGCCATCACACTCAGAAACAAAGGTTGAGGCCCTTTTATACAAAATATAGAATTTCCAGAGAGAATAAAAGATCTGTGAATAACTTTTAAAATGGCCAGTGAAAGTTTAAAATCTAACATTGCTAAGCTATGGCAGAATATAAATCAAAGACAAAACAAATACTGTTTTATTCTCCCACAAATAAATTTGTTCAGTATATTTTTAGTAACTTTGGGAACATTAGAATTTCTATCTGGATCCTAGGAATGAATAACACTTCATGTTCTGCTAATGGATAAATTATGACTCATTTTTTAAATAAAAATTCACTTAATATAGGCCTCAACACACAGATGTGGAAATATACTATCAATACTACCCAAGATAGAATATAAGGATTGAATGCAATCCTGAACAAAATTCCAACACCCTTTTATTCATAAATGAAAAAGCTGATTCTTAAATTCAGATGAAATTGCATGTGTCCCCACATAGCTAAAATAATTTTGAAAAAGAACAAAGTTGGAGGACTTGTACTTTCAAAACTTATTGTAAAAGTGTAGTAATCCAAACAGCATAATACTGATATAAGGGCAGACATATAGACCAATGAAACAAAACTGAGAGTCCAGACATAAACATATACATTTATAGACACAACTGATTTATGACAGGGATGTCAAGTATACTCAATGGGGAAAATAGTCTTTTCAACCAGTGATACTGGGACAACTGGTTTCTACATGCAAAAAGT
The DNA here is from genome assembly GCF_000754665.1 of Bison bison bison. Classification (NCBI taxonomy): domain Eukaryota; kingdom Metazoa; phylum Chordata; class Mammalia; order Artiodactyla; family Bovidae; genus Bison; species Bison bison. The sequence continues at coordinate 10,233,500 of NW_011495050.1, forward strand.
AGTTGGATTCCCACCTCATACCATATATAAAAGTAAATCAAATGGATAAGCAAATATGAGCTAAAATCAAACAATACTTAGGAAAAATACTTAGGGCTAAATTTTCAGGACTTTGGATTTGGCAATAAATTCTCATATATGACACCTAAAACACAAGCTTATTGCTTGTGAAAGAAATAGAACAGATAAATTGGACTTCATAAAAATTAACATTTTATTTATGCATTAAAGGATATTAACAAGAAAATGAAAAGATACTCTGTAGAATGAAAGAAAATGTTTGCAAATAATATATCTGATAAGAATTTGTAACCAGAATATAGCTTCCCTGGTTGCTCAGTGGATACAGAATTTGCCTTCAGTGTTTTAGACACAGGAGGCATGGATTCATCCCTGGGCTGGGAAGATCCCCTGGAGAAGGGCATGGCAACCCACTACAGTATTCTTGCTTTGGAGAATGCCATGGACAGGTGAGCCTGATAGGCCACAGTCCCGAGGGTCAAGAAGAGTCAGACACAACTGCAGCTACTTAGCACACATCCTAAAACTCACCAATAAAAGCTGGACAAATCACTGAATAGACATTTTTTCCAAAGAAGATATACAAATAGGCAATAGCTTATGAAAATATGCTCAAGTTTATTAGACATTAGGGAAATGCAAATCAAAACCATAGTGAAACACCACTTCAGACCAACTAGGATTAAAGTGATCAAAACATGAGAGGAGGGAATGTAATAAGTGTTAGCAAATATGTAGACAAACTGGAGCCCTCATCTGTAATGAGGCAAATGTAAAATGGTGCAGCTATTGTGGAAAATAGCACAGTGACTCTTCAAAAATAAAACATAAAATATGTTACGCCACAGTTTCACTCCTAGTTCTATACCAAAAGAACTGAAAATAAGGACTCAAACAAATAATACTTGTATAACACTTATCACTGCAGCTTTATTTATAATAGCTTTAAGGTAGAAACAACCCAGCATTCATCAGCAGATGAGTGGAATAAAGAAAACATGATATATAAATACAATCAAATAGTATTTTTAAACAATTTTATTTATTTGACTATCCTGGATCTTTGTTACTGTGCGTTGGCTTTCTCTAGTTGAGGCGAGAGGGGAATACTCTGAAGTTGTGGTGCTGGGCTTGTGGGGCCTGTGGGGCTTCTCATTGCAGTGGTTTCTCCTGTTGCGGAGCATAGGCCCTAGGAGCAAGGGTTTCAGTAGGTGTTGCATGCACAGTAGAAAATTATTTAGAAATAAAAAGAAACAAATAGTGATACCTGCTACAACATGAATTGACCTTGATAACACCATGCTAAGTGAAATGAGCCTGCCACAAAAGGACAAATATTGAATGATTTGATTTATATAAAATATCTAGAATGTGAAGATTCATAGAGATAAAGTAGGTTAGAGGTTATTGAGAGCTGAGGGGAAAAGAATGAGAAATTACTGCTTAATGGTTACTGAATTTCTGTTTAGGGTGATGAAAAGGTTTGGAAATAGTGATGGTTTCATGGCATTTTAAATTTAATTAAAGCCACTGATGTTTATGCTTACTTTTTTCCATTTCAGTAATTTTTTACATTTTATATATATATATATTATTATTATTAAAAACATTTAACATTATTCTCTCTAGCTGTTTAGGCCAAACAGATTTTTATCTTTTTTTAAATTTATCTATTTCATCTTCAATATCTGAATTAAGCTCTATACCAAGTATGGCTATTGTCCTATTATTATGGTTATATTTTGCAGCATTACTTAACTCTGATTGGGTTTCAAACTCACATTGATATTTATTGGCATTGTAACCTGTGAACCTGACCAGGTTGCTATAATACTAACAGCCAATAAACACATAAAATAATACCTAATGTCATTAGTCACCAGGAAAATAGAAAGTAAACCTACTATACATCATTGGAATAATTAAGTTAGTAATACTGATAATATAAATTATCATGGAAATGGCACAACTAGAACTTTCAGACGCTGCTATTGCAAAGGTAAAATGCATGACTCTTTACAAAAAAAAGAGTAACTTTTTAAAAAATATAAATATATTCCTTTAAGATGATCCAGCCATTCCATCTCAAAGTGTTTACAGAAAGGAAAACATATTTGCATTTCACTGGGGATTTGACTCAACTGACACCAAAGCTTTTGTATCCACATTAAAAATCCTGTGACATAGCATCCTATTACCGCTATTCACCTTTCTCTACACAGAAAAATTGTCCAAAAGCATTTTACTCACTCAGTCCCCCTGTCTTCCTTTTTCTCCTCAATCTGATTAGTCTACTTCCCTCACCATTCAACAGAAACAGTATACTAATCCAAGATATTAACTTTATCCTGTCAAAGATAATTAATAATAATTATTTGACTTCATCTTGCACAAAGTATCAGTAGTATTTGTCACCATTAACCATTCTCTCCTTGAAACATTTTCCTCTCTAATGTCTTTTTAAATTTTAAGCCACCATTTGAATTATATTTTCCAACCACACACCACTTTTTATAGTGTTTTTGTTTGTTATAGTGTTTTTGGCTGTTTCTTGTTTATAAGACCTCTTTGTGTTTATGGGATTCATCACTGCCTTTCCTTACTACATACAATCTCCCTTGATATTACATACTAGTGCTCAGTAGTATCCTACTCTTTGTGACCCCATGGACTATAATCTCTCAGGCTCCTCTGTCCAAGCAATTTTCCAGGCAAGAATACTGGAGCAGATTGCCATTTCCTACTCCAGGGGATCTTTTCAACCCAGGGATCAAACTTGCATCTCCTATGTCTCCTGCATTGGCAGGTGTGTTCTTTACCACTAGTGCCACCTGGGAAGCACATATTATCTGTTAGCTATAACTTATTGTATCTGTTAGCTTATAATTTAGAAATTATTGTCTCAAAAGGGATGCCTCCCTTAGTGGTAGAGCATATGCCCAATTATCTATTCATAAACTTCATTTGGATGTCCAACATGCATCTCAAGCTTAAAATGATTGAAACATAATTATGCTGTAATCTCCAATCTGTTAAATCCCACTAGTTTATCTCTTTTACCAGTGGTGTGGCAAGAGTAGGTGGTGGGAGCAGCCTGTCTTAGGTATTCTGTCTTTAGTACAAACCACATAGAATGTTAGCCTGCCTGCTTTCAAATATTTCACCTATGGGGAGATAGCAGTCTATAAAGCAAATAGAACAGCAACAACATATTAAAATCACAAAAAATAATAATTCTCTTTCAAAATAAAAGTGTAAACAAAAACTGTGATAAGCATGCAAAAGTTTGATATTTTTTCATATTTATTTTAATGACTGTCAAACTCTATTCCTCTCTTACAGGATAACTTATTGCTAAATTCAATGCATATTTTACTGGCTTCAATTTTTCGGTCACTGCTTGTTACAGTAATGGTATTTCTTCTTGCCCTTGCTTCTGTCTTATCATTTGGATCATTCTTCCGAACCCTTACTAATGATCTTCACTATTCCTTATCAGCCTACAGGGTTTCCCTTTCTTTCTTGCCTTGTCCTTTAAATTTGATTTGTACACAGGCTCCTGCCCTATCTATCTATCTGTGTATATATCTTTTTCTCCAAAATTTCTCAACCTCATCAGTTTTACCACTTGAATTCCCATGTCCATCTAGTCATGCAAGCAGAAACTTGAGAGTAATCTACTATCTTCAGCCTGTATCAAAACTGCAGTCAGTAGTTGAATAAAATTACAAGTTTTATCACATAAATATTTATTTGTTCTACCCCTTTATTTGTTCCTTTCACCAATGCCACCCTGGATCCTCATTATTACTTGAGTGATTGCAACTGATTGTAATTAATTTCTTGTCCTATAATTATGCAATCTCCTTGACCCTGCCTTTAAGTAGCTTTTTTTTTTTTTTTCCTACACATCCAGAGGGTTTATTTTAAATGAAGATGTGATCGTGACATTCCGATGCTTAAAACATTTTCCATGCTTGTGAATGATTTAGAACATAAGCTTTAACTTGTTTTCCTAGCACACAATACCTTCCATGACCTGTCTGATCTTACTCATATTTTCCATTTTTAATTCCTACACATTTTTGTCTTTTTTGAACATCCAACTAGATGAAATTGTCATTCTTATAGTTCAAAAATGCTTAACTATTAGTAGTTTCATAGCATTTGAACAACCTAATACTCTAGTAATACTGGACTGCCTGAAGTTTCCAGAATGTTATTTTTTGACTCTGTGACTCTCCCAGTCTTGTTAAGAAAAATGTTTCAAGTTCCTGATACCAGAACCATAAACTATTCTGGTAGTTTTTCTTTATGCTTCTGTGTTAGATATCTCAGTGACCCTTGCCTCCTTAACTATTCCTTGTAATTATTCTTAACTATACTGAGTCTAATAACCATGGAGAGCCTAACAGATTTTGTACTAACCCACACATAGGATAATGATATATAATGGGAATAAAAGCATGTTTGTCTACCCTTTTGCCCCTTTGGTTTTATGATACTGAGTAAGTGATCTGAGGGTTCTGAAATTAGTTTTCTCGGTTATAAAATGAGAATAATAAAACACAAATCCTAATAATGACATAACTACTTGTAAAACTATAATGTTACATGGTAAAAAAGAGTTGTAAATTTTAAAGTGTATATTGAAATTAATCATTACTCTTCCAAAATAAAGCCAAGACCAGATAATTATGATCTATGTATTAAAAGTCAGATTTATATTAGAAATAAATGAGTAATGCTTTAATTTGAAATATTTATGAAAGATGTTGCCAAAGTGGCAATGATAAACAATTAAACTACACCAGAAAATCTATATGACTCCCCAAAGTAACAAAAACATATTTGTTGCATTAATATAATTTTGTATATGTCTCAGCCAATCCTATAATAATATTTAAATTATTATGAAAGTTTAAAAATCTTAGAGAAGATAGCTTTCCTAATCATTATTAGCTTTCCTAATCATTATTAGTTTTCATTTTTTCTTGTGTTAATTTTAACAAGCTATTTGAAATGAAAAGGTAAATTTATATTGTGCTGTCTCCTGGATTCTTCAGATAACTTACAGATTATTTTAATGTAACAAAAAGATGTTTTGTATAATATCAGTACAATTAGGATAGACCATCATGCTTTTCTTTGAAACATAAATAATAAGAAAGTAGGATTACTGAAATGAGCACATAATGATTTTTCTGTGAGCAACTGAAATCTTAACAGTGTTTATTTTTTAAAAATTTTATTTTATTTTTAAATTTTACAATATTGTATTGGTTCTGCCATATATGGAAATGAATCCGCCACAGGCAGTGAGGTCACATGCCAGAATGTGTGATGGCTGATCTTACAGTGGATAACATTTACCCAGATCCCATTTCTTTCTATTTCCTCTGCCACTCTCAACATGATATTTGGTCTCTTAGGGCTGCAGCAGGGTTTTAGCAGTCACAGGCATTGCTTCTTCATAGAAAAATATCCAGAGGCAGAAAAGGCAAATTCTCTTTGTTTTTTTACTTCTATTGTGGAAGAAAACCTTTATTAAATATAAGGAAATCAGACTTCTTTACATCTAATTTATGACACACAAAGCAATCAGTTGAAACCTGTAAGATAATTACCCTGATTATCTTGAGTAATTAATATTCAGTTTCTCGGGATGGGTATAGGCAGGCCAGGCTCCCATGACTGGATAACACTTGGAATTCTTAGCCAGCATAAAGAGGAGAATGGTGGTTGCCCATGAGTGAGTTTTCAGAGACTGGCTCCAAACTAAATTTTGTTTAAAACATACAGTCAGATTTCAGGGATCAAAATATGTTTCTGCATAGTCATATATGGAGAAAAAAGAATAATGCTAACAGGACAAACATAAAGGATAAGGAGGAAAAAGAAAGTAGAAGAAAGAGAAAAAGGAGAGGAGGAAGAGAAGAAAGAGGAGGAAGGAGAGTTATGTCTCAATACAGTAAATGAAAAAATTGCAAATATGGTTTCCTAATGAGAGGTTTTCAACCTGTGGTTCTCAGGTCATGGAGGGCAACAGATTTACTACAGGAAATCCTCAAATTCATAGTTATCTTCTGAGTGACTAAAAGTTTATCTCACATATTTATGTGATAATGTACAAGTGCAGTAAACAAAATTCAAGTTAGTTTAAATGTGTTTCTGGGACCATTATAGCTTTTGTTTTAAAACAACTTATATTGGATATATAATTATTACCAAACAGAGATCTATGAACAGTTTTTTACTTTAGCAAAGAAAAAGTGAGGACCACTGATAAAGATGACGTTTAACAAAAATATAGTGGGAGTTTAAAAGTGAAAACCTAGGCATTGTACCCACTGCATCTTCATTTGTCATTTCATATCTAGAAACTTTGTTAAAGACAAGTTATCCTGTGGGACTAAGGCTCTTCATTAGATATGTCACTTGACCAATAGAGCTAATGATTTATTCTCCTTTGGAATAGCCACACTGAGAGTTATCAATCATAGTGTAGATCACCTCTATGACCTATGTTATGCAATGTACATGAGGAATGGCATCTCACCCAAGGAGTGAAAAGTATCTCAAAGCATGAGGTCATTCTGTAAAATAAATATACATTGGAGGAGAGAGGGTTTTATAGTTTAGTTACCTATAGGTTTAAGATTTTCTCAGATTGAGCTCTCAAGTTTCTCCTACCAGGATCAGGAGGGAAAAAAGTTACTTTCCACCAGACATATCTAACCAAAACATTACAAACTATGAAGATTGATTGGGATGTAGAATGATGACCATGATATTGGCATATTATAAAAAGCAGTATGGAACTTCCCTGGTGGCCCAGTGGTTAAGACTTTGTGTTTCTACTGCAGGGGCACAGGTTCCATCCATGGCCAGGGGAACTAAGATCCCACATCCCATGCTGCATAGTCAAAAAAAAAAGAGAGAGAGAGAAGAAAAAACAGTGTATTCAGGGAAGTTAAGCAGTATTTTAGAAGTAGACAAATTCAAGATATAGCAGAAAAGGAAGCAATGAAACTGAATTACTGGAATATAGATTGGAAAAGTAGATTAAAACCAAACTTCCATTGGTGTTTGGTGAGCTCCACTTACCCTTTACATACCTGCTTGAGGTAACCAGTGCATTTTCTTGGCAAAACTCTATTAGTCTTTGCCCTGCTTCATTCCGTATTCCAAGGCCAAATTTGCCTGTTACTCCAGGTGTTTCTTGACTTCCTACTTTTGCATTCCAGTCCCCTATAATGAAAAGGACATCTTTTTTGGGTGTTAGTTCTAAAAGGCCTTGTGGTCTTCATAGAACCGTTCAAATTCAGCTTCTTCAGCATTGCTGGTTGGGGCACAGACTTGGATTACTGTGATATTGAATGGTTTGCCTTGGAAACGAACAGAGATCATTCTGTTGTTTTTGAGATTGCATCCAACTACTGCATTTCGGACTCTTTTGTTGACCATGATGGCCACTCCATTTCTTCTGAGGGATTCCTGCCTGCAGTAGTAGATATAATGGTCATCTGAGTTAAATTCACCCATTCCAGTCCATTTCAGTTCGCTGATTCCTAGAATGTCGACATTCACTCTCGCCATCTCTTCTTTGACCACTTCCAATTTGCCTTGATTCATGGACCTGACATTCCAGGTTCTTATGCAATATTGCTCTTTACAGCATCGGACCTTGCTTCTATCACCAGTCACATCCACAGCTGGGTATTCTTTCTGCTTTGGCTCCATCCCTTCATTCTTTCTGGAGTTATTTCTCCACTGATCTCCAGTAGCATATTGGGCACCTACTGACCTGGGGAGTTTCTCTTTCAGTATCCTATCATTTTGCCTTTTCATACTATTCATGGGGTTCTCAAGTCAAGAATACTGAAGTGGTTTGCCATTGCCTTCTCCAGTGGACCACATTCTGTCAGATCTCTCTACCATGACCCGCCCATCTTGGGTTGCCCCACGGACATGGCTTAGTTTCACTGATTTAGACAAGGCTGTGGTCCTAGCGTGATTAGATTGACTAGTTTTCTGTGAGTATGGTTTCAGTGTGTCTGCCCTCTGATGCCCTCTTGCAACACCTACCATCTTACTTGGGTTTCTCTTACCTTGGGTGTGCGGTATCTCTTCATGTCTGCTCCAGCAAAGCACAGCCACTGCTCCTTACCTTGGACAAGGGGTATCTCCTCACCGCTGCCTTTCCTGACCTTCAATGTGGAATAGCTCCTCTAGGCTCTCCTGTGCCCGCGCAGCCATGGCTCCTTGGACGTGGGGTTGCTCCTCCCCGCCACCGCCCTTGGCCTCGGGCTTAGGGGTATGGGGTAGCTCCTCCTGGCCACCGCCCCTGACCTCGGACGCGGGGTAACTCCTCTCGTCGTCGCCCCTGGCCTCAGGCATGGGTTGCTCCTCCCGGCCGCCTACCCCTGGCCTCATAACAAACACCCTCTTACAACAACACAAGAGAAGACTCTGTACATGGACATCACCAGATGGTCAACACCAAAATCAGATTGATTATATTCTTTGCAGCCAAAGATGGAGAAGCTCTATACAGGCAGCAAAAACAAGACCAGGAGCTGACTGTGGCTCAGATCATGAACTCCTTATTGCCAAATTCAGATTGAAATTGAAGAAAGTAGGGAAAACCACTAGACCATTGAGGTATGACCTAAATCAAATCCCTTATGATTATACAGTGGAAGTGAGAAATAGATTTAAGGGCCTAGATCTGATAGATAGAGTGCCTGATGAACCATGGAATGGGGTTCATGACATTGTACAGGAGACAAGGATCAAGACCATTCCCATAGAAAAGAAATGCAAAAAAGCAAAATGGCTGTCTGGGGAGGCCTTACAAATAGCTGTGAAAAGAAGAGAAGCAAAAAGCAAAGGAGAAAAGGAAAGATATAAGCATCTGAATGCAGAGTTCCAAAGAATAGCAAGAAGAGTTAAGAAAGCCTTCTTCAGCAATCAATGTAAAGAAATAGAGGGAAACAACAGAATGGGAAAGACTAGGGATCTCTTCAAGAAAATCAGAGATACCAAAGGAACATTTCATGCAAAGATGACCTCGATAAAAGACAGAAATGGTATGGACCTAACAGAAGCAGAGGATACTAAGAAGAGATGGCAAGAATACACAGAACTGTACAAAAAAGATCTTCATGACCCAGATAATCACGATGGTGTGATCACTGACCTAGAGCCTGACATCCTGGAATGTGAAGTCAAGTGGGCCTCAGAAAGCATCACTACGAACAAAGCTAGTGGAAGTGATGGAATTCCAGTTGAGTTACTCTAAATCCTGAAAATGATGCTGTGAAAGTGCTGCACTCAATATGCCAGCAAATTTGGAAAATTCAGCAGTGGCCACAGGACTGGAAAAGTCAGTTTTCATTCCAATCCCAAAGAAAGGCAATGCCAAAGAATGCTCAAACTACCTCAATACTGCACTCATCTCACATGTTAGTAAAGTAATTCTCAAAATTCTCCAAGCCAGGCTTCAGCTATATGTGAACCATGAACTTCCTGATGTTCAAGCTGGTTTTAGAAAAGGCAGAGGAACCAGAGATCAAATTGCTAACATCTGCTGGATCATAGAAAAAGCAAGAGAGTTCCAGAAAGACATCTATTTCTGCTTTATTGACTATGCCAAAGCCTTTGACTGTGTGGATCACAATAAACTGTGGAAAATTCTGAAAGAGATGGAAATACCAGACCACCTGATCTGCCTCTTGAGAAATTTGTATGCAGGTCACGAAGCATCAGTTAGAACTGGACATGGAACAACAGACTGGTTCCAAATCGGAAAAGGAGTTCGTCAAGGCTGTATATTGTCACCCTGTTTATTTAAGTTATATGCAGAGTACATCATGAGAAACAAA
>NW_011495050.1:10243946-10245944 GCF_000754665.1 Bison bison bison
CTCCAGTACTTTGGCCACCTCATGTGAAGAGTTGACTCATTGGAAAAGACTCTGCTGCTGGGAGGGATTGGGGGCAGGAGGAGAAGGGGACGACAGAGGATGAGATGGCTGGATGGCATCACTGACTCGATGGACGTGAGTCTGGGTGAACTCTGGGAGTTGGTGATGGACAGGGAGGCCTGGCGATTCATGGGGTCTCAAAGAGTCGGACATGACTGAGCGACTGATCTGATCTGATCTGATCTGAGGTAACCAGAGCCTCAACAGCAATGGGTCTGTGAAAATGAAAAGGGAGAGGAAGTTCTGAAGTGACTCTGGGGCAGAGCCTCTGGAATTAGCTTGGATTTAAATCCTGAATCCTCCACGGCCCATTATTTATACTGCTCTGTGTCTCAGTTTCTTCATCAATAAAGGCAGGAAAATAATACTGTCTACCTTATCAGTTTATGAGGATTAAGTGTGAAATTAAATACAGAGCATTTAGGAGAATACCCAGAAGTTAAGAAATGCTCAATTAATGTTAAGTAATACTATTTCTAACTCCTTTAAGTTTAATTATGATTGGGGATAGAGAAATATATGATGAAAACATTTGAAATAGTTTCCCTTCTAAATATACAGCTCAATATTTGGACAAGTACATTATCATCCCATCTTATTATCATTGTTTATTAAACTCAATATTTTTCAATGTCAGTGAGGAACAGTTCTTTTAGTCAAGATCCATATAAACACATTATATCAATGTACATCTTTCCAAAGTGATCACTCTTCAAAGAAAATATACTTATTAAGAGAGGATTCAGTGTATTTTCCAAACATCACTTATTTTCCTTCAGATAATAGAGTAATACCAGCAAGCAAGATTATGTAAATTCAGAACTATAAAAGCAGCTTAGTTCAGTGGACTTTGCTGAGGGTCATGCATTAACAATTTTATGAGCAGCCTTATGACAAGAAAAGAATTTAAAATACTAGATGACAATATTCAGTTGATTTATTTTCTTCAGGACAGAGTCCTGAAGTTCCCATTTAAGAGCTCTTTGTGAGAAAGGCATGATATATATTTTTCTTGACAACTTACATTTGTGCTAAACAAGGTGGACATACCTTGTGGCAACGTAATCTACTTCTAAACAGAGTTTTTAAAAAAATGAACAAGGCTCTATGTAATTATCAATAGACAAAGTGACAATGCTACTCATGTAAGCATGGGTTAACAGGAACTGCATAATATAATAAATAGCAAGGAAAAATAAGATCGCATAAGCATAACAATAACACACCCTGGTGGCTCAGTCTGTAAAGAATCTGCCTGCAATGTAGGAGACCCAGGTTCGATCCCTATGTTGGGAAGATTCCCTGAAAAAGGGTATGGTAACCCACTCCAGTATTCTTGCCTGGAGAATTCCGTGGGCAGAGGAGCCTGGTGGGCTATATAGTCCATAGAGTCACAAAGAGTCGGACACAACTGAGCGAATAACACTTTTCACTTTTCATCATCACATACTTCCTTGAATATCTTGTTGGAGAATAGTCACAGTAGACCTAACTGGGAAAGGAATATGATGAGCACCATTTATAGATTTGCTACTGTGTCCCAGGCATTGTTTCTCTTTCACACGTGCTAGCTGCTTCAATCTTTGCAACGTCTTGTTTTAGGGATTATCATTTAATTTTATCAGTTTAGAACCGAAGCTCAGATTTTGGGTCTGTCTCAGTTCAGGGTTAACATGCTTAATAACTACACAACTGAAATTACAGTTTATGCACTTTAGCATTAAAACTACCAGAAGCACCTGATAAAATACACATTTCTAGAACCAACCACTTAATTAAGTAAAACTCTCAGGACTCTCAGGAGAGAGGGTCTAGGACACTCATTTTAACATTCTGAGGTAATTCTGATTTTCAACAAAATATGGAAAACCTTGCTTTATTGACTAGCAAAGACAATAGCTTTTAACTTCATTCCTAAATCACATAATGTAAAAATCA
>NW_011495050.1:10246044-10251838 GCF_000754665.1 Bison bison bison
TTACAGATTAAGAAATTGAATATTAGAAATGTAGTTAATTTGAAATTGTAATAAGCTACATATATCACACTGAATAATGATCAAATTAATTTCTGGGTATTTGTAAGCAATATACTAATATAACTTGAAAATAAATGATCAATCTTTAAGAATGAGCCTCAAAGTACATATTATCTTCTTATTTATGATGATGATGATAACAATGTGTGTTTACAGGAGCTAGAAAAGAAGTTTTAGACCATGATCTCTGCCTTCAAGTTTTTTATCAATTGTATTGTTTATTGCTGGCTCCATAATGGAAGTCCTCTGTCTACTGATAAGGAGAGCATAAAAATGTTTTATTGTTTGTCTAACTTATTCTGCATTAAGTATATCATCATGAGTATGAACTTTTATTTTTGTATATTCCTTATTTTACATTTAATATTTATCTGAAAGTAAGCAACTCTGATTTGCCCCATAATGATAAGTATGATACTGTATTCAGTTCAGTAGCTCAGTCATGTCTGACTCTTTGTGACCCCATGGACTACAGCACGCCAGGCCTCCCTGTCCAACTCCCAGAGTTCACTCAAACTCATGTCCATTGAGTCGGTGATGCCATCCAACCATCTCATCCTCTGTCATCCCCTTCTCCTCCTGCACTCTATCTTTCCCAGCATCAGGGGCTTTTCAAAAGAGTCAGCTCTTCACATCAGGTGGCCAAAATTATTGAGTTTCAGCTTCAGCATCAGTCCTTCAAATGAATATTCAGGACTGATTTCCTTTAGGATGGTCTGGTTGGATATACTTGCTGTCCAAGGGACTCTCTAGAGTCTTCTACAACACCACAGGTCAAAAGCATCAGTTCTTTGGCACTCAGTTTTCTTTACAGTCCAACTCTCATATCCATACATGACTACTGGAAAAACAATAACTTTGACTAGACAGACATTTGTTGGCAAAATAATGTCTCTGCTTTTTCATACGCTGTCGAGGTAGGTCATAGGTTTTCTTCCAAGGAGCAAGTGTCTTTAAATTTCATGTCTACAGTCACCATCTGCAGTGATTTTGGAGACCAAAAATATAAAGTCTCTCACTGTTTCCATTATTTTCAAATCTATTTGCCATGAAGTGATGGGACTGGATGCCATGGTCTTAGTTTTCTGAATGTTGAGTTTTAAGCCAACTTTTTTACTCTCCTCTCTCATGTTCATCAAGAGGCTCTTTAGTTCTTCTTCACTTTCTGCCATAAGGGTTGTGTTTTCTGCATATCTGTGGTTATTGATATTTCTCCCAGCATTCTTGATTCTAGCTTGTGCTTCATCCAGCCTGGAATTTTACATAATGTACTCTGCATATAAGTTAAATAAGCAGGGTGACAATATACAGCCTTGACCTACTTCTTTCCCAATTGGGAACCAGTCTGTTGTTCCATGTCCAGTTCTAACTGTTGCTCCATGTCCAGTTCTAACCGTTGCTCCTTGAATTGTATACAGATTTCTCAGGAGGCAGATCAGGCGGTGTGGTCTTCCCATCTCTTTAAGAATTTTCCATAGTTTGTTGTGATCCACACAGTTAGGGCTCCGTGTAGTCACTAAAACAGAAGTAGATATTTTTCTAGAACTTTTGTGATTTTTCGATAATCCAACAGATATTGGCAATTTTATCTTTGGTTTCTCTGCCTTTTGTAAATCCAGCTTGAACATCTGGATGTTCACGGTTCACATATTGTTGAAGCCTGACTGGGAGAATTTTGTTTTTTCTCATTTTCTTTTTTTTTTTTAAATTTTTATTTTCAGCATTACTTTGCTAGTGTGTGAGATGAGTGCAATTGTGTGGTAGCTTGAGCATTCTTTGGTATTGCCTTTCTTTGAGATTGGAATAAAAACTGACATTTTCCAGTCCTGTGGCCACTGCTGAGTTTTCCAAATTTGCTGGCATATAGAGTACAGCACTTTCACAGCATAATCTTTTAGGGTTTGAAATAGCTCAACTGGCATTCCCCACCTCCACTAGCTTTATTCATGGTGATGCTTCCTAAGGCCCACTTGACTTCTCTTTCCAGGATGTTCTAGGTGTGATCACACCATTGTGGTTATCTGGGTCATGAAGATCTTTTTTTATATAGTTCTGTGTATTCTTGCCACCTCTTAATATTTTCTGCTTCAGTTAGGTCCATACCATTTCTGTCCTTTATCGAGCCCATCTTTGCATGAAATGTTCCCTTGGTATCTCTAATTTTCTTGAAGAGATCTCTAGTCTTTTCCATTCTATTGTTTTCCTCTATTTCTTTGCATTGATCACTGAGGAAGGCTTTCTTATCTCTCCTTGCTATTCTTTGGAACTCTGCATTCAGAAGGATGTATCTTTCCTTTTCTCTTTTGCCTTTTGCTTCTCTTCTTTTCTCAGCTATTTGTAAGGCCTCCTCAGACAACCATTTTGCCTTTTTGCATTCCTTTTTCTTGGGGGTGGTCTTGATCACTGCCTCCTGTACAGTGTCATGAACCTCCATTCATAGTTCTTCAGGCACTCTTTCTACCAGATCTAATCCCTTGAATCTATTTGTCACTTCCACTGTATACTTGTAAGGGATTTGCGAAGTATAATATTTCATTTACTTCTGTTATTCTCTCAGAAGGTTACTATACTAGCTCTATCTAGTGGTCACATGCAAATATTACACTTAGCTAATAAATGTAAATTAAGAAACGTTCTAATTTGTAATTATTACTGTTAATTAATTTTTGGTAAGTGAATGCCAAATGATTTAAAGCTACAGAATTTTCACCTCATCATATTGATACTAAGCTTTCTTTGCAGTTTTTTTTTTTATTGATGTAAGAACACAGTACATGAGATCTACCTAATTTTTAAGTGTTCAATACAATATTATTAATTATAGGTATGATATTATACTACAGATGATTTCTAGGAATTTATCATCTCGTATAGCTAAAACTTCATATTTGTTGGATAATGACTCCCTAAGTCTCCCTCCCATACCTAGCAGCCAAAATTCTACTTTCTACATCTGTGTTTGACTGTGCCAAAAGTCATTTTTAAACCAAGGTTAGTTATTAAAATTAAAAATTTTGTTTGTATTTTCTTGGCATTGATTTTGATGCATAATGTAATTTAAATAATGAAAGAACTTAAAACATTTTAAAACCTCAAAATATATTTCCAAATTGGGTGAGATTATAAAATCCAGTCTTAAAACCATTATATTATTAAGTAATCATAGACATAGCAAACTGTGTCATTTTAAAAAAAATAGATGAGGAATATTTTAACCTAGTGATTCAGCCCCAATTTTTGCCTTCCATCGGAGTGACATTTTGTAATGCATTTTATTGTGAAATCAAATATTACTTGTTTTCAAAGCACTTTCACATATCTCATAAGTAACACATAATCTAATCTTGATGCCTTTATGTAAACAATACTTTGTTATCAGTTAAAAAGAATCACTTAGTTGTTGTTTTGAAAATAATAGTCAAAGATTAATGGCTTCAAAAAACAGTCTTTTATCTCATAAGGTGGTGTATCATCAAGATGGTTCTATTGATCTGGTCCAGAAGTAGTTACCATCTTTATGCATGTGTGGTCAGTTGCCAGGTCAGCTGTTTGGCCTGAGATAGTGTCAGCTGAAGTGGATCTTTTCCCAGCCTCCTCTAAGTCAGTCTGTGTTTGGGTAAGATTTCAAGAGAAAGGGAAGAAGTACACAAAGCTTATTGGTGGCACAGAATTGGAACTGGCAGCACATTACTTTTATGTGTTCTGTGACCAAAAGAAGTCATAAAGCACATGCAAGGTGAGAGGAAAGCGATTCTCTCTGATGTGAGTAACTGCAAAGTCACATTATAAAAGGTATGGATATCAGGAAAAGGGAAGAATTATGGTCATACTTTCAATCTACCACAAATTTCAAGGGATTTTAAAATAATGCTTTTTTATTTATTTTGAGTAGGAATTTCACAGATGTTCTATTCATGTAATTTGATATGAGACCTTTTTAAAGTTCATGGACAAACATCTTTATCACTAAATTTTAAGAGTGATATTGACTGTCTCTTTTTGATAGGGATGGGTAAATAAATAATATTTGTTAATAAATGAAATATAATTAATTGCAACTTTATATTTTCACCCTCATTTTAGCTCTGTGCTCCACTCCAAATCAGAGCCCTTCAGTGGAAATAAAAGCTTGAACTGAGACTCAGAGGGTGTGGGTTTGGCTCCTCTCTGATACACTTATCAGCTGTTTGGTCTGAGAAAACTCTTTTCTCCTCACTGGTACTTTGCTTGCCCCCTTGTGCGAAGAGTGTGGAACTGAATAGATCCCAAAGTTTCTTCCAACTCTTTTTTACATTTTAGGATTTCTTCTAGAATTTGTGTGTGTGTGTGTATATGACAAAACCCCACTGTCCATTGTTTCCTTTGTTAAAAGCAATTAATAATAGCTGCTAAGTGCCATGCTATTAAAAACATCTAAATATGCCTAGAGTAGGGCATGAACATATAAGCCAAACACAAGGGAATTATTTTCAGCGTCTTTGTGACAATGACCATCCTGGCTAATAGGCAGTTTTTCATTGTTGTTGTTGTTGTTTTGCAGGAGGCACACCGCACAGCTTATGTGATCTTAGCTCCCTGACCAGAGACTGAAATCAAGCCCTTGATAGTGAAAGCACAGAGTCTGAGCCATTGGACTGCCATAGCATTCCAGTATATGATAGGCTTTTAACGTGTAATTTTACAAGAACATTCCCTGAAAAGCAAAACAAAACTCCCTATTATTCCCAATGTCAATTGAAATGATACTATTGAGAAAATATTAGTACATTATCTTTGCAAATATTCATACTTTAAAATGCTAATCATACATGTATTTTGTTTATCTCCCATTCATCCTTCCATGTACCTAGCTACCTACCTATCTACCAGCTATCATCTGTTCAATTTTTATAGATTGTCTATCAGAGATGAAATTGTTAAGTCATAAATTTATCAATATATCTATCTATATATCTGTAAAATGTTGGTTTCAAAAATAAATGTACAATAGTAATATTTCCCTGCTGCTGCTGCTGCTAAGTCGCTTCAATACCAGTGTAATATAAGAGAGGTCTTCCCAGGTGGTTCAGTGGTAAAGAACCCACCTGCCAAGCAGGTGACAAGGCTTTGATCCCTGGGTCAGGAAGATTACCTGGAGAAAGAAATGGCAACCCACTCCATTATTCTTGCCTGGAAAATTCTGTGGACAGAAAGCCTGGTGGGCTATAGAGTCCATGGGGTCACAAAAGAGTTGAACACATTTTAGTGACTAAACAATATAAGAGAATAACATTAGTTGAAATTTAAACTAAGGAGCCGTGGCTGCGCGGGCACAGGAGTGCCTAGAGGAGCTATCCCACGTTGACGGTCAGGAAGGGCGGTGGTGAGGAGATACCTCTCATCCAAGGTACGGAGCAGTGGCTGCTCTTTGCTGGAGCAGCCGTGAAAAGATACCCCATGCCCAAGGTAAGAGAAACCCAAATAAGATGGTAGGTGTTGCAAGAGGGCATCAGAGGGCAGACACACTGAAACCATACTCACAGAAATCTAGTCAATCTAATCACACTAGGACCACAGCCTTGTCTAACTCAATGAAACTAAGCCATGTCCGTGGGGCAACCCAAGATGGGCGGGTCATGGTAGAGAGATCTGACAGAATGTGGTCCACTGGAGAAGGCAATGGCAAACCACTTCAGTATTCTTGCCTTGAGAACCCCATGAACAGTATGAAAAGGCAAAATGATAGGATACTGAA
>NW_011495050.1:10251938-10253353 GCF_000754665.1 Bison bison bison
ATTGGAAGTGGTCAAATAAGAGATGGCAAGAGTGAATGTCGACATTCTAGGAATCAGCAAACTGAAATGGACTGGAATCGGTGAATTTAACTCAGATGACCATTATATCTACTACTGCGGGCAGGAATCCCTCAGAAGAAATGGAGTAGCCATCATGGTTAACAAAAGAGTCTGAAATGCAGTACTTGGATGCAATCTCAAAAACAACAGAATGATCTCTGTTCGTTTCCAAGGCAAACCATTCAATATCACAGTAATCCAAGTCTATGCCCCAACCAGTAACACTGAAGAAGCTGAAGTTGAACAGTTCTATGAAGACCTACAAGACCTTTTAGAACTAACACCCAAAAAAGATGTCCTTTTCATTATAGGGGACTGGAATGCAAAAGTAGGAAGTCAAGAAACACCTGGAGTAACAGCCAAATTTGGCCTTGGAATACAGAATGAAGCAGGGCAAAGACTAATAGAGTTTGCCAAGAAAATCCACTGGTCATAACAAATAACCCTCTTCCAGCAACACAAGATAAGACTCTACACATAGAAATCACCAGATGGTCAACACTGAAATCAGATTGATTATATTCTTTGCAGCCAAAGATGGAGAAGCTCTATACAGGCAGCAAAAACAAGACCAGGAGCTGACTGTGGCTCAGATCATGAACTCCTTATTGCCAAATTCAGACATAAATTGAAGAAAGTAGGGGAAACCACTAGACCATTGAGGTATGACCTAAATCAAATCCCTTATGATTATACAGTGGAAGTGAGAAATAGATTTAAGGGCCTAGATCTGATAGATGAGTGCCTTATGAACTATGGAATGAGGTTCGTGACATTGTACAGGAGACAGGGATCAAGACCATCCCCATGGAAAAGAAATGCAAAAAAGCTAAATGGTTGTCTGAGGAGGGCTTACAAATAGCTGTGAAAAGAAGAGAAGTGAAAAGCAAAGGAGAAAAGGAAAGATATAAGCATCTGAATGCAGAGTTTCAAAGAATAGCAAGAAGAGATAAGAAAGCCTTCCTCAGTGATCAGTGCAAAGAAATAGAAGAAAACAATAGAATGGGAAAGATTAGAGATCTCTTCAAGAAAATTAGAGATACCAAGGGAACATTGCATGCAAAGATGGGCTCAATAAAAGACAGAAATGGTATGGACCTAACAGAAACAGAAGATATTAAGAGGGGGCAAGAATACACAGAAGAGCTATACAAAAAAAGATCTTCATGACCCAGATAACCACAATGGTGTGGTGTGATCACTTACCTTGAGCTTGACATCCTGTAATACAAAGTCAAGTGGGCCTTAAGTATCACTACGAACAAAGCTAGTGGAGGTGATGGAATTCCAGTTGAGCTATTTCAAATCCTAAAAGATAATGCTGTGAAATTTTTGCACTCAATATGCCAGCAAAT
>NW_011495050.1:10253453-10253869 GCF_000754665.1 Bison bison bison
TTTATGTTTATCTCTAGGTATTTTTAAGTTCGTTTGTTTTTTCTTTTGCCCAATGGTTGTGCACGATGTGTTAGTTTTTTCCACAAGTTTGTGAAATTTCCCTATTTCCTTCATCACTCAATTATAATTTCATTCCATTAAAATCTGAAAGGGCTTCTCTGGTAGCTCAGCTGGTAAAGAATCCACCTGCAATGCAGGAGACCCTGGTTCAATTCCTATTTCAGGAAGACCCCCTGGAGAAGGTATAGATTACCTACTTCAGTATTCTTGGGCTTTCCTGGTGGCTCAGGTGGTAAAGAATCTGCCTGCAATACAGGAGACCTGGATTCGATCCCTGGGTTGGAAAGATCCACTGGAGGAGGGCATGGCAACCCACTCCAGTATTCTTGCCTGGAGAATCCCTATGGACAGAGGAG
>NW_011495050.1:10253969-10254946 GCF_000754665.1 Bison bison bison
ACAAAGTCAAGTGGGCCTTAAGTATCACTACGAACAAAGCTAGTGGAGGTGATGGAATTCCAGTTGAGCTATTTCAAATCCTAAAAGATAATGCTGTGAAATTTTTGCACTCAATATGCCAGCAAATTTGGAAAACTCAACAAGTGGCCACAAGACTGTAAACGGTCAGTTTTCTTTCCAATACCTAAGAAAGGCAATGCCTAAGAACGCTTGTGCTTTTGGTATCATATTAAAAAAAAAATGTCCTTACCAATGTTAAGGAATTTTGTCTTATTATAACTTTATGATTTTAAATCTGATTTAAGTCATTAACCCATTTTTTGAATTGATTTTTGTATATGGGGTAAGGTACGCGTCCAGTTTCATTTTCTTGCATGTGGGTAACCACTTTTCTCAGCACCATTTATTAAAGAGACTATCCTTTCCTCATGTTTGTTCTTGACACCTTTATTAAAGATCTGTTGACAACAAAAGCATGGGTTTATTTGGGTTCTTTATTTTGCTCCACTTGACCATATGTTTGCTTTTATGCCAGTAACATATTATTTTGGTTACTATGACTTTATATCATTTGAAGCCAGAAACTGTGATGCTCCCACATTTGTTGTTCTTCTTCAAGGTTGCTTTGGCTATTTGGAGTGTTTCATGATTCCATATGAATTTCAGAATTTTTTTTTCTATTTCTGTAAATATTGTGTTTAAGATCTTGATGTGGATTGTATTGAACCTATGGGTCACTTTGCACAGTATGGACATTTTAACAAATTTCAAGTCACTTGCTTATTGTGACACTAATCTTTATTCCTTCCATTCAGCTAACTTTGGATTTTATTCATTGTTTTAACTTCCTTAAATTGTAAATTAAGATTGTTTGAGATCTTTCTTTTTTTATCGTATAACTTTTTAATACTAACATTTCCTCTTTGTAATGCTTTTGCTGTACTTCATAAGTTATAATTAACTATATTTTTATGTTT
>NW_011495050.1:10255046-10267187 GCF_000754665.1 Bison bison bison
AGACAGGTAAAGAATCTGCCTGCAATACAGGAGACCTGGATTCGATCCCTGGGTTGGAAAGATCCACTGGAGGAGGGCATGGCAACCCACTCCAGTATTCTTGCCTGGAGAATCCCTATGGACAGAGGAGCCTGGCAGGCTGCAGTCCATGGGGTCGCAGAGTTGGTTATGACTGAGTGACTAAGCACATAATCAGAAAAGATTCTTATTATTTCATTCTTACTAAATTTGGTAAGACTTATTATCTAACATGTGATTTATCTTGTAGAATATTCTATGTGCTTGAGGAGAAAGTGTATTTTGAAAGTTTGGGTGGAAAGTTCTGAATGTGTCTGTTAGGCTCAATTTTTTCTATAGTGTTGCTCAAGTCAGCTGTTTTCTTATTGATTTTCTGCCTGGATTTTATATTCATTACTGAAAGTGGGATACTGAAGTCTCCTTCTATAACTGTATTGATGTTAATTTGGTCTTCAGATATGTCAATATTTGATATATATTTTGTGTTCTTTAATGTTGGATATGTATACATTTACAATTGTTAGAACTTTATTTAGTGACATTATTCTAAAATGTTATTTTTCTCCTGGAAGTACATTCTTCTGTAGTGACAGCCTTTGACTTACAGCCTGTTGTTTCTGATACAGGTGTAGCCATCACTACTCTTGGTTACCATTTGCCTGGAATATAGTTTTACATCCTTTTACTATGTGTCTTTATATCTAAATTTAGTCTCTTATAGACAATTTATCACTAGTTCTTGTCTTTTTAAAAAATTCATTCTATCACTCTGGGCTTTTTGATTTGGTGATTTGATCTATTCACATTTAAGGTAATTATTGCTAAGAACTTACAATTGCAATTTTCTTATTTTTTTCTGTTTTATAGTGTTCTCTGTTCTTTTCCATTTTTGTTATTTGATTGTTTTTTGGTCAAAATTTGGTTTCATTTCATTACCTTTCATGTATCTACTAGAGGCTTCTTCTTTGATCATGAAGCTTGTGTAAATCTTTGTTGTTATAACCATCAACTTCAATTTGGTAAGAACTTAATTCACATAGAAAAACACTACACGGTTGTACTCCCCACACATATACCTTGTTTTCTAAAAGTCAGAGCTTATTTCTTTTAACATGTGAATCTGTTCTATATATTTGGTTATGGTTATTATTGTTGCTTTTAATTTTAATATTAAGGTTATATCAATACTACATTGTCAGGAGTTAAAGTGCTCTGACAGAGTTAATGTAGTCATAATAAAAATGTTTAAGCAAGCAATTACAAGCATACTTGAAACAAATTTAAAGTAGTCTCTGAAAAGAAATAGAAAGTCTTCACAAATATTGTCGGTATAAAGAAGAACCAAGTGAATTGTTAGAAATGAGTAACCTAAACAAAAACTTCAGTGAATGAACTGAAAAGCAGAATGAAGCGGCACAGGAAAGAATCAGTGAACTGTAAGACAAAACAATAGAAATAAACTAGCCTGAACAATAACAAGAACCACCCCCTTCAAACCCCTCCCCCTTAAAAAAAAAAAGTTAACGGAGTCTAAGAGGTCTGCAAGGCTATTTAAAAATTCTAACATTCATGTCATTGGCCTCCCAGGAAAGAACACAAATAACAGAGCTGAAAAGTTACTTTAAAAAAATAGCTAGGAGTTCCCATACTTGTCATCTTATAGAAATCTAGCATTTCTATATTTCTTTCAAAAATCAAAGCAAACTCAGACAGGATACCCAAAGAAATCCACATCAAGACACATCATAATCAAACTTTTGAAAATTAAGAAAAAGAAAAAATCTTAAAAGCTAGTGAGAGAAATTTAGCCTATGAATAAAAACAAGTTTAATGACAGTTGATTTCTCATCAGAAAGCATGGAGACCACAACAAAAGTGGCAGAACATTTTTCGGGTGCTAAAGAAAAGATCTGTCACACCAGAATCCTATACCCAGGGAAAACATCCTTCAGAAATGAGGATGAAAAATAGGCATTCTAAGATGAAGGAAAATGAAAGATTTTGTCTTCATTTGACTTATGTAAAAAAAAAAATGGCTAAAGGAATTCCTTTAGAAGAATTAATGGGGAGGTTTAAAATTTGTTCTTTGTTTTAGTGAAATAAACACACTAGAGAGAGAAGAAGGCAAATGTCCTAAAAGGATATCTAAAAGTGGTCTTTCCTAGCTGTTATAATTGAACAGTTTTGCTGTTAGCTGTTAAATTTTATTCATTTTCACTTTTCTTATATAATTTTTTCAAGGAATGTGTATTTGTTTTATAATCAGGCAAAACAGCAAAGCTCTTTCATTTTGAAAAACAAAAAAATCCTGATATAGCTAACAACATTATTACATCTGATTCAAATAACGACAACTTTGTGAATATTTTAAACCATTCCATCACAGTATTGATTTTTGAGAAGCAAAAGAGACAGAATGCAAAATAGAAAAGAAAAATTAAGACATAATCACACTGCACAAATATATATATTGGATCCCTGTGCTATATACACAATTCAGGCATTCAATGTATGGAAAAGGGCCAAAAGAAAGGGCACACATTTATTACAGAAATAATTTTGCCTTCAGTGACAAGTGCATATATATACAAAATTATTTGGAGAGATTTAGCTGTAAAAATCTAAACACAATTTCTTTTATAATGATACCATCAAGGGGAAGAATCAATGAAATATAATAAAACATAGTACAAAAAATAGTTGGGTTTATAAAACAAAGGATAGTTGTTTGTTCTGTAGATAAATAAAACTGTAAAGGCTGGTTTGCCCAATTGATTTGCAGGGTTTAGAATTTTATTGTTATAATGCCATGTTTCTTAGTAGAAAACTTAACAGTTTGCAATCAAAGATTCATCTGTTTAAAACTGTCTTTTGCTATTATACTATCTATACACTTTTGGGAAATGTACTACTTCTTAAATATCAAGTTTACTTATCTCACTATCATGCTAACTAAAACTTGCCTTACAGGGTTGAAGTTAGCTTAAAATATATTGATGTACAAAAATACTTAGTTTTCTTTTTAAATTTGTTCTTTTAGTTACTTCCATGTTTATTCCAATAAATATTAAAGGTTCCAAAATGTCATACAGGTGAATTTATAATATTATTTTTAAAGCTTGAGAAGGAAATGGCAACATATTGCAGTACTCTTGCCTGGGAAATCCCATGGCAGAGGGGCCTGGCAGGCTGCAACCCATGGGGTCACAAGAGTTGGGCATGACTTAGCAACTAAAAAACAACAACAATAATTTTTCATATTGATGGAAGGTATAATTTCCTATTGATAATTTTATCAGAAGTACCCTAAAAATACTTGATGAAGACTCACATATGCAGTAAATATTAAAAAATTAAAAAGCAACTCTGTGATTTAGCATAATTCAAATTGTGATAGGATATGCCCTTCTACTTTTTGATTCAAAACAAATACAAAACCAAGACAGATGAAATATGGGTAGACTTGCACCAATGATTAAAGAAATATATATACACACACTTGCATTGTGGAAAGTTTCTCTGATATTGTTCAGTTGTTAAGTCACGCCTGACTCTTGGAAACCCCATGGACTGCAGCATGCCCTGTCCTCCACTATCTACTGGAGTTTGCTCAAGTTCATATCTATTGAGTTGGTGATGTCATCTAGCCACCTCATTCTCTGCTGTCCTCTTCTCCTTTACCTTCAATATTTCCCAGCATCAGGGTCTTTTCCAGTGTATCAGCTCATCACATCAGGTGGCCAAAGAATTGGAATTTCATCTTCAGCATCACTACTTCCCACGAATATTCAAGATTAATTTCCAGTAGGATTGACTGGTTTGATCTCCTTGCTGTCCAAGAGACTCTCAAGAGTCTTCTCCAGCACCCCAGTTCAAAGCATCAGTTTTTCAATGTTCAGTCGTGTTTATGGTCCAACTCTCACATTCACACATGATTATTGAAAAAAAACATAGCTTTGCCATATGGACCTTTGTTGGCAAAGTAATGTCTCTGTATTTTAATACACTTTCTAGGTTTTTCATAGCTTTCCTTCCAAGAAAACAAGCATCATCTAATTTCATGGCTGCTGTCACCATCTGCAGTGATCCTGGAGACCAAGAAAAGAAAATATGTCACTGTTTCTACTTTTTTTCCTTCAACTTGCCATGAAGTGATTGGACTGGATGCCATGATCTTAGTTTTAGGAAGGCTGAGTTTTAAGCCAGCTTTTTCACTCTCTTCTTTCACCTTCATCAAGAGTCTCTTTAGTTCTTCTTCACTCTCTGCCATTAGAGTGCTATCATCTGCATATCTGAGACTGTTGATATCTCTCCCAGCAATCTTGATTCCCATGGACAACAAGGAAATCAAACCAGTCAATCCTAAAGGAAATCAACCCTGAATATTCATTGTAAGAGCTGATACTGAAGCTGAAGCTCCAGTACTTTGGCCCCCTGATGCAAAGAGTAGACTAATTGGAAATGACCATGATGTTGGGAAAGAATGAAGGCAGGAGGAGAAGGGAATGACAAAGGATAAAATGATTGGATGGCATCACCAACTCAATGGACATGATTTTGAGCAAACTTCAGGGGATGGTGAAGGACAGGGAGGCATGGTGTGCTGCAGCCCATAGAGTCGCAAAGAGTCAGATATGACTGAGCGACTGAAAAACAACAGTCTTGATTCCACCCTGTGACTCATGCAGTCCAGCATTTCTCATGGTTTTCTCTGCATATAAGTTAAATAAACAGGGTGACAGTATGCATCCCTGTCATGTTTCCCAAGTTTGAATCAGTCAGTTGTTCCATGTCCAGTTCTAACTGTTGATTTTTGACACACACACAGGTGTATCAGGAGGCAAGTAAGGTGGTCTGGTATTCCCATCTCTTTAAGAATTGTCCAGTTTATTGTGATCCACAAAATCAAAGTCTTTAGTGTGGTTAATGAAGAAGAAGCTGATGTTCTTCTGGAATTGTCCTGATTTTTCTGTGATGCAACAGATGTTGGCAGTTGGGTCTCTGGTTCCTTTACCTTATCTAAACACAGTTTGTACATCTGGAAGTTCTTGGTATACATATTGCTAAAGCCTAGCTTGAAGGATTTTATGCATAACTTTGCTAGCATGGGCTTCCCTAGTGGCTCAGCTAGTAAAGAATCCACCTGCAATGCAGGAGACCTGGGTTCGATCCTGTTGTTTGGAAGATCCCCTGGAGAAGGGAACAGCTACACACTCCAGTATTCTAGCCTGAAGAATTCCAGGGACTGTATAGTCATGGGATTGCAAACAGCCAGATATGACTGAGCTACTTTCACTTTGCTAGCATGGGGAATGGGTGCAATTGTGAAGTAGTTTGAACATTCTTTGGCACTGTCCTTCTTTAGGATTGGAATGAAAACTGACCTTTTCTAGTCCTGTGGCTACTGCTAAATTTTGTAAATTTGCTGACATACTAAATGCATCACTTTAATAACATCATCTTTTAAGATCTGAAATAGCTCAGCTGGAATTCCAACACCTCCACTAGGCTTGCTAGCATTACTAGTCTAGTAATGCTTCCTAAGGCCCACTGGACTTCACACTTAGGATGTCTGGCTTAAGTGAGTTATCATACCAGTGATTACCCAGGTCATTAAGACCTTTTTTGTATAGTCTTTCTGTGTATTCTTGCCACTCTTCTTAATTTCTTCTACCTTTCTTAGGTCCTTACCATTTCTTCCTTTATTGTGCCCATCCTGGCATGAAATGTTTCCTTGATATCTCCAATTTTCTTGAAGAGATTGCTAATCTTTCCCATTCTGTTGCATTCTTCTATTTCTTTGCATTGTTTATTGAAGAAGTCCTTCTTAGCTCTCCTTGCTCTTCTCTGGGTCTCTATATTCAGGTGGGTATATCTTTCCCTTTCTTCCTTGCTTTTCACTTCCGTTCTCTCCTCAGGTATTTTTCAAAACCTCTTCAGACAGTCACTTTGCCTTCTTGCATTTCTTTTTCTTCAGGATGATTTTGGTCACTACCTCCTGCACAATGTTTTGAACCTGCATCCATAGTTCTTCAGGCACTCTGTCTACCAGATCTAGTCCCTTGTATCTATTTGTCACCTCCACTGTATAACCATAAATGATTTGATTTAGGTCATAACTAAATGGCGTAGTGGTTTTCCCTACTCTCTTCAGTTTAAGTCTGAATTTTGCAATAAGGAGTTCATGATCTTGAAAGGTTGTTGCTGAACCACGCAAGACACCAGGGTTCTTGGCCTCTGGAGGAGAAGAATTCAATCCGGGGCCAGAGAGGAGGCTTGGTCACTCAGAGCTTTTGTGTAATAGAGTTTTATTAAAGTATAAAAGGGATAGAGAAAGCTTCTGACATAGATATCAGAAGGGGGCAAAAAAGAGTACCCTTTGCTAGTGTTAGCAATGGAGTTATATACTTTTTAATTAGTTATTACAGTGAATCAAAAGAATGTCTCAAGTTTGTGAAAATTTTACCTGACCCACTCCCACAATTTACATTTTAGGATAATAAGATTAGAATTTAACAATAGAAAGATCCTACCAGACCCACTCCCATAATATACATTCTAAAATGTCAGGATTAGTCAGGTTTTCAGGAAGGAGAAACTGTCCTCAAGCAGGATACATTGTTGTTGTATAATCCCAAATACAGAGTTTAAACTGAATTGTGTAATTGACTAAGACTATGCTTTTGAACTGTGGTGCTGGAGAAGACTCGTGAGAGTCCCTTGGACTGCAAGGAGATCCAACCAGTCCATTCGGAAGGAGATCAGCCCTGGGATTTCTTTGGAAGGAATGATGCTAAAGCTGAAACTCCAGTATTTTGGCCACCTCATGAGAAGAGTTGACTCATTGGAAAAGACTCTGATGCTGGGAGGGATTGGGGCAGGAGGAGAAGGGGAGGACAGAGGATGAGATGGCTGGATGGCATCACTGACTCGATGGACGTGAGTCTGAGTGAACTCCGGTAGTTGGTGATGGACAGGGAGGCCTGGCGTGCTGCGATTCATGGGGTCACAAAGAGTCGGACACGACTGAGCTACTGAACTGAACTGAACTGAAGGAATGTAGACAAAAAACTTTGTCCTTTCCTCCTCCTGAGAATTCCAGACACCTCTCTCTACTTTGAAAGCCTCAGACCCCTATCTCCTCCTTGGGGACCCCCAGACTTCTTATCAACCTGCCTAGGAATTGACTCTCTCAATCTGAGCCATAGTCAGCTTCAGGCCTTGTTTTTGCTAACTGTATAGAGCTTCTCCATCTTTGGCTGCAAAGAAAATAATCAATCTGATTTCAGTATTTACCATCCGGTGATGTCCATGTACACATCTTGTGTTGTTGGAAGAGGGTATTTGCTGCGATCAGTGCATTTTCTTGGCAAAACTCTGTTAGTCTTTGCCCTGCTTCATTTTGTACTCCAAGGCCAAACTTGCCTGTTACTCCACGTAACTCTTCACTTCCTACTTTTGCATTCCACTCCCCTGTGATGAATAGGACTTTTTGTTGTTGTTAGTTCTACGAGGTCTTTGAGGTCTTTATAGAACTGGTCAACTTCAGCTTCTTCAGCATCAGTGGTTGGGATATAGGGTTAGATTACTGTATTATTGAATGGTTTGCCTTGGAAATGAACTGAGATAATTCTGTAATTTTTGAGATTACAAATAGCACATTCCAGGTTTATTTGTTGACTACAACGGCTACTCCATTTCTTCTAAGGTATTCTTGCCCACAGTAGTAGATATAACAATCATCTGAATTAAATTCACTCATTCCCATCCATTTTAGTTCACTGATACCTAAGATGTTGATGTTCACTCTAGCCATTTTCTTCTTGAGCAAGTCCAATTTACCTTGACTTATGGACCTAACATTCCAGGTTCCTATGTGATAATGTTCTTTACAGAATCGGACATTATCTTCACCACCAGGCACATCCACAACTGAGCATCATTTCTACTTTGGCCCAGTAGCTTTGTTCTTTCTGGAGATATTAGTCATTGCCCTCTGCTCTTCCCCAGTACCATGTTAGACACCACCAGATCTGAGGGACTCCTCTCTCAGTGTCATATCTATTTGTATTTTTATACTGTTCATTGGGTCCTCACAGAAAAAAACAGTGATAGCTTGCCATTGCCTCCTCCAGCAGACTACATTTTTTCAGAACTCTGTATTATGACCTGTATGTCTTGGGTGGCCCTGCAAGGAATGGCTCAGACCTTCACTGAGTTATGAAAGCTCCTTTGCCATGAGAAGGCTGTGATCCATGAAGGGGATCTGTTTATCTAACCTATTTCTCATATGAATTTCTATGAAAATATCCTTTATTAACATAAACCTTTAATAGATTTTAATGATGTTATTTATATATTCATAGAATTTCTATGAAAATACACTTTTCTTGTCATTATAAATATATAAATAACATCTGTCAAAGGTGTTAACAATAAACTCTGTTAAAGGTTTATGTTAAAAGATCTTTAAGGAGCTATTCAAAGAGCATTATCTCCCATTACTACTTAAAGAGTTGAATCCAAATAGCATAAAGCAAAAACTCAAGTCACATTTATATCTACCTGAAAATTTTATTCAGTAGAGCCTGGGTATTTCATGTTCTGCCAAAGCTAGACTCTTTGGGTTATACTTTGGCTCCAGTGCCTACTAATTGTGTTACCTTGCTTCATACCTCCAAGATTTTCTTTTTTCATTTATATAATATAACTGTTAATGTTAGCAATTTCTAAGTATTGCCTAAGTATTGAATGAGCTACCTAATACTTAATAAGTCTTTAATAAATATATCTATCAGTATGAAAATCAATATCATTTAATTTTATTTAGGTATGATATTTAATCAAATATGTGAGTAAAATTACACTAATATTGACCAACTTTAGGTCTTTAGAACACTGACCTGCTTCTTTAATGAAAAGCACATTGTTCCTTCAGTAATATCAGAATATGTTAATCACTGTTTTTATTGTTACTAGCACTGGTACTGTTTTTATACCTTATTGTAGATCTAAAATCTATTATATGTCATCTGTCACCCCCAAATCCTTACAAACCAGTTTTTATAATTGTTTTATTTATTGATATATTTAATTTGCATATTTGTCTATTGATTCAAAACTAATTAATTCATTTGGTAATACAGCTTGAACAGAACTGGTATTATGCTTTTTAAAGTCTTTATTTATCCCATATATTTGGAATGGTTTTGGTTCATTTGGCTCCAAGGTATCAGAAAATGGATTATACACTTACTTAATTTTCATGAAACTATTTTAATATAACTGTGCATTTATTTATAAATTTCTTTGGCACAATAAATAAATCTAATGCAGCCAACCAATACAGCCCATTGCTATATTTAAAGAATACTGCAGTTATATTAACCAATAATACATTTGACATTGCAACGAACAGTTCTGGCCCCAAGTTAACTTTATTCCAAATCATTCCTGCTTATTTTTCTTAATTAATTTCCTTATCATCCTATTTTTTATCTTATATTGGAGTACATTTGATTTACAATGTTGTGCTAGTTTCAGGTGTAGATATATGCATAAATTACTTGCATATATCTATTTATAGATATATGCAAGTAATTTATGCATATAAAGTAATTTATGCATATCTCTATCCTTTTTCAGACTCTTTCCCCATATATGTTATTAAAGAGTATTGTGCTACACAATAGGTCCTTGTTGATTATTTTATATAGAGTGTTATCTATATGTTAATCCCAACCTTCTAATTTACCCCTGCCCTGCATCACTCCCATAAGTTTGTTTTCTGCTTCTTTTATGTAAATAAGTTCATTTGTAGCTTTTGTAGATTCCATATGTTGACAATATCACAGGATATTTTTCTTTGCCTGACTTATTTTTCAGTATGATAATCTCTAGATCTATTCTTGTTGCTACAAATGGCATTATTTCATTCTTTTCCATGGCTGGGTAGTATTCCATTGTATGTATGTACCACTTCTTTTTTATCCATCTATCTGTTGATAACATTTAGGTTGTTTCCATGTCCTGGAAATTGTAAATAGTGCTGCTATGAACATAGCAGGGCATGTATATTTTTGAAGTATTGTTTTCTCTAGACATATGCCCAGGAGTGGGATTGCTGGATAATATGACAGTTCTACTTTTAGTTTCTTAAGGAAGCTCCATACTGCTCTCCATAGTGGTTGAACCAATTTATAGTCTTATCAACCGTGTAAGAGGGCTCTGTTTTCTCCATAACCTCTCAAGCATTTATTGTTTTTAGATTTTTTGGTGATGGCCATCCTGAATGGTATGAGGTGGTATTTCATTATAGTTTTGATTTACATTTCTCTAATAATTAGTGATGTTGAACATCTTCATGTGCTCTTTGGCCATCTATGTGTCTTCTTTGGAAAAATTTCTGTCTAGACCTTCCACTCAGTTTTTTTATTGGGTTGGGTTTTGTTTTTTTGTTTGCTATTGAGCTGCATGAGCTGTTTGTATATTTTGGAGATTAATCCCTTGTTCATTGCATCATTTGCAAATATTTTCTCCCATTCTATGGGTTGCCTTTTTGTTTTGTTTATGGTCTCCTTTGTTGTGCAAAAGCTTTTAAGTTTAATTAGGTCACGTTTATTTTTGTTTTTATTTTTAGTACTCAAAGAAGTGAAACAAAAAAGGTACTGCTGCAGTTTTGTCAAAAAGCATTCTGCTTATGTTTTCCTCTGAGAGTTTTATAGTATTTAGTCTTGCATTTAGGTCTGTAATCCTTTTTGAATGTTATTTTGTGGATGATGTTAGAAAATGTAATTATTCTACATGTAGCTGTCTGGTTTTTCCAGCCCCACTTATTGAAGATACTGCCTTTTCTCAATTGTATGTCATTGCCTAATTTTCATAGATTAATTGACCAATAGTTGCATGGGTTTATTTCTAGTTTTTCTATCCTGTATTTCTATCTGTATTTGTGTGTGTGTGTGTGCCAGTGCCTGTGTGCTCAGTCACTCAGTCATGTCTGACTCTTCAGAACCCGCTGGACTGTAGCCCACCAGGATCCTCTGTCCATGTATTTCCCAGGCAAGAATACTGGAGTGGGTTGCCATTTCCTTCTCCAGGGGATCTTCCTGACCCAGGGATAGAACCCAGGTCTTCTGCTTGGCAAGTGGATTCTTTACCACTGAACCACCTGCAAAGCCCAAGACTACAGCTTTGTAACAGTCTGAAGTCAGGGAGTCTGATTCCTCCAGCTCCATTTTGCTTTCTTGGTTAAGCAGGACTGTGTCAAAGGGTGTCTACAGGTGGCTGTGGACTCAGAAAGTTTTTAAGCAGCCTGTCTGCTGATTACTGGTACTGTTTTCCTGCCCCTGGAGTCTTCAGCTATTGGGAAGGCTTTTGGCATCAAAATGGCACCCTCTGGGATAGATCAAAATATTAATGAGTACCCCCTAGTGCCTCTGCTTCTCTAGGAGATCCTTCAAAACCAGCATGTAGGTCTGGCCCAGGCTACCATGAAGTTACTTCCTTTATCCATGGGTCCCAGTACACAGGATATCTTGTGTGCACCCTCCAAGAATGGCTTTTCTATTTCTCCCAGCCCTTTGGGGTTCCTGTTATCAAGGATGGTTAGATTACAAAACCAAATACTTTGAATGTTCCTCTTCCTGATGGCAGACACCCAGACAAGGGAGCCTGATGTGGGGCTCAGATCTCTTACAATATAATTATTTTCCAGCTTGTGGGTCACTCCCTTGACATGTATGGGATTTAATTGTATCACGAATGCACCCCTCCTACCAGCTCATTGTGGCTTCTTTTTTGTTTTTGTAAGTAGAATGTTTCAGGAAGTTGCAGTCCTTTTTTGTCGATGGTCGTTTAGCAGTGAGTTGTGAATTTGGTGTTTTTATGGGAAGATCATGGCATCCGGTCCCATCACTTCATGGGAAATAGATGGGGAAACAGTGGAAACAGTGTCAGACTTTATTTTTCTGGGCTCCAAAACCACTGCAGATGGTGACTGAAGCCATGAAATTATTCCTTGGAAGGAAAGTTATGACCAACCTAGATAGCATATTCAAAAGCAGAGACATTACTTTGCCAACAAAGGTTCGTCTAGTCAAGGCTATGGTTTTTCCTGTGGTC
>NW_011495050.1:10267287-10272351 GCF_000754665.1 Bison bison bison
AAGGAGATCAGCCCTGGGTGTTCTTTGGAAAGAATGATGCTAAAGCTGAAACTCCAGTACTTTGGCCACCTCATGTGAAGAGTTGACTCGTTGGAAAAGACTCTGATGCTGGGAGGGATTGGGGGCAGGAGGAGAAGGGGATGACAGAGGATGAGATGGCTGGATGGCATCACTGACTCGAAGGACGTGAGTCTGAGTGAACTCCGGGAATTGGTGATGGACAGGGAGGCCTGGCGTGCTGCAATTCATGAGGTCGCAAAGAGTCGGGCACGACTGAGTAACTGATCTGATCTGATGGGAAGAAGTGTGCTCAGGTCCTTCTATTCTGCCATCCTGTCTAGAGGATCCCTAGGGAATCCCATTCCTGCTTATTTTGAAATATATCTTCTAAAATGACACTATAAGCTGAGAAAATATATTTAATTTATATACATCTAAAGCAATCACCTCTTAATAAGTTTGTTTTTGCCACTTATGGTATAATAGTAATGGCATTTTAAGGCCAAGTTCCTTTTTTTTTTTACAGGATTATGTCTATATAACTTTATTTAACTAATTTAAACCTTATTTTCCTTTTCTATATAATGAGAGATATTGAGTCCTGATTTCTTCCTTTTCAGAATTAGGTAGTGTGTTGTTTATGGGTCTGTATTCATAAGTGTAAATGTACTTTCTAAAATTCATAAATTGCACTATACTATAAAATTTACTCTAGGAATGCTCTATATGACTGTTACACTTTGAATATATCACGTACACCAAATTAGAATGTTGCTCACCATCCAGTTATATAAGGGTTAGTTAGATCATTAGCCGCTGTAGTTAACCTCCAACACACCCTGAGAAGAATTCAAGGTAGTGATCAGGAATGGGACACTATATGCTCTGGGAAAAACCGGCAGAATAGGCCATCAGATTGTTAGATATTTCAAGGGAAATGTTCATGAACCCAATATCTTAGATCTTCTCATACCAAGAAAAGCCTTAAAATCATTAATATTAATAAAGATATCTGCTCCTCATGACTAGCATCAAATATGTGTTTGATTGCATGCATCTCTTTTACCAAAGTTGTGTGAGCTCTGTCCTACGTCTTCAGAGCTCTTCCTCACAATGGAAAGGCTGGCTGCTGGGTTACACTCCTCAGCCACAAATAAAACTAAACTCACCGCTCTCATGCCATTCATTTTTTTTAGTCAAAAGAGTAAAAAAGGTGGAATTTTATAAAAATTTTAAAAATATCCATACTAATTTAAATATATAATTTACAATTTAATAAAGAAATTGTTATACCACTTCCATTTTAAATAAGAACTTTGTTTGCTCACAAATTTGTCTAATTCTTATTGTCACATAATTTGTGAGAAATGCCTACATAATAGCCAGTGTAGCAACCCAAATATCACATAAAGTATTTATTGACAAGGACATATTGACAGAGAAAGAGCCTATTTGAAAGTATGAGAAAAAATAAGATTGCATGTTACTTAATGAGGTAAGAGAAAATGTGTTTGAAATGTGGGGAAGAAAAAGAAAATAAACACTGATGTTAAGCAAGGGAGTCTGCACAAAGGAAATAATTAGACTGAAGGCAGATACATCAGGGCAAAGGGGTCTGATTTTGTGTTTCTTTCAGTATGTTATTCTTGACTTTTCTTTTTAATGGGTATTTCTAGAACAGATTCAACAGAGTACTTTTGCTGATATTCTAATGGAATGTTGAATTAAATGGATTTCTCTGACCAACCTAGATAACATATTAAAAAGCAGAGACATTTACTTTGCCAACAAAGGTCCATCTAGTCAAGGCTATGGTTTTTCCAGTGGTTATGTATGGATGTAAAAGTTGGACTGTGAAGAAAGCTGAGCACCAAAGAATTGATGCTTTTAAACTGTGGTGTTGGAGAAGACTCTTGAGAGTCCCTTGGACTGCAAGGAGATCCAACCAGTCCATCCTAAAGGAGATCAGTCCTGTGTGCTCTTTGGAAGGACTGATGCTGAAGCTGGAACTCCAATACTTTGGCCACCTCATGCAAAGAGTTCACTCATTGGAAAAGACACTGATGCTGGGAGAGATTGGTGGCAGGAGGAGAAGGGGACGCCAGAGGATGAGATGGCTGGATGGCATCACCGACTCGATGGATATGAGTTTGGGTGGACTCCGGGAGTTGGTGATGGACAGGGAGGGCTGGCGTGCTATGATTCATGGGGTCACAAAGAGTCAGACACGACTGAGCAACTGAACTGAACTGATATTTACATTAACATATATGTGATTTATGTTACTTTTCCTTTTACTCAGAGAACTTGATTTTTTATAAACTTATTTTCTCTTTTTCCTTTTTCTATAATTATGGTCTTCTCCTCTGGAACCCTCAGTTCAAATCTGTTTGTGGGCAAAACAAGTAGTACTTAATATATAGTAGTTAATTCAATCCCACTATAACTCAGGAAGCAGCATATACTGCTTAGTGCCTACACTACATTCAGTATGAGTAACAATCTCTTCTCTAAATATAAGGTATATTTTAAATATACATTATATTCCTATTTCTAAAATCATTATGACAAAGATCCAATATTTTATATTAAGAAACTCATTATGTAAGTAGGTATTTTAACATTTTTATCTGACAGCATTTTCTAACCTATACCTTATTATTATAATTATATGCCAATTTTGTTCAATGAACTTTCATCCCTCTACTGTATTTAAACTATAGCACATTTTCACTGTATAGCCACTTTCTACTGTGCCATTTATATTTTTAAAATATTAGTGCATTTTATAATTTTAAGGGTGTGTATGTAATGGCTAACAATGACTTTCAGGATCATATATCAACTGATCTTAAAGAAGTTTAAGAAAGTCTTTTTCTTAGTTCAACAAAAATGGTGAGTCTTTTCTAAATTAATAAAATAAAGCAGTACAAAAGGACTAGAAAGAAAAATCACCCACTTTCATACCCTGAATAAGAAAATTGCATTCAGTGATTTTAAAGCACTTTTCCTATAAATTATATTCATGTATCTTCAAAACACCTACTCCCACTTTTCACCTACATTGTTCTGTGGTTATTAACACTAGTTATGAATGGTGTTGAAGAATTACATTTCAAAATCTTACTGAATAACATGTTTGAATAGATTGTGTGTTCTGTCAGGAATAAAAGCTACTTTTTTTTTTAAAGCATTTGACTAAAGAAGAGAGTTTTAGTTTTGTCAGTTCAAGACTACAGAGATAGAAGATTTATCAGAATTAAGAATCTATTAAGTCTGCTTCCTGATGAGATGCAGCGGAGATGGTGAAAGCAATCTACATTAGTTCCAGATCCTAAGTGAGGATTATATGTGAGACTGGTCTCTGAAAGGGGAATTTATGAAATTAAACAGCTTTTGAGACTATCATTAAGTTAACATATCTACTGTGTCCATTGGGTCCCCTGTGGGGTAGAAACTTAGATAGAATTAGGAGTGTAAGAGGTTTATCAAGGAGTAATGACTGTGAAAGATAAAAGGGAGATGATTAGCAGGATTCAGCAGGGAAAGTCTTTGGACAGTCTGGAGAGCTGACACCTGTGCAGCAGGAAGGAAAGGGAGAGAAGCAGGAGTAGGCATGGAGATCATGGTGCAGATATGACAGATTCTTAGCTACCATAATAGGAACTTCAGAACAAAGAGTGCCCTTTAGAGGAGTCCCACAGTTGGCAAAAGAATCCAAGCTCTAGCACCTCTAACAGGCTTATTACTCAGCTGATTTGTCCAGCTCACTGGTGATTTCTTTCTTGACTGAAGATCTGAGCAGCACACCTCCCGTTCATTTAAGTCTATCCCTTGTGCCTTTTACATATTGGCAGGGGCTTCTTCGAGATTCCAATGGACCACTCTTTCTGAGGAAAGGCTTAAAAGAGGGAAAAGAGTGGAATGACACTACACAACTCATCACTTCTGTGAGATCAGATATGTGACTGGTACTTATCACCTTCCTTCTCCTCTAACCATTCTAATTCTCTTTGCTCTGAGTTATCACCTCCACTGATCTCATGGCTTATCTGATGGTGCTACTCAAATCCTCCTTAAGAATTCAGAACTTCTATGAATCATTCCCTTGTTAGACTAGGATTGCTGGGCTTATCCTTGTATTCACATTTGAGAAGGGAATAAGAGGAAGTTGCAAGGGCTCCATACATAGTCCTCCTTTCAATTGTTCAACATCAGCCCCATTTCTTTCTGCTGATCAGAGTCAGATGTCTCTGCTTACATGGTAACTCTTCTTCTTGTCTGTATATCCCTATAAGAAAGAAGTGAAAAGTGCCCAGGTGATGGCTGTAGCTTATAACTCATTAGAGCCCTTGTATGCTGCTGGACAAGAGAAGGTTTCATTTTTAGACTAAGACCACTAGCTCTTCATTTCTGAGAGGTGTGAGGATGGGAAGAATTAATTAGTTACCCAGTGGTTCATGAAGAATAATTGGTAATTGAGACACTCATTCTTTCATCCTTTGGTCTTTACCCTATATCTTGGAGGATATTGCCACTAAGAAGGCACTGCAGCTGCACCTGTCATAAGCCTTTCCAATGCTCCCAGTCCAGTTGCTTCTGGATGGTACCTTATATGATAAATCCAGT
This sequence comes from Bison bison bison, assembly GCF_000754665.1. Taxonomy (NCBI): domain Eukaryota; kingdom Metazoa; phylum Chordata; class Mammalia; order Artiodactyla; family Bovidae; genus Bison; species Bison bison. The sequence goes on from NW_011495050.1 coordinate 10,271,917, forward strand.
GAACTTCCATCGTAAATTGATTTAGTCCCCAAACCCTACTCTGAGTCTGCTGTGTTAGTTAAATCCTCTGAAAAGTAGATGCTGATATAGAATTATGAATGGAAGTGGCCTATTGCAGGTGTATGCCTATAAAAGACAAAGGGAAGATGAAACAAGAGTGATTAAGGAGAAGCTCAGATTATTATGCAGATGTGTCTCTGCCAACCCAATGGAGAGCTCCAAAGCAAAGATTAACTGGTAAATCAGCTGCATAGTAGACAGAAATTGTGAGGTCCTAGTAATCCTGGAAGAAACACAAGCTGGAATCAACATTGCCGGGAGAAATATCAATAACCTCAGATATGCAGATGACACCACCCTTATGGCAGAAAGTGAAGAGGAACTCAAAAGTCTCTTGATGAAAGTGAAAGTGGAGAGTGGAAAAGTTGGCTTAAA
>NW_011495050.1:10272451-10286195 GCF_000754665.1 Bison bison bison
CTTATGGCAGAAAGTGAAGAGGAACTCAAAAGTCTCTTGATGAAAGTGAAAGTGGAGAGTAAAAAGTTGGCTTAAAGCTCAACATTCAGAAAACGAAGATCATGGCATCTGGTCCCACCACTTCATGGGAAATAGATGGGGAAACAGTGAAAACAGTGTTAGACTTTATTTTTCTGGGCTCCAAAATCACTACAGATGGTGACTGAAGCCATGAAATTAAAAGATGCTTACTCCTTGGAAGGAAAGTTATGACCAACCTAGATAGCATATTGAAAAGCAGAGACATTACTTTGCCAACAAAGGTTCATCTAGCCAAGGCTATGGTTTTTCCTGTGGTCATGTATGGATGTGAGAGTTGGACTGTGAAGAAGGCTGAGCACCGAAGAATTGATGCTTTTGAACTGTGGTGTTGGAGAAGACTCTTGAGAGTACCTTGGACTGCAAGGAGATCCAACCAGTCCATTCGGAAGGAGATCAGCCCTGGGATTTCTTTGGAAGGAATGATGCTAAAGCTGAAACTCCAGTACTTTGGCCACCTCATGCGAAGAGTTGACTCATTGGAAAAGACTCTGATGCTGGGAGGGATTTCGGGCAGGAGGAAAACGGGACGACATGAGATGGCTGGATGGCATCACTGACTCGATGGGCGTGAGTCTGAGTGAACTCTGGGAGTTGGTGATGGACAGGGAGGCCTGGCATGCTGCGATTCATGGGGTCGCAAAGAGTCGGACATGACTGAGCGACTGATCTGATCTGATCTTAGTAATCCTCTTGTGTTTGATCATTAGCTGGGGTTGCCAGGGAAGACCACCACCACAGATGGAAAACCATGGAAAAAAAAAAAATGGGTATATGCCATAGCCTTCTAGGGTTTAGGAATTCTAAGTTTCTTTGCCTTGTTGCTGAGAACAATCAGGCAGGAGGGGAATAATGGATCTTATGTGGTGCCCCCTAAAACAGTTAAGTTTGAGGCTGTCAGTTAACTGCACTCTTTGTGCAAGTACTAACTTGATGGGATATCTGAGCAGAGAACACCTCTTGGCTGGCATATTCATGGTCCCAAACAAAATGGCTGAAGTTAGTTAATTGCATTCCACATACAAAATAAGATATTTGGTATATACTTTGCAGTTTACTATGAATTTTGCAATCCAAGTTTGAAAAAACCCGTTAAGAAGCGAAATTCTATTATTGTGAAAGTATTTTACTTATGTAACTATAAATAAATCACAATGGAGAAGAAAAAATACAATTTTATTGTATTTAAACAATCCTCACAGGAAAACTGGGCATGTATATATTTCAGTGTGCTTTTCTAATATCTTAGAAACATTATTAGATGTACATAGATTAATAATGCTATTTAATTTTTCTGTATCTATTAACTTGAGCCTGATTATAAATATGAAATAGAGAGCTCATATCTTGCAAATGACGCTAAACATACATGCATGTGTGCTAAGTTGCTTCAGTTGTGTCCGATGCTCTGTGACCCCATGGACTGTACCCTGCCAGGCTCCTCTGTCCATGGGATTTTCCAAGCAAGAGTACTGGAGTGGGTTTCCATGCCCTTTTCCAGGGCATCTTCTTGACCCAGGGATAGAACCTGTGTCTTAAAAGTTTCCTGCTTTGGCAAATAGGTTCTTTACCTCTAGTACCACTTAGGAAGCTCATGTATCCAACAGCAAACACTGGTAATAATAACATTTAAGTTAATTTTAACAACCACTTTTCCAGTCTTTTATGCAGTAGGCACAATGCTAGAATTGAATAGTCAAATGAAATACTGCCTTCAGTGTGACTTCATTCCAAGTCCAATGAGAAAGATAATGATGCTATGGGCCTTCACTTAGAGACAAAATATCTGGGGGAAATGAGGCTTAATAAAGGATGTGAGGTTTGAGAAGTGACAAGACAAATGTATCAAATTTCAGTAATATCAACAAAGATAGGAAGCGTGTTTAGATGACAAAGACAAACCAACGTATAAATAGCAAAATAGGAAATTCACAGTAAATGCAAACCAATGCTTAGATCTTAAAAAGTTTTGATGTGTAAAATGAAATTAAGGCTTACTTAAGTTTAGAGCATTGCATGATTAAACATTTTTCCACAGGGCACATTTTAAATCATATATCCTTGTTATAAATTCAAGGTTGAACCTATTTTAAAATGCTTTTGTTAGGTAAAATAGGAAAAAGGAATCCAGAATGGCAGTGGCTAAAAGACAAAAATGGGAAAATCATGCAAAAATAGAACAACGGAAGGTCCTTGGACCTGAGAGAGGACCTCAGGTAAAATAAACAGCCCTCCTGGCTAGTCCAATTTACATAGGGCAGGCTCGGGGGGTGGCGGGGGGAGAAAAAACACATAAAAAGAGGACCCAAAATTGAGCCAGGGGCTTCTCTTTTCTTCAAGTCTTTTGGGTTGGCCCGCCCTCATGCTAGCCTAGAAAATCCCATAGATGGAGGAGCCTGGTAGGCTGCAGTCCATGGAGCCGCTAAGAGATGGACACGACTGAATGACTTCACTTTCACTTTTCACTTTCATGCATTGGAGAGGGAAATGGCAACCCACTCCAGTGTTCTTGCCTGGAGAATCCCAGGGATCGGGGAACCTGGTGGGCTGCCTTCTATGGGTTTGCACAGAGTCGGACACGACTGAAACGACAGCCTCAGCAGTATGCCTAGAGGATGTGTTTTCCTTTGCTTTCTAAATAAAACTGAACTGTAACATGGGGCTGTAACATTGGTCCATCCGTCGCTTCAAATTTTGGCTGTGATGATACAGAACTGAGGAAATTACATATGTCAAGGGAGTGTGTAATTTCCTCAGTTCTTTATCACAGCAGCAAAAATTTGAAGTGATGGACAGACCAGCGTTATAGCTCAGTTTTATTGGCAAGCAAAGGGAAATACATCCTCTAGGTGTGAGGGTGGGCCAACACAAAAGACAGGAAAAGAGAAGCCCAAAGCTCAATTCTGGCTTCTCTTTTTATATGTTTCTTCTCTTCCCCCAAGCCTGCCCTGTGTAAACTGGGCTAGCCAGAAGAGCTGTTCCTTTTACCTGAGGTCCACACTCTGGTCCTCAGACCTTCCTTTGTTCTATTTTTGCTGGCTTTTCCCTTCTTTGTCTTTTAGCCATTGCCATTTTGGACTCTCTTTTTGTGTTCTAACTACCTAACTCTTGGAAAGGGAAAATAAAGTGTTTCGTATCACTGTCTGTGTGAAGAGTGCAGCTCTGTATAACTAATCAGCACATTCTGGACAGACAAATAACTACCATGTCCCTTCATCTGGACATTGTTGAGTCATTTAGTAGAATAAATGCTGGATCTTGGAGCTAGAGAAGAGATCTAGGAATAGATAGTAAAGCTAAGAAAATATTATTCATTTGAATTTGGAATTCAATATAAAACAAAGGAACGAGTTGTGTTGGTGCCACAAAAAGGCACACACAACTAGGAAAGAGTAAGAATTGAATCCTAAGAGCACAGTAAAGTTACTAATAAAATATTTAATACTTTAACTCTAGATAGCAAAAGTCTGTATCTCTTAATTATTTTCCAATACAGTTTCAAAATCTTTAATTTCTACTTTATTAGAATAAACTAGATGTGATAAAAGAGTTTGAGCACTCTAAGATGGGAAAAAAGTAGTACAAAAGCCAGAAAAGGCTGTTCACAAATGCATACATGTGTCAGTGGTAAGCTTAAAGTTTTAATTGTAAGGACACCAAGGTGGGAAGGGAGGTGGGATGAACTGTGATTGGGATTGACATTTATATACTATTGATACTGTGTATAAAATAGATAACTAAAGAGAACCTACCGTATAGCACAGGGAACTCTACTTAATGCTCTGTGGAGACCTAAATGAGAAGGAAATCCAAAAAAGAGGGGATATATATATATATAAACACACACACACACATATATATATATATATATATAAACACACACACACACACACACACCCATCAAGGGATCCAGTGGATAAAGGACATGTGGTAGATATATCTAACAGAATATATTTTCAGGCTTAGAAAAGAAATCCTATCATTTGCAACAACATGGGTGAACCCAGAGAGATTATGCTAAATGAAAAATTAGAGAAAGACAAATACATAGGCTCTCACTTTCATATAATAGAATTTTAAGAAGCCAAACTTCTAGAAACAGAGAAGAAAGGTGGTTGTCAGGGACTGGTGGGTGATGAAGATAAGGAGATACAGTTCAAAGGATATAAATGTCCAGTTAAATGAGAAATAAATTCTAGGAATCTAGTGTATAATGTGACTATAGTTAACAATATTGCAGTGTAGATTTAAAAGTTGCTGAGTAGAGCTTGAATTTTCTTACCCTAGCAACAACAAAAAAGGTTAATTGCATAAGTTGAGGAATGTGTTAAATAACTTTGTTGTAGTAAACATTTCTCAGTATATAACTGCACTAAATCATCACTCTGTATGTCTTATATTTACACAAGGTTATATATCAAATATACCCCAATAAATCTGAAGAATAATCAAGGCAAAGGATAAAATCCCTTGAGGCCTGAATCTTATCACTCTCTTCAACATTTGAAGATGCTTTTCCTAATGATTTCTGTACGCTAAAATTCTTAATGGTCTACCATAATGACTATTGTCAGAACACCTAAATAAATACTTTACATACTTAGGCTGATTCAAGAATAGGAAGGAGAACTCAGAAAACAATCATTCCCTAAGTACCTGCTGTGCTGCCCTGTGCTTAAGAGTCTGACTGTTTGTTCTTCCATGGACTATAGCCCGCCAAGCTCTTTTGTCCATGGGGATTCTCCAGGCAGAAATACTGGAGTGGGTTGCCATGCTCTCCTCCTGGGGATCTTCCCAACCCAGGGATTAAACCCAGGTCTCCAGCATTGCAGGTGGATTCTTTACCATATGAGCCACCAGGGAAGCCCTAAGTGCCTACTCTAATATATTAATGATTTGCAACATCCCAGGGACTTTGAATAATTTCTTTCGTGCTAAGTCACTTCAGTCGGGTCTGACTGTTTGTGACCCCATGGACTGTAGTTGCATGGCTCTTCTGTGCATGGGATTCTCTAGGCAAGAATATTGGAGTGGGTTGCCATTTCAGTTTCTCAAAAATACTAAAAATTACCATGTGACCCAACAATTCCAGCCTTGGGTATTTATCCATAAAATACTAAAAACAGTAATTCAAAAAGATATATATACCCCAATATTTACAATTGCCAAGATATAAAAGCAACCAAAGTGTTCATCAGTAGATGAATAGATAAAGAAGATGTGATACATACACCACACACACGCAACTGAATACTACTCAGTTATACAAAAAGAACACAAATTTGCCATTTGCAATAGCCTAGATACACTTAGAGGGTTTTATGTTAAGAGAAATAAGTTAGAGAAAGACAAATACTGGGTGATATCACTTATATGTGGAATCTAAAAAAGAAACCAGTGACTATAACAAAAAAGAAACAAACTCACAGACATAGAGAACAAATTAGTGGTTGCCAGAGGAGAGAGAGAAGAAGATGGGCAATATAGGGGTAGGGGATAAAGAGATACACACTGAAGTATAAAATAAATAAGCTATATATAGTACAACACAGGGAATGTATATATATAGCCAATCTTTTATTTTACCTATAAATGGAATACAGCCTTTAAAATTGTGAATCACTGCATTGTACATCTGAAAAATTATGTAATATTGTAAATCAACTATACCTCAATAGAAATAAATATTCACAATAGTCTTACCCTTTTGCCACTGGTAAAGCTGAGACTCTGGAGTCTATCTTGCCAATGATTACAGAATTAGAGACTAATCAAACTGAATTCAAATAGAATTATATTATTTTGACCATCTTTAAAATTTATTCAATATATCTTCACTATGTGTCAAATGCTGTGGTAAGCACATTCATGTATTTTATCCAAATCCTTACAATTAGCCAATGCAATACATACTTGTGAAAAATTATCTTTACAAGGTGAGGAACTGGATATTTATGTATGTTATGCATCTAGGAACAAATGGATTGAGATGCACAGCTATGTTATATTTTATTATGTATAAAGTCTCAAATTCTTGCCTAAAAATAAAGGGAAAGTCTCATCCTACAAATTTCATCACATTGGTTCATATGGGATTACATACTTTTTTATCTTTCTTAATTGTGTCTGTTGAGGTATTACAAGCCAAAAATGGAAAAGAAACTCAGTATGTATATGTATATATCTGTGTCCTGTTGCTGTCCACCTGAAACTATCACAACACTGTTCATCAGCTATACTCAAATACAAAATAAAATAATTTTGAACACATCCTATGTTATAGGTATCATGGTGATTTATAGGATGCTAATTAGCAACTTATTGACCAGAGACATATTAATATGTCTTTTGCTACCCAAACATTATTGACTGGAGACATTTCAATATTCATTTACATAACGAATCACTGGCCACAGGCATTATTTCTGCAAAAACCCTCCAGTTAATAGTGTTAATGAAGAATTTTAAAGCAGTTATATGTTTTTTACAAATGAAACATAGGGAAGAGCTATAGAACTTAAACTGAAAGTGTTACTCAAGAAAGTTTTCTAGAGACTAGAGTTGAATCTTGACAGTAATAGGCCAGATGAAGACGTAAAAGGAGCACATTTTAGGCAGAATACAACAACATGAACAGAAGAAGCCATCTGGCAAAGGAAGAAGCTGAAAAGTAAGTAATGGCAGGATAGCCCAGAGCCTCTTATACCATGACGAAGACCTAAGGCTACACACCGTAATAAGTATGAACGTAAAGCTACACACCATAACAAGTATGGGCCATAAGAGGTTTTTTCAGCAGAATGTTACAGAGTCAAATGTGTGTTTTAAATAGATCATGGCAACTAAAGAGAGCAGATTGAAACGAACCAGTTCGGGTCAATAATTTAAGCAAGAAATGAGGTCCTAGGAATATATAATTGTAGTGAGTATGGAATAATGGGATAGATTAGTGGCAATTTGACATATTTGAAATAACAGGAGAGATCAAAATGATTTTCATTTTTCTGGCTCAAGCAACTGGGATAATTATGGTGTAATCATTACTTATGGAAAAAACAGGGAACTTTCACTAGCAAATACAACCTATCTCATGAATGTGATTGTTTATGTAATCCAAAAAACATGTAAAAAGTAAAATAGGAAATGATTCATTCAACTACAACTTTTAAAATTTTCTCTGAATTAACTGGTCAAAAATCATGTATTTGTGGAAATATTACCAATAGATTTAAAATAGCCCTGCTAACAGATTCCTTAAAATTTTTTTCTTTGGTCTGTGTCTAGTATCAATTTTCATACTATGAAAAGGTCTTAATTTGTTTTGGCAATATTCATTAATGAATTTTGAGTATGATCCCCATCTACCAGTTAACCCAAATCCAAACCTGCAAATTCTATATCAGATAATGGACTGTAATTTCTAAAATCTTAAGTCCATTCATTCCTGGGTGCATAGCCTCTTTGAATGCTCTCTTTTAAATATACCTGTGATATTTAACGAATATTGCCAAGACAAATTAAGTAAATTTCGTAACACAAGATTATAATAGTAGGCTCAGACCAAGGACAAAATGATAAGAACTCTTGATAGTGGAACCATCAGCAGCAGTTCTAGTGAGCAGAATAAAAATGTGACTTAAATAGTGTACCCACATTGAAATCCTCTCTTGTATAGCCAACCAGAGGTATTTTTTTTAATGTAAAAGAAGAAATATTTAATTGCATTCAAAATTCTACATAGTTATATTTCTAAAACTTATTTCATGTCATTGAACAATTAATTTTCACATAAAAAATTTCTCCTTGAACTCTGTAGCACCCTACTCAACAAAAAGAAGCTCTTTTTTGAATTATAATTTCCCCATGTCTATCATAAATTTTCTATTTTGATAATATTTTAAGTGTTATTTACCATTCCTTCTCTTTCATTATGTATAATACTTATAAGAATTATTGTGGGTTCTGTCATCGGGTTTTTGTGTTTGTTGTTGTTTAGTTTACTTCCCTGGCACAAAATTCTTTAAAAATAATCTTTTTTTAAGAGTAAAAAAATTAATTACAAAATAAGACTCCAGATTTTAGTAGTTTATTGATTTGTTAGTTAATTTTTCGCAAGGTGAGTCTTTTTGAGAAGAAAGACATGTGTATCATACACTTCTGTGTTCCTAATGATACATTTTAGAGAAGATCACTCATCAGGATCATTAGGCCATATTTGCATTAAATTTCCCTTGAAGATTCACAAAAAGTATTTTTCCTCATGTACATTCAAATTTAAATATTTATATAATGTTTTAGCTTCAAACAGAGGTCTGCACTTAAATGTACATGAGCTAGGGCTTCCCTGTGGTCCAGTGATTAAGAATCCACCTCGCATAACAAGGGGCACTGGTTCTATTCCCGGTCCAGGAAGATTGCACATGCAGCAGAGCATGTACACCACAACTTCTGAAGTCCATGAGCCTAGAGCGCATGCTCTGAAGCAAGAGAAACCACTGCAATGAGAAACCTGCACACCACAACAAAGAGTAATCCCCGCTTGTAGCAACTAGAGAAAGACTGTGTGCAGCAGCAAAGACCCACCACAGCCAAAAAATAAAAAAGAATAAATCTTTTTAAAAATGTATAAGGGCCAGAATATTAACATAAGTGAATAAAGGGAGAAGGTATGTGGCAATAAGCAGCGATAAGAATGAGCCACCGTTATGAAGGCACAAAATTCCATGTGTGTGTGAGATAGATTTACACAGCACCAAACTAGTCTGTCAGAAGAATTAGGTTTGAGCTATTTTAGAAGATTTTATATACAAATCTTTGGAATCCCAGGATTATAGAATTCCAGAGTTCCAAGAGTGATTTTTTTCCTCATCTACAAATTCCTTTAAGTTTTAAAAAGAGTAAGTTATCTCATAATATTAGTATCAAAGAAGAAACAAAGGTATAAAAGTAACTTATTGGAATGAGTTAGTCCAAAACTCTTTTCAGAATTGTATTTTTTCTACATTTACCAAAGTGACTTTTTAACAAGAGTAAGAAGCCATAAAAAGTATACAGCTGGAAAATAGAATACTTTAGAGAAGAAAAATCATAGAATAATCATATAATCAAATCATACTTCTCATGCCCTTTTAATATAATGTGCTATTTTCTCTTCCTGCCTGAGCAAGTCTCTTGAACTCCCAGATAAAAATGTAAGCAATGTGATAGGGATTTATAACCTCCAGGAAATTGTTTGATTGTATCGATAAAAGAAATAAGCTCTAGATATTTTACAGCCTAGAAATGTAGTTTTCAGAGGTGTCATTGAATATGTCTTCCAATATGAGACACTATATAATAGTTAATATAGCCACAGAAATGCAAGGTTGAAAATCCTAGAATGAAAAATATATATTAATTGAAAAGTAAATTTCCCCTGGAAAAAAAGAGTCACATAAGGACACTGAATGACATAAGAAGAATTGATTTCTAAACTTCTAAAAGCAATTTTAAATGAGTCCCAACTTTTTTTTAAAGGTTGCAGTATATTAAGTTGTCTTAAAATACTAGAAATTATTTGGGGGTTTGCTAAAACAGAAGAGAATAGTTGGTTACTAAATTTTATCTACTCATTCAAAGTGAAGAAATTCTATATGGCTAAACCAGGTTATGTGTTATTCTGTTTGTTATCAAAGTATAGATGATTTATAATACTATATATGTATTCAGATGTGTAGCATTGTGATTCAGCATTTTTACAGATTATATTTTACAGGGGGGAATTACAGGGGGAAGGATAGATAGAGACTGCTTCCCTGGTGGTTCAGAAGGTAAATAACCTGCCTGCAGTGCAAGAGAACTGGGTTTGATCCCTGGATCGGGAAGATCCCCTGGAGAAGGGAATGGCAACCCACTCCTATATTCTTGCCTGGAGAATTCCTCATGCTATATAGTACATACTTGTTGTTTATTTTATAAAATAAACATAGTATAAAATAATAATAAAATATACATAGTATAAAATAGTTTGCAGGTTATACATTAATAGTAGTAGACAGCACAAACCAAATAGATTGGAAGCATGAATCCCCACGGTATTGACTAACAGATCCTCAAATGGTTCTTGATCCTTGTTGGGCAAATCAGTAAAAACAAGCCTATGTCAGAACTGAGACAGCAGATGAAAGATCAGATAATAATAATCTGGCAATAAAGCAGGCTCTGATAGAATGGCAGTCTAGACAGATTTTTTTTTTTTTTCCCCTCTCTGAGGAGTATGTGTTAACATTTATTACTAAAATATTGATTGAGCAAATCTCATAGCCAAACTATGCTAGGCTGTGAAGAGATGATGTAAATACAACAGTTTCTGGATTCAATATCTTAATTTCAAAATGAAAATGCATACATAATAAATGACACTGAGAAAATGGAGAAGGCATGGTTAAAGACTTTTGCATAATTAATCAATTTCATTTCTGTTTAACATTGGATTATTTGAAGGTAAGTCATAAAATCTAAGTTATTTTTAAGATACAGATTAAGTATACTAGAATGAAATTAAGGGAAAAAATCTGTGGTCAATATAAGAATAGCTTAAGAATAGCAAAATAAACAATTTTTGCTGCATATGAGATAATTTTATATATAAATTAATCCTTGGATGAATCAGGTTTAAGATTATCATTTACACATGATAACTACACATAAACCAGTTGTTTTACTGTACATTGAAAATATGCCTGTAATGTCCTACATGTACCTTGTTTATGAAGAAATGACATTTAACTCATCTGTTTGGAATCTATCCTATTCTTAAGTATTTAAGATTTATAACTTTTATAAATAAAAGCTTAAGAATCAAAGGAATTTTTAAATATTCTGACATTAGATATAAGAAGCAAAACAAATAATGTGCATTAGATATATATTTAAAAGGTCATCAGTTTATTTATGAAGTTAAACCAAGTGCAAATACAGTTTTCTCTGGTCAGTAGTTTTAGAACTTATGTGAAAGTTAAAAAACAGGAGATGTAGTCATCTCTCAATTTTTATAAATTAAAAAAATTCACAAATTATAACTTTAAAAATCAAATATATTAACCAAAGGAGTTCAAAATTTTACCCTGTAATTTCTAGCCACCAAAACAAAAGCAAACATAGTTATTGAATATACATAACCTAGCATACCAATATGGAGAAGGCAATGGCACCCCACTCCAGTACTCTTGCCTGGAAAATCCCATGGACGGAAGAGCCTGGTAGGCTGCAGTCCATGAGGTCGCTAAGAGTCGGACACGACTGAGCGACTTCACTTTCACTTTTCACTTTCATGCATTGGAGAAGGAAATGGCAACCCACTCCAGTGTTCTGGCCTGGAGAATCCCAGGGATGGGGCATCCTGGTGGGCTGCTGTCTATGATCCTCTATGAAATTGACCTTTATAACATGTTGATATTAAAAATAAATATTTTCTTAGATTCTTAAAGAAGTGTTATTTGATAGCTAAAAAGGAAGCCAGTAAACCAAATGATAAATTGAAAATCATAAATAAATTGTCCAATTCTTTGTGACCCTATGGACTGTAGCCCATCAGGCTTCTCTGTCCATGGGATTTTCTAGGCAAGAATAATCGAGTGGGTTGCCATATCCTTCTTCAGGGAAACTTCCCAATCCAGGAATAGAACCCATCTTTCCTGTGTCTCCTGTATTGCAGGTAGATTATTTACTGCTTGAGCCATTGTGGAAGCTTAAATGGTAATAGCAGACCAAATTAACATAGTACAAATAGCAACAAAGACGTCATTCATTTAGTACAATAGTCTGCATACTAATGTGATTTAAGTGAAAATAGTAAAAGCTACATATGTGAAATGATCAAATGGATAAAATGTTGACATAAACAAAATAAATCTATGAAGACAGCATATGAATTTAATAGAACTTTAACTAAAAAGGGTAACATAATACAAATAATATGAAGACATATTTGACTAGAAAAATAACTTTTAAAATAAATGGAAAAAATTGAAGGATACATGGAAGATTACTGTGTGATTATTAAGTGATACTAGAATATAATTTTAATCATTTGAAAATAATATAAAACAGCCTTTGTGTGTATGTGTGTGTGTACTCAGTCATGTCTGACTCACTGAGATCCAATGGACTGTGGTCAGCCAGACTCCTCTGTCCATGGGATTTTCCAAGCAAGAATCCTGGAGTGGGTTGTCATTTCCTTCTCCAGATAAGAGAGCCTACGTAAAACACAAATGTTTTTCTATTTATGAAAACATGCTATAATCTAAAAGGAATTAGTAACTGACCAAGATGTATGAAGCAGATCTTTCTCATATATAACCATCAGACTATAGTCTCAAAAACAGCTTGCAAGACATTTGGGAGATATAAATGTGATTACAAACAACAGTGTTCATATATGAAGACCCAAATATACTAGATAGGACAATCTGTGCACTGAATTTTAAGTAAACCAAAATACATTTTGGTGCCTGTCTTTGCTTCCTGAATAGGCTCTGAGGAAAGCAGTTGTTAAATAAATAACATTATTTTATTTTGTTATTCCTTCTATCTTCCATTTCTTTGGGGTTGCCTTCTTCAACCTCATCCCAGTTTCTCAAACATTTTATCATGACATCTTTCCCAATTTTCCTTCTTCTCATTAATACATATTTTCTCAGTAATACTGCCTAAGATCTGTATCATTCAAGACATTATCCACTGCAGTTCAAGGAAATTTTACATGAACCTATCAGGTGCTTCATTTTATGTTAATCTTTATGAGTTATGTTGGATCCTTTAAATTGAATATGCCAAAATTCAACTCTTATAGAATTTTAAAAGATGGCAGTAATTAAATAACAGTATCTTATTTTAAAATTTAATATTTATTTTGTATTGCTATATTTTCATCATTGGCTAAGTTTAATACATAGCACTCATAGTACAACTGTTATCCCAATTTTACATATGAGAAATAGGTTTAGAAATATAATCTTTCCAAAGTTACACAGATATTAGGTTACAAACCTGGTTTTTGAAATACACACACTGAGTTGGGAGCTTTCAAACTCCATATTGCCTCCAAACTGAGATAAAAATAATGTAGGAGATCAGAAAAAAACCCAGAGCACACCAGACTGTAAACTTCTTGAGTACTGTTAGATATCGTCTTCAGCATACCAGTAACCATCACATTGTCTAGCATCCCTATTATTCTATTATCCAAAAATGTAGTTGGTCAGTAAACATTTCAAAATCTTAAATGATTTCCATTCCAAGTGGTTTATAAAGTGTATTAGGGAAAATATAAGCCTCAAACTTTGTCAAAGAAAAACCAAAAAATCTGTTAGCTCAACAATGCATCCACACATTTCAATGCAAGAATAATTTTTCAAAGTAGGGAGGTAAAAGAGGGTGGGAAGATTTGGGAGAATGGAATTGAAACATGTAAAATATCATGTATGAAATGAGATGCCAGTCCAGGTTCGATGCACGATACTGGATGCTTGGGGCTAGTGCACTGGGACGACCCAGAGGGATGGTATGGGGAGGGAGGAGGGAGGAGGGTTCAGGATGGGGAACACATGTATACCTGTGGCAGATTCATTTTGATATTTGGCAAAACTAATACAATTACGTAAAGTTTAAAAATAAAAAAAAATAA
>NW_011495050.1:10287932-10298551 GCF_000754665.1 Bison bison bison
ACACTGCTGCTGCTAAGTTGCTTCAGTCATGTCCGACTCTGTGCTACCCCATAGACGGCAGCCCACCAGGCTCCCCTGTTCCTGGGATTCTCCAGGCAAGAACACTGGAGTGGGTTGCTATTTCCTTCTCCAATGCATGAAGGTGAAAAGTGAAAGTACTGTTGTTCAGTCATGTCTGATTCTGAGCGACCCCATGGACTGCAGCCTACCAGGCTCCTCCATCCAGGGGACTTTCCAGGCAAGAGTACTGGAGTGGTGTGTCATAGCCTTCTCTGATAAACACACTACTATATTTCAGTTGTCATCATCATTTAGTCATATCTGACTCTTGCGACCCCATTGACTGTGTGTGGCCTGACAGGCTCCTCATCCACAGAATTATCCAATCAAGAACACTATATATAAGTAAATGACTAATAGGGACCTACTTAAAGCACAAGGAACTCTACTAAATACTATATAATGACCTATATGACAAAAGAAATAAAAAAAGGTGGATATATGTATATGTATAACTGATTCACTTTGCTGTACAGCAGAAACTAACAACACTATAAATCCACTATACTCCAATAAAAAGTAATTTTAAAAAAAGAAACCAAAGATATAGAATTAAAGTGGAAAGTTTTGTAGATTTCATTCTTGATAGTTAAGAATCTAAATTTTCAAACAAATATAAATTGAAGAAACAGCTATAAAAAGAGAAGAAATGACATCTGGCTTCCACTTAAGATGCTGGAAGAATGCCAAACTCAATTTAACAACAAGAAGAAAATGGATAATCTACAGAAGAATACATTTCTTTGAACCCATCAGAGTTGAAGTTGCAAGGCAAACAACTAGACTGACATCTGAGAAAATGCATGTGCCACCAAAGAGAGACAGGATGCAAGCGCTGGCTCACTAGGGGCAGAACATGGGAGGAAGACTTACAAGATAGTAAGGCACGTTTGGATAACATGTTTAATGAATTACTAAAGACTGAATTAAAGCATAGACGTCTAAGAGCTCCAAACACTGGCAAATTCAAATATAAGCAGAGCCTTTTATCTATGGATCTTCAGTTCAGTTCAGTCGCTCAGTCCTGTCCGACTCTTGGCAACCCCATGAATCACAGCACGCCAGGCCTCCCTGTCCATCACCAACTCCCGGAGTTCACCCAGACTCACGTCCATCGAGTCAGTGATGCCATCCAGCCATCTCATCCTCTGTCGTCCCCTTCTCCTCCTGCCCCCAATACTTCCCAGCATCAGAGTCTTGGATCTTCAGCAGGAGCTTATAAGAAAGTTTGGCCCAAAATTTGAGACCAGAAAAAGCCTATAAGCCTTTGCAGGTGAAGCAGGCTTGGAGGAAAGAAGTGGCCACTAATAGGAAAATGGTTCAAACCCTTACTCAGATACTTCTCCCTGAAGGAATGAAAGCATGATGCTACTGAAGAAAGGGTCTCCAACCCTGTCACCCCCAGAACACAGATGAAGACCAACTGAACCATGGGAAAGCAAAAGAAAAATTTCCACCCCATAAAGAAGAGACAGAAAATGGTTCTGGGTTCACAATCCTATTCCAGAGTTATTAGAGGTCTCTTAAAATGGGCAAGGTGCAGTTATCACTGAGAAAGTCCCATTCCTGAGACACAGTGAAGCAGAGCCAATAAGAAATAAGACAAAAGAGCACTCCTACCCTCTTCCCCACAGGTACAGACAAACAAGCAGTGAGAAATATGCAGAGAACAGTTTCCAGCTGAAAAAGAGGTAAGAATATGGAGAGACTATCTGGGGAAAGGGTAAATAGGTTAGACTTAAAGCTGAAGATAGCAGAAACATGGAGAAAATTCCTTCAGCAAGTGAGATCTATCCTAGGGAGGAGGTAATTCTAGAGGAATTTAAAACTGGTAGTGGGACTAAGGCAATCTTGTTCAACTTCTTACTCAACTGACTCAAAATACTTATTCTCTCCCAAATAGTAATGGCTTAGTAGAGTAAGAAGCAAACCTATTTACATACTACTTAACTTATTTGGTGAAAGTCACTCAGTCCTGTCTGACTCTTTACCCCATGAACTATACAGTCCATGGAGTTCTCCAGGCCAGAATACTGGACTGGGTAACTTTTTCCCTTCTCCAGCAGATCTTCCCAACCCAGGAGTCAAACTGGGGAGTCAAGAGATACCTAGAGTAACAGGAAAATTTGGCCTTGGACTACAAAATGAAGCAGGTCAAAGGCTAACAGAGTTTTGCCAAAGGAACACACTGGTCATAGCAAACACCCTCTTCCAACAACACAAGAGAAGATTATACACATGGACATCACCAAATGGTCAATACCAAAATCAGAATGATTATCTACTTTGCAGCCAAAGATGGAGAAGCTCTATACAGTCATCAAAAACAAGAGCAGGAGTTGACTGTGGCTCAGATCATGAACTGCTTATTACAAAATTCAGACTTAAATTGAAAAAAGGACGGAAAACCACTAGAACATTCAGGTCTGACCTAAATCAAATCCCTTATGATTATAGAGTGGAAGTTACAAATAGATTCAATGGATTAGGTTTGATAGACAGAGTGCCTGAAGAACTATAGATGGAGGTTTATGACACTGTACGGGAGGAAGTGATCAAAACCATCTCCAAGAAAAAGAAATGCAAAAAGGCAAAATGGTTTTCCAAGGAAGCCTTACAAATAGTTGAGTAAAGAAAAGAAGTGAAAGGCAAAGGAGAAAAGGAAAAATGTACCCATTTGAATGCAGAGTTCCAAAGAATAGCAAGAAGAGATAAGAAAGTCTTCCTCAGTGATTAATGCAAAGAAATATGGGAAAAAATAGAATGGGAAAGACTAGAGATCTCTTCAAGAAAATTAGAGATACCAGGGGAAATTTTTATGCAAAGATGGGAACAATTAAGGACAGAAATATTATGGACCTAACAGAGGCATAAGATATTAAGAAGAGGTGGCAAGAATACACAGAAGAGGTATTCAAAAAAGATCTCCATACCCAGATAATCATGATGGTGCGATCACTCACCTAGAGCCAGATATCCTGGAATGCAAAGTCAAGTGGGCCTTAGGAAGCATCATCATGAACAAATCTAGTGGAGGTGATGGAATTCCATTTGAGCTATTTCAAATCCTAAAAGGTGATGCTGTTAAAGTGCTGCACTCATTACACCAACAAATTTGGAAAACTAAGCAGTGACCACAAAACTTAAAAAGGTCAGTTTTCATTCCATTCACAAAGAAAGGCAATGCCAAAGAGTGTTCAAGCTACCACACAATTGCACTTATCTCACACGCTTGCAAAGTAATGCTCAAAATTCTCCAAGCTAGGATACAACAATATGTCAACCAAGAACTTCCAGATGTTGAAGCTGGATTTAGCAAGGGCAGAAAAACCAGAGATCAAATTGCCAGTATCGTCTGGATCATAGAAAAAGCAAGAGTATTCCAGAAAAACATCTACTTCTGCTTCATTGACTATACTAAAGCCTTTGTGTGGATTACAATAAATTGTGGAATATTCTTAAAGAGAAGGGAGTACCAGACCACCTTACCTGCCTCCTGAGAAATTTGTATGCAGGTCAGGAAGCAACAGTTAGAACCAGACATGTAACAACAGACTGGTTCCTAACTGGGAAAGGAGCACTTCACAGTTGTATACTTTAACCTTGGTTATTTAATTTATACATGGAGTCCATTATGTGAAATGCTGGGCTGGATAAAACAAGTTGGAATCAAGATTGCAGGGGAAATAACAACTTCAGATATGCAGATGACACCACCCTTAGGACACAAAGTGAAGAGGAACTGAAGAGTCTCCTGATGAAAGTGGAAGAGGAGAGTGAAAAACTCACAGACTTAAAACTCAACACTCAAAAATGAAGATCCTGGCATCCAGTACCATCACTTCATGGCAAATAGATGGAAAAACAATGGAGACAATAACAGACTTTATAAATCACTGCAGATGGTGACTGCAGACATGAAATTAAAAGATGCTTCCTCCTTGAAAGAAAAACTATGACCAACCTAGACAGAATGTTAAAAAGCAGAGACATTACTTTGCCAACAAAGGTCCATCTAGTCAAGGCTATGGGTTTTCCAGTAGTCATGTATGGATGTGAGAGTTGGACCATAGCTGAGCACCAAAGAATCAATGCTTTTGAGCTATGGTATTGGAGAATACTCCTGAGAGTGCCTGGGACTGCAAGGAGATAAAACCAGTCAATCCTAAAGGAAATCAGTCCTGAATATTCACTGGAAGGACCGATGCTGAAGCCAATAATTTGGTGACCTGATACAAAGGGTAGACTCATTAGAAAAGACTCCGATGCTGGGAAAGACTGAAGGCAGGAGGAGTAGGGGGTGACAGAAGATAATATAGTTGGATGGAATCACCAACTCAATGGACATGAGCCTGAGCAAGGTTCAGTTGTTGGTAAAGGACAGGGAAGCCTGGCATGCTGCAGTCCACGGGGTTGCACAGAGTTGGACATGACTTAGCAACTGCACTGAAATGAAGGCAATGTTTGTAACACCCAAACATCATGCAAAATAACATAGCAACTTTGCAGAACTCTTTTGACAGTGTCATAATGTTCCACCTACCATAACCAGACAATACATTAACCCCACTGCTATGAATTTTTCCAAGTGAAATTAAAACTCTGTTTTAATAAAACACATAGGCAAGTATTCATAACAGCTACATTCATAATTGCCCAAAACCAGCAAAATATTATTCTTCTGGTTAAAAGATATATAAGTGATGTTAAATTCATACAATAAAATACTGCTGAAAAATTAAGAAGAGTAAACTGATAAGACTCAGATCAATTATGCTAAGTGAAAGATGTTAGACTCAAAAAATCGCATTCTGCATGCTTCCAGTTATATGACTTTCTGGAAAAGCGAAACTGTAAGGACAGAGAACAGATCAGCAACTTACAAAGGTTATGTAGAAGGGAGGGTTTAACTACAAAGTGAAAGAAAGTGAAGTTGCTCAGTCATGCCCAATTCTTCGCAACCCTGACTATGGACTGACTATAACCCGCCAGGCTCCTCTGTCCGTGGGATTTTCCAGGCAAGAATATTGAAGTGGGTTGCCTTTTCCTCCTCTAGGGGATCTTCTCGACCCAGGGATCAAACTTAGGTCTTCCACATTGCAGGCAGACTCTTTACTATCTGAGCCACCAGGGAATTCCCTAACTATAAAGGGCATGAGAGAATTCTGTGTGGTGATGAAACTCTTCCATATTTCAACTATGGGAGTAGTTGTGAAAATGTTCCAGTTTGTCAAAACGCTTAGGACTCTATTCTAAAAGCAGTTTTACTAATTATGCCTCAGTAAATACAACTGAAAAAAACAGAGAGAAGTGAAAGGAGAAGACAGAATCATGTGACATTCAGTGACTCATGACATTTGTGGGTCTTTGTCTGGGAATCTTGAGTGGATGCTGTCCAATTCAGGAAGTGTACTGCTTGATATGTATTTCTTGAAAAAACTTTCCTTTATGATTTTATCTGTCACTGGAGAATCCTGAGAAAACTTCTAGATCCTCCAATAGAAAATATGTTCAGACTGTGTATTGTCTGGCTTTGGAAACCTGGATTGCAAAAATCTATGCCTTATTACTTAACTGCTTTGGTAGTATATAATAATGCTTGCTATGGTCCTTTCTAAGAAGGGTCAAAATCTGTCTTAACATTAGTATCATTTCTATGAACTAGGTCTCTGGACTGAAGCTCTTTCAGAAGTTTCTGTGGTTTATTTATCTGAAAAGCTATCTTTATCTATGATTTACAATTCTGGATATACTATATTAAATCTTTACAGTAATGGATCAACCTGTAAAAGAGAAGAATCAAGGACTGGAGTGTGATCTGAGATGTACAGGCTACCTAATGATGAACACATATGGCTACAGGGTATAAATTCCTTTAAGAGTTCACCTAGTGACCATAAGAGCTAAGAGCAAAGCTTTTGACTATGGGAACTGACAGTTCTTAGACAGTTTTGCAAATTTCAGTTTTAATCTGCCATTCATTCATTCTATTTCACTTACAACTAGACTGACAAAACAAGGAAGTGTCTAGGTGATAGAACTACCAGAGTTCCTTAATCACTTTTGCACTGAATAAGTAGCGGGCTCTCCTAATTGCAGTTCAAACAACTGCCTTTTGATAGGGTAAAGCTTTTAGCCATTCAGAAAAAAAAACAACATGTCAATATCCAATAGAAGGAGGCAACTGTATGGAAACTGTGCAAATGGATCCTGAGATGTTGATTTTTAGGTACTGCCAAAGTTACACTTTAGCCAGAGTTATGAGGTAGGCAGAGAGGACATCACAGAAAAATCCTCAGAAATTTTCAGTGACCAGAAACACAAGCAAAGGCAAACAGTGGGGGAAAAACTGAGTAGTAAGAAGTCCAGCCCCACTAATTATTTGTTCAGTGCATACAATAAAGGCACCTGTACTGAAGAAGTGATCGGTAATAATGTTACTGAATTTTTACTCTTGCACTGATTCTCAACTAATGTAGGACAATAAGGGGTATTGCTCCCTATGAAAAATTTGGAAATGGGTGAAACTATATTTTGGGTTGTTAAAAGTGAGATAAAGAAGTCAACTGACATTTAGTACCTTGAAACCAGGGATGCTTCATCAGTGCACAGGATAGGATTGCATACTAAAAAGCCCAAATGCTAATAGTGACTTCATTGATAGATAATGAAGGATTTTCTATATATACATACCTTATATATCCTAGGAAATTTAGAAAGAACACAAGTTAAAATGTGGCCGAGTAAGGAACTTTGCTCTAGATCTACAAAGTACAACTTGTAGTACAATATATATTTTCCTCATTGAGACATCTCCCCTGACTGCTTCAGAGGGAAAATTCACTTAACACTGTAAAATAAATAGGCTCTGGCTTCACTGGTAGAGTAATAGGGAATAGGCTTAAAAATTATGGTTTTAATTGATGCAAGGACTTTTAGGATAATCAAAACATGTGTGGGTAGAGGATTTGTTGAATACTTTGGGGGAAGATTTATCTTTGTAATTACATTTTCTTTTGCCTAACCTTAAAACTATTCTGCATATACTAGCACACACAGGCTAATAAAAAGGCATACCCCTTTTTATTTAGGAATATTTAGGAGTTGATGGAAATAACCATAGTATTAACCATAGCATTAAATTAAATGGGACTTCCCTGGTGGTTCAGATGATAAAGTGTCTGCCTATAATGAGGGAGACATGGGTTCAATTCCTGGGTTGAGAAGATCTCCTGGAGAAGACAATGGCAACCCACCCCAGTATTCTTGCCTGGAAAATCTCATGGGCGGAGGAGCTTGGTAGGCTACAGTCCACGGTGTTGCAAAGAGTCAGACACGACTGAGTGACTTCACTTCTACTTCACACCATTAAATATTGTGTAATATGCCTTACTTGGTAGCTTTGTCTTTTAATATCTTTTAAATTGGGTAAAAATATATTTTTTGATAAGTGAAAATTATTATTTTATAAAGATTCAAATATAGGTTTCTTTAAATTATACCATTTAATGTTACAAGTTTATAGAATTTTTCAGTTTATAGTCACTAGTCAACATACATATATTACTATAACTAAAACAAAAAAAAATAAGGAATATTCATATGAAATTCCAAAATATGCAAATCTACAAAGACAAAACATGGATTAGTAATTATCCAGAACTGAGAGTAAATTGAGTAGGAGAAGAGAAGAGTGCTTGTGGTTTTCTTTTCGAGGGGGCTGGGCGGTACTCTAAAATTTAATAGTTATGAATATACAAAAGCCACTGAACTGTATAATTTAAGTGAGTTAATTTTATAATTGCGAATACCTCAGTAAAGCTTTTTTAAAAAGCATATATGAAATGAGTCACCAGTCCAGGTTCGATGCACGATACTGGATGTTTGGGGCTGGTACACTGGGACAACCCAGAGGGATGGTATGGGGAGGGAGGAGGGAGGAGGGTTCAGCATGGGGAACACATGTATACCTGTGGCGGATTCATTTTGATATATGGCAAAACCAATACAATATTGTAAAGTTTAAAAATAAAATAAAATTAAATTAAAAAATAAAAAGCATGTAAGGAAGACTAAATTAAACACTGGTACTTTGGTGTAAGGCTAGGTGATGGGGCCATGGCCCAGGTACAGCCACAGTTGAAAGGTCCTTTCTGCCATGGCTGCTCAGGAGAGATCCTCTCTGCCTTCCAGGTTAACTGCTTTGCAGGAAGCTTCCAGAACCCTTATTTCAAATGACATGCAGCACTGGGGTGACCACAAACCCTCAACCAGAGCTGGGTCCTTGGAGTCTCTCCCTCAAACCTAAGGATATGGTCCTGGATGGTCACTCATGCCCTTGATGGCCAGGAGAGTCCAACCACCTTCAGAATCTCTGTTCCTCCTGTCCCTGCCCAGCCCCAGTGTAGGTCCACTCATCCCTTTTAGGAGAGCTTTCACAGTGGTCCTAGGCTAGGCAATAGGGACAAGGAGGGACAGTCAATGATCACTTGGTCTGGCATCACCTGCTTCCTCCCCATCCTGTGGGCCTTGAAATGCGTCCTCTAAATGTTCAGCTGTAGAAGGGTTTTTTATAATTATACATTTTTGCAGCTTTAAAACAAATGGAAATCTTATCTCAATTTTTTAAAGGTGATAATTTGTGTAGTGGAAATACACACTAGATAAAAACAAAACTTTTCTTTCTACTAAGCTGTTGCAATGAAATCATAGGTACTTACACTCTAAATTTACATAAAAACTGTTGTAAGCATATCAATGTAAAACCTAAGCATTTAGTTTTTATGTAAAGAGAGAAAACTTCGTTTTGTTACAAACTAAACAAATTAACTCTAAAGATTGTTTGTAAGATTTAGTGTGCAAAATAACAAGACTTTTTGAAAAGAGAAAGTACTTGGCATATTAGATATTAAAACAAAAAAATCTATATATTATTCAGACACAATGAAGAATGAAATAATATTAATACCAATCTCATGGATGGATCCAGAGATTGTCATACTGAGTGAAGTAAGTCAGACAGAGAAAGATATATATCAGTGATATCACTTGTACGTGGAATCTTAAAAGGTATGAAAGTGAAAGTGAAGTCGCTCAGTCGTGTCCGACTCTTAGCGATCCCATGGACTGCAGCCCACCAGGCTCCTCCGTCCATGGGAATTTCCAAGCAAGAGTACTGGAGTGGGGTGTCTTGCCTTCTCCAATATAAATGAACTTAATTACAAAACAGATATAGACTCACAGATGTAGAAAACAAAGAGTTGCCAAGGGAAAAAAGGATGGGGGAGGTATAAATTAGGATGTTGGGATTTACATATAAACACTACTATATAAAATAGATAATCAACAAGAACCTACTATATAGCACAGGGAACTCTATTCAACAACTCTATAATGACCTATATGGGAATAGAATCTAAAAAAGAATGAATATATGTATATGTATAACTGACTCACTGCTGTACACTGGAAACTAACACAACATTGTAAATCAATTATATTCCAATGAAAAGAAAAGAAAAAGGAATAAACTAAATGTTCATTATGAGAGTTGGCAATGAAACAAGAAAAAAAATACAAAATAATAGCACAGATATTTGAAAAACTACATAGAAAAAATGGAGAAATAAATCAGATTACAGATTGAGTCAAAGTTTTAATTACAAAAATCTATTACTAAACTTTTTTAAAGCTGTCTTTGCTGACATAAGTCTGTATGGTCAATGCTATGATTTTCCAGTAGTCATGTACAGATGTGAGAGGTGGAACATAAAGAAGGCTGAGCACCGAAGAACTGATGATTTTGAATTATGGTGCTAGAGAAGATGCTGAAGAGTCCCTTAGATTGCAAGGAGATCAAACCAGTCAATCTTAAAGAAAATCAACCCTGAGTATTCACTGGAAGGACTGATGTTGAAGCTGAAGCTCCAATACTTTGGCCACCTGATGCAAAGAGCCAACTCACTGAAACAGACCCTGATACTGGGAAAGATTGAAGGAGGGAGGAGAAGGTGAAAACAGAGGATGAAAGCATCCTGGATGCTTGGATAGCATCACTGACTCAATGGACATGAGTTTGAGCAAATTCTGGGAGATAGTGACAAACAGAGCCTTGCATACTGCATTCCATGGGGCCGCAGAGAATCAGACACACTTTAGTGACTGAACAACAACAAAACTAGAAGAGATATAAGACTCTATAAACTTGGATAAAGAACAAGACAAAATATTAAACACTAATGAAACTGTGAAATTATAAAATGCATAAGAAAATGGCAGAAGTTTACCTTAGAAAATAATAAAGTTCTTAAGTTAATGAACATAAAATGTCAAGCTTAAATATGTTAAAGAAATTATGAATTTCTGTATGATGCCATAAAGAAAATTTATAAATAAGTAATCTATTGGAAAAATATTTCCAAAATATTTCAAAAATCATGGTTGCAAGGAGAAATTGTTGGCCTAAATTAATTTCTAACTATTGTAACTTCTTTTCTTTAAAGATGTGCTCATTATCTTTTGCTTTTGCTCTGTGTACAGATAGAGCCTTAGAAATTTGT
>NW_011495050.1:10299089-10310208 GCF_000754665.1 Bison bison bison
ACAGATGTTGCTGCTGCTGCTGCTAAGTCACTTCAGTCGTGTCCGACTCTGCATGACCCCATAGACAGTAGCCCACCAGGCTCCTCCATCCCTGGGATTCTCCAGGCAAGAACACTGGAGTGGGTTGCCATTTCCTTCTCCAATGCATGAAAGTGAAAAGTGAAAGTGAAGTCACTCAGTCGTATCCGACTCTTAGCGACCCCATGGATTGCAGCCTACCAGGCTCCTCCATCCATGGGATTTTCCAGGCAAGAGTACTGGAGTGGGGTGCCATTGCTTTCTCTCACAGTGTATGTTAGGACTTCTTTATTATAGCAGCCAAGCTTTCACTCTAATAGAACTACTAATCCATTTTTAGGTTTCTATATGAATGCTTTGTCAGGAGATAAAATTGTAAAAACCAAACAGTTGATTGTCATTCCTCCTCATCAGGACGATAATGTTTGGATGGAAGTGGACTTGAATTTTTAATTCTATGAATATTTAAAATCCTTGACTTCATTTTTTTCTAGTAAGCACTTTTTTAGATAACATAAAAACAATGGAAAAGGAATGATGAAAAATAACAATAGCCCAATTGTCCAGAATTTCATAGAATGTGTCTCTTTTAATTTTTATAAGAACTCCATAACATATGTATGTATTGGTTTTTAATGTTTAGGACATTGAGGATCAGAGGTTAAACAATTTATTTTATTTTAAATTATCCTGAGAATATATTTTTAAATCAGGTTTTGAGAATGAGATTGAAGGTTCATTCTATTTCATTATGTGCTGAATTTTTAAAGTTTCTTTCACAGTAACTATCTGTTCTTAGTGAGTGAAGTTGCTCAGTCATGTCTGACTCTTTGCAACCCCATAGACTGTAGCCTACCAGGCTCCTCCATCCATGGGATTCTCCAGGCAAGAGTACTGGAGTGGGCTGCCATTTCCTTCTCCAGGGTATCTTGCCAATCCAGGGATCAAACCGGGGTCTCCTGCATCATGGACAGATGCTTTACTGTCTGAGCCACCATAATGTTAAGTATATATTTTTATGAGTGTCTTTATGTCACACGAGTGTATGTTCCTCGGTTCTTTGTCTCGTCACAACAAAGATTTGGAGCGACGGACATTAAAGCCCTCGGCGCATCACAGCTCTTAGGTCTTGGACAAACTGTGCTACAGCTGTTAAGCAAATCAGTGTTACAGCTCTATTTTATTTAGAAGATAGTAGGAGAGAGAGAGAGAGTGAGAGAGAGAGAGAGAAAGAGAGAGAGAGCGCACGTACGAACGCAGGAGAGAGAGTCCGAGAGAAAGCACTTTGGCTCCTTCTTTTATATGTTTTTTCCTCCACCTGGGCCTGCCCTATGCAATTTGGGCTTAGCCAGGAGTGCTGTTTGTTCTGTTTGTTCTGCCTGAAGTCTTCACTCTGGTCCTAGGACCTTCCTTGTCTTTTAGCCACCGCCGTTTTGGACTCCTTTTCCCTATTCTACCTACCTAACATTTACATATTCTCATTTTATGATAATGTCTTTATTTTAGTTATCTAATAAATGTATTAGGACATTTTTATTGATTTCTTATCTTGTACTTGGCAATGTCCTACATCCTAAGAGTTCAGACCCATGTATGAATATGGTACTGTCTCTCAAGAGGCTGATCTCTGATGATGGCTCACAATAAAATATCAGTCTTAAGCTGACAGGTAAGAGGTCATGTATGTTTCTAATATAATTATGATTCCAAATGATCCAGTTCTAAGTTTCAAAATTCCCTTAAAAAAAAAAAAAACACTAAAAGTGAAAGATTGAATTGGTTAAAAAAAGAGAGAGAGAGAGCAAGCGAGAGAAAGAAAAAAAAGAAAATGGCATAAATAAGCCAAAGCAAGGGAAATTGCTTAGAACATTTTAAAAATAAACATCTTTCCTTCTCTAAAGTTCATATATTTTCCCAATGCTGAACACTTTTGAGGAACAACCACATGATATCAGTGCTTCATTTAGAAATCAATATCCCTGTTCACTTTATGAATTTCAGTGGTTTTTAGGTTTGGGTCTATCAGTGAGCGTAGTCCTCAGATGTGCTATTGAAAATAATACTGACAGATACAACTGAAATATTGATACAGCAATGTCTTTTTGTATTTTAAATATCCGGTTTATGCCCAATACTTTTGTGTGGCTTCCATATTTCTTCATTAGGGAGAAAAAATATCTAATGAAGTGAAAAGTATACATCTTTTTTCACAACTGCTAAGAAACCTTGACTAGGAAGGGACTTTGTAGGAATTAATTTCTATGTGTTTTTACTGTTTTTTTTTTTTTAACTCACTCCTCTGTTTGTAGGGGTGTTTGTGTATGTGTGTATAACTACATATACACATATATGTACATATATATGAAGACAGATGATAGAAATTGATTCTTAGAAATATATATTAATTTTTAATGCCTGATATGTTCAAAGTGCCTTATTAGATGTTATTCCTGGAAGGGATAGACAAATAAAACACTCTCTTTACTTAAATAATAAAAAAAAAAGTGACTAGAAAAGAAAGTGGAGAAGAAAAAAGGAAAAAAGCCCTGAGCTGTATTAACCAGAAACTGGTTTGCTATTTTTGATTTACATTTTTTTCATTCCATACCAGCCATTACTGTAAAAGTAAGTATTGGCTCATCACATTTGGAACTGTTAAAAAGTTATTAACATTCCATGACATACCATGGTAAGTATATTTGAAGCTTTTTAAAATTATGCAGCTTTGGGCCAACATCAGGAGAGTTTACACTTATTACATTCATCTGAAATCTAAAGAAGACTTGTATGCTTCCATAAGGGTCATATTATTAAGCTCAGGAAATGACTTCTCCTCATAGTCACAGCAGTGCAATTAGATGAAAACTCACAGAAATGCATTCTGAGACCTCTCAGCCTCACAAGTAATCCAATCACTGAATAGTATGCAAATGATCTGACAGGAATACAATCAGGGCTACAAGAGCAAGTAATTTCCATTTCCATTACTGCTTAATGAGAGTGTGCTGTAATTTTAAGGCAGTAGAAACCTCCAGGAAGGGTTTTCTTCTTCTTCTTCTTCTCTTTTTGCTTTATCGTAACTACTTCCGCCAATTAGACTGAGTGAGAAACTATTGCCTTATCTGATCCAGGGAGAACTAACTGTTTCTAAAATGAGTTTTTCCTTTTATAAAAGCCTGTTTTGAAGTCAGCTAACAAAAGGATTAAGAAGTAAATGTAACCATAATGATCTGGATTTTTTTTCACACTTACAAGTGTGATATTTAACAATCTAGAGTCTGTAAAACCTTCTTGGTCTCTATCCTGTCACCCAGGCCTCAACTCTTTTAAGATTAAAATACCTTCCAGAGAAAGCTACTTCTTAGGCTTTGAAATTTACTGTGAGGAAAGTTGTTCCCAGGCTGTAGTTAGGGCTAGCAAAGGGCACAATTATGAAAATCACCAAATGTCTGAAATGAAAGGACACTTTGAAACCATTATCCACACACTGTATTTTTCCTTTATTCTACAAATGAGATGCAAAGAGGTTAAAATTATCTACCCAACTGTTCACAGAGAGCTCTTGTTGGAGCCACCTCTCAAGCTTCCTGATTTGGAGTTAATTAGGTTCTTACTTCTGATTTCTTCCCTAAGTTCACATTCCTTTCTTCCTTGCATAGAGACCCTGTAGTATTAATAGTTACTACTTGTTATTTAATCAATGTGAATTTACTATATGTCAATTGTGCTATGCTTTGTATCTTTAATGCTAAAAACAGCCTGTGAAATAGTCATAATTATTTACCCCCTTTATGAAGTGATTAGACAAGTCCTCATAGATGATATACGGTGTGCAGAAGCACTGATCAGAATCAGGTTTGGCATGATACGTGACTGTATTGATGGTTTGAGTCATGTCACTGTCTGGCTAGGGCTTTCTAATGAGGATCTGGCCCCCAACCAGCTAATCATTACCCAGAAAGTGTTTGGCAGGGCAAAGTCTGGATAGCTCCTTCCAGCTAGTTTATAGATTGTGTGATGTCCTTTGAGTTGCTCCCTCTTGACAACTGAACTCACACAGTGTGATAACCTAGTGATTGCACTGTTTTCATCAGTCACACTTTTACAAATAGTTAGACTCATTCATCGGAGAAGGTGATGGCATCCCACTCCAGTACTCTTGCCTGGAGAATCCCATGGATGGAGGAGCCTGGTGGGCTGCAGTCCATGGATTATGAAGAGTCGGACACGACTGAGCGACTTCCCTTTTCCCTTTATGAAGTGAAGTAATTACCCCTCTATGAAGTGATCTGGAATGTTTAAGTGACTTTCTTCAAGTTGAACAGTAAGTGATTGTATCAGGAAAATGAACATGCATCTATATGACTCAGGACTTCCCTGTTGGCTCAACTAGTAAAGAATCTTCTTGCAAATGTAGGAGACTCAGGTTCAGTTCCTGGGTTGGGAAGATCCCCTGTAGAAGGAAATGGCAACCCACTCCAGTATTCTTGCCTGGAGAATTCCATGGACAGAGGAGCCTGGAAGGCTACAATCCATGGTTCCATGAAAAACTATAAGACCTTCTAGAACTAACACAAAAAATGATGTCCTTTTCATCATAGGGGACTGGGATTCAAAAGTAGGAAGTCAAGAGATACCTGGAGTAACAGGCAAGTTTGGCCTTGACGTACAAAATGAGGCAGGGAAAAGGCTAACAGAGTTTTCCTAAGAGATGCATTGGTCATAGCAAATACCCTCTTCCAATAACAGAAGAGACAATGCTACACATGGGCATCATCAGGTGGTTAATACAAAATCAGATTGATTATATTTTTTGCAGTTGAAGGTGAAGAAGCTCTATACAGTCAGTAAATACAAGACTGGATACTGACTGTGACTAAGATCATGAATGCCTTATTGCAAAATTCAGACTTAAATTGAAGAAAGAAGGGAAAACCACTAGGCCATTCAGGAATGACCTAAATGAAATCTCTTATGATTATACAGTGAAAGTGACAAATAGATTTAAGACATTAGATCTGATAGACAGATGGCCTGAAGAACTTTGGAGAGAGGTTCATGACATTATACAGGAGGCAGTGATCAAAACCATCCCCAAGAAAACAGAAATGCAAAAAGGCAAAATGATTATCAGAAGAGGTCTTACAAATAGCATAGAAAAGAAAAGAAACAAAAGGCAAAGGATAAAAGGAAAGATATATCCATCTGAATGCAGAGTTCCAAAGAATAGTAAGGAAAGAGTAGAAAGCCTTCCTAAGTGAACAATGCAAAGAAATAGAGAGAAACAATAGGAAGGGAAAGACTACAGAAATCTCGTCAAGAAAATTAGAGATACCAAGGGAACATTTCATGCAAAGATGGACACAATAAAGGACAGAAATGGTATGGGCCTACAGAAGCAGAATATATTAAGAAGAAGTGGCAAGAACAGAAGAACTATACAAAAAAATAAATAAATAAATCTTAATGACCAGATAACCACAGTGGTGTCATCACACACCTAGAACCAGACTCTGTGTAGTGTGAAGTTAAGTGGGCCTTTGGAGGCATCACTATGAAAAGATCTAGTGAAGGAGATGGGATTCCAGCTGAGTTATTTCAAGTCCTAAAAGATAATGCTCTTAAAGTGCTGCACTTAATATGCCAGCAAATATGGAAAAATCAGCAGTAACTACAGGATGGAGAAAAGATCAGTTTCATTCCAATCCCAGAGAAGGAGATGCCAAAGAATGTTCAAACTACTGCACAATTGCACACATTTCGTGTGTTAGCAAAGTAATGCTCAAAATTCTCCAAGCCAGGCTTCAACAGTACTTGAACTGAGAACTTCCAGATGTACAAGCTGGATTTAGTGAAGGCAGAGGAACCTGAGATTAAATTGCCAACATCCATTGGATCATAGAAAAAGCAAGAGAATTCCAGAAAAACAGCTACTTCTGCTTCATTGACTACACTAAATCCTTTGACTGTGTGGACCACAACAAACTGTGGAACATTTTTAAAGAGATGGCAATACAAGACCACCTTACCTGCCTCCTGAGAAATCTGTACGCAGGTCAAGAAGCAACAGTTAGAACCAGACATGGAACAATGGACTGGTTCTAAGCTGGAAAAGGAGTACGTCAAGGCTGTATATAATCACCCTGCTTATTTAACTTATATGCAGAGTACATTATGTGAAATGGTGGGCTGGATGAAGCACAAGCTGGAATCAAGACTGCTGGGAGAAATATCAATAACATCAAACATGCAGGTGACACCACCATTATGGCAGAAAGTTAAGAGGAACCAAAGAGACTCTTGATGAAGCAGAAAGAAGAGAGTGAAAAAAGCTGGCTTCAAACTCAATATTCAAAAAATGAAGATCTAGGCATCTGGTCCCATCACTTCATGGCAAATAGATGGGGAAACAATGGGAACACTGACAGACTTTATTTTCTCGGGCTTCAAAAGCATCTGGACAGTGACTGTAGCCATGAAATTAAAAGATGCTTGCTCCTAGGAAGAAAGGCTATGACAAACCTAGACAGGGTATTCAAAAGCAGAGACATTACTTTGGCAACAAATGTCTGTATAGTCAAAGCTATGGTTTTTCCAATAGTCATGTATGTATGTGATAGTTATACCATAAAGAAGACTGAGCATGAAAAGCATTGATGTTTTTGAACTGTAGTGTTGGAGAAGACTCTTGAGAGTCCCTTGGGTTGCAAGGAGATCCAACCAGTCCATCCTAAAGGAGATAAGTCCTGAATGTTCATTAGTAGGACTGATGATGAAACTGGAGCTCCAATACTTTGGCCACCTGATGCGAAGAGCTGACTCATTAGAAAACACCCTGATGCTGGGAAAGATTGAAGACAGGAGGAGAAGGGGATGACAGAGTATGCGAAGGTGGGATGGCATCTCTGATTCAAGGGACATGAGTTTGAACAAGCTCAGGGAGATGGTGAAGGACAGGGAAGCCTGGCATGCTGCAGTCCATGGGGTCACAAAGAGTCGAACACAACTGAGCTACTGAACAACAACAAAAAGCTAAGCAAAATACCTCCCTGGTGGCTCAGTGTTAAAGAATCCGCCTGCAATGCAGGAGACCTGGATTTTATCCCTGGGTTGGGAAGATTCCCTGGAGAAGGGAAAGGCTACCCACTCCAGTATTCTGGTTTGGAGAATTCCATGGACTGTATAGTCCGTGGGGCTGCAAAGAGTCGGACATGACTGAATGACTTTCACTTCACTTCACATACTCCATAATATACCATACTGTACAGAATGCATGTTTTGGCAAAACTCTTTAAATTGGTCTATTATCAGTCTTTTAACCAAATATTTATGGAAAATATTTTATAAAAATATATTCCCTTTAATATTGTTTAAAATGCATTCAATTCAGTACATGGCTTAGTAAATTCCCAAGTGTGACACATAATCCTTTTTTTTTTTCTGGTAATGATATATTTTTCCTTCCTACTTAAAATCTCTCAGATAAGAATATCTAATGTCTACTATGATTTTCACCTACATTGCCATTTTTTTCTACCTGAAATATATATCTTAGTATATCTTAATCTTTATTTTATAACAGTAACACTTTTATCTAAGTTTTTTTTTTGTTGTTGTTGTTCTAAAAACTATGTTAAACTTGTGATTCAGATTGGTTTTTATCTTTAACAGTATGATTTACTTTAAGTCAAAAGAATCTAAATACCTTGCTTTATTATTGACCAGTTTCATTTTTAACTAGACCCATAGTTTACTATGGGCTTCCCTTGTGGCTCAGCTGCTAATAAATCTGCCTGCAATTCGGGAAACCTGTTTTCAATCCCTAGGTTGGGAAGATCCCTTGGAGAAGGGAAAGGCTTCCCACTCCAGTATTCTGGCCTCGAGAACTGCATGGACTGTATAATCCATGGGATCGCAAAGAGTCGGACACAACTGACTGACTTTCACTTCACTTCACTTCATAGTTTACTATATAATTGACCTTTAGTAATATACTAAAAGGGCCTTCCCTGATGGCTCAATGGGTAAGAATTCACCTGCAATGCAGGAGACACAGGAGGTGCAGGTTTGATCCCTTAGTAGGGAAGATCTCCTGGAGGAGGACATTGGCTACCCTCTCCAGTATTCTTGCCTGAAAAATCCCATGGACAGAGGAGCCTGGCAGGATACAGCCCCAGAGGGTTTCAGAGTGGGACACAACTGAAGGACTGAGCACTCAATATAGTATGAACATTCAGTTCAATTCAGTTCAGTTCAGTTAGTCGTGTCCGACTCTTTGCGACTCCATGAATCACAGCACGCCAGGCTCCTCCCTGTCCATCACCAACTCCCGGAGTTCACTCAGACTCACGTCCATCGAGTCGGTGATGCCATCCAGCCATCTCATCCTCTGTCGTCCCCTTCTCCTCCTGCCCCCAATCCCTCCCAGCATCAGGATCTTTTCAAATGAGTCAGTTGTTCTCATCAAGTGGCCAAAGTATTAGAGTTTCAGCTTCAGCATCATTCCTTCCAAAGAACACCCAGGGCTGATCTCCTTCAGAATGGACTGGTTGGATTGCCTTGCAGTCCAAGGGACTCTCAAGAGGCTTCTCCAACACCACACTTCAGAAGCATCAATTTTTCGGCGCTCAGCCTTCTTCACAGTCTAACTCTCACATCCATACATGACTACTGGAAAATCCATAGCCTTGGCTAGATGGAGCTTTGTTGGCAAAGTAATGTCTCTGCTTTTTAACATGC
Organism: Bison bison bison; assembly: GCF_000754665.1. Lineage (NCBI taxonomy): Eukaryota > Metazoa > Chordata > Mammalia > Artiodactyla > Bovidae > Bison > Bison bison. Next base: position 10,307,847 of record NW_011495050.1, read on the forward strand.
TGTCTAGGTTGGTCATAACTTTTCTTCCAAGGAGTAAGCGGCTTTTAATTTCATGGCTGCCGTCACCATCTGCAGTGATCTGGAGCCCAAGAAAATAAAGTATTTCACAGTTTCCATTGTTTCCCCATCTATTTCCCATGAAGTGATGGGACCAGAAGCCATGATCTTTAATTTTTTGAATGTTGACTTTTAAGCCAGCGTTTTTCACTCTTGACTTTCACTTTCATCAAGAGGCTCTTTAGTTCTTCTTCACTTTCTGCCATAAGGGTGGTGTCATCTGCATTCTGAGGTTACTAATATTTCTCCTGAAACTCAGTGGAGATACAACTATTCAGATATCCATATTCAAAATAAGTAAATAATTGTGTTTTTAAGTTTCATGAAAATATTCACATTATTCATAGTAATATTTGATACTGTAAGATGCTATTTTTTTCCTTTTGCAAAACTGAACTATTTTTGTTGACCCTTCCACAACGTAAGAGTTAGGGATGTAGGCCCTTTATATAGTCAAAAATCTACCTTAACTTTGTAGTTGGTTGTCTGCATCTGTGGATTCCAACAACTGTAGAACATATGGTACTGTAGTGTATGCTTAGTGAAAAAAATTTCTGTGTATGAGTCGATCCTACTTTAATATGCCCTGGATTTGTTTGTCTGATAAAGTTCATACCTGTTTTTTTTTTTCTAGAAAATGATTGAAAAAGTAGATTTTTTCTTTCAAAATTGGCAATTGAGAAGCACAAAAAAGTGATAGATATTAGAAATTATATTCATGAAAGTGTTTAGAAAAGTATCAAAGGTTGTTTTTTTTTTCTAAAACCATACTTGTGTTCTACACACCTATTATTAAATTCTCATTTTGAAATATTTAAAAATGATCTTTTGAAAATAATGTCATAGATGTCTTAAAATCCCTCCTGCTCTGACTGAGATAAAGACATAAGCATAGCTAGAATCCTAATACGCTTGTGCTTTTATACTTTCATTTCTTGTCCACAGTTCATAAATTGCTATATTGCCTGTCAGTGTTCTGATTACACTTGTAAAATAAATAATAAGATGCTTTTAGAGGGAAAAGGAAGATATGCACCCTTAGTTCTTTAAATATATGATATTTGATATGGTTAATAGCATTATAATGTAACAATGTTGTCTTCTGTCTATAAAAGTGACATTCCTGAAATATGCTCAGTAGAGTGGAGACTATAAATTGCTTCCCTGGAGCAATACGATATATGACATTGCTCACCTGTACTCTTTGTTCAGCCTTCTTGTAACAAGCACGACATACTTGCAGTATCTTTTTATTTTAGGTGTGCCATTTCTGATTTACCTAGACCCATAAAGATGATATCTTAGAGCAGCAGGAGGTTACAAAATCTATGTTAGCGGTGGAATTCTGTTTCCAAATAAAATCTTTCTTGGAGGCACAAAATGTAAAACAGAAAATTTGAGCTACGACTTCAGATGAGATGCAGTTCTCCGTTTTATTCCTCCCTTTCCTAGGTGTCCCTACAGAGTGTTGAGTCAGAAGCCTATGGATCACTATTTGAAACCTCTCATAAATTAATGCCCCATCACAAAATATTCAAGAATGAAAGGACCAGACTATGAAAAGCTTAAGAATTGCATTATTGTCACAATAGCATATTTTTGAGTAATTATTAGTTATGAACCATTATGCTGATTATTTTAGCTGCATTATCCAAAATATTCCTTATTCTTGTCACCTGAAGGGAAGTACTATTTCTAGGTACTATTCTTCATCCATTTTATAGAATGAAAACTGAGGCAGAATGTGCTTAAGTAAACATTGCTTACATGATAGCTGTTAAACACTAAAGGTAGGATTTAGACTAAAGCAATCTGACTCAAAAGACTACTTACATAATGAACATATATTATTTTCTATCTGACCTCAGTATCATCATTTCTAGAACTATCCCCCTTCACTACCTGAATTCATGTGATTCTAATGGGGATGAAAATGAAGACCCACTACCACACACACACACAATCAGGCATTTTACATAAGGTGGACATTCAAAATAATTCTCCCTTGGGTAAAGTGAATGGTCCAGGGTGGGACATGTAATTGAGGCCAATCTCTTTTTCTGAGATTGTTACACATGCAGTGAGACATGTCCCTCACAAAACTGAGGCACTCCGATAAGCCTGAATCTTCCTGGAAGGGATGAGATGTTGCAGGTGTCTCTCTCACCACATGAATAAAATGTACATTAAGCCAAAGACAAGAGGTGAATGGTGCTAATCACCTGAATTTCCTAGTCATGAGGGAGAATAAAATGCAATATTTTTTCCACAAGCTAATTAGAGTTGGCATTTTGTCTCTGGTTTA
>NW_011495050.1:10310308-10311871 GCF_000754665.1 Bison bison bison
ATATATATATATTTCTGTCCTCTATACTACTGGTGATACAGAAATGCATAAGACCCAATTTTATTCAAAGAAACAGTTGAAACAGACCTATAAATAAATTGCAGTACAGAGGGATGCAATATAACTGGATCGTGCTTAAAATAACTTTTTCACTAGAGAGGGAGATTAACGGACTGATTATTAAAGATAGTTAGTCATGAAAATGAGGGTTAGGGAACATTTCAGTCTGAGGAAATATGATGTATGAAGCTCAGAGCTCAGAAAAAAAGTTTAAAAGTTGTATAAGAACAGAGACTTTGAAAGAATTTGTATTACAGACTAATAAACCACAATCAAAGTTAATCTAAAACTTGGCTTATGACATTTTACCACCTGCAGTTCAGGAGACACAGGAGATGTGGTTTTGATCCCAGGTCAGAAAGATTCCTTGAAGAAGGAAATGGCAACCACTCCAGGATTCTTGCCTGGAGAATCCCATGGACTGAGGAGCCCGGCGGGCTACAGTCCATGGGGTCACAAAGAGTCAGACACGACTGAGCAACTAGGCACACACACACACAAGGGCATGGTCTCATGCTAGGCACTCTTTTATATCTTTATTTTAAGAGACATTCTTGAGTTCAGGAAATAATGTATAGCCATTATGAAGGAGCAAAATCTCCTGTAGTAAATGAATGAGCTCATTTGTGGGGAAATAGATATTCTTTGTAAATAAAATGATATTTAAAAATATTTTGGTTGAGTCTCAAGTCCATAACCACTTTTAATATGCATTTCCTATATAGATATTCAATTTTTTTCTCAGAGCCAAGATTTAGTTGTGTAATTTAACTGTTATTGGTAATTGCAAATTTTTGCCACTCTGATAAAAGAGAAGGGCAAGAGAAGGGAAAAAAATCTCATATTTTTATGAAAAGTGTTTGAATAAATATTAGGAATAGGTGGGTAGTAATCCAGAGAGAAGATGCCTCATGCCACTTGATCAATCACCAGTATTAGAGTTCTTAGAATGGAAAAAAAAAATTTTTTTCCACTGCTCTAATTGAGAAACCCATTTAAATTCCATGTTAAATGTTAATAAAGCCTGATTGCCTTAACACTATGTATAAGCATTTTGACAACCTAACCAGTTTTATATTATCAACCTCATCTCTTGCTACTGTGACTCTATTTTTCAGGTATCCCAAAATTCAGATATTGTTCTCACCTTTGTGTCATTTGAACTTCCTCACTCACCCTTTTTTTTTAAATTAATTTTATTTTATTTTTAAACTTTACATAATTGTATTAGTTTTGCCAAATATCAAAATGAATCCGCCACAGGTATACATGTGTTCCCCATCCTGAACCCCCCTCCCTCCTCCCTCCCCATACCATCCCTTTGGGTCGTCCCAGTGCACTAGCCCCAAGCATCCAGTATCGTGCATCAAACCTGGACTGGCATCTCATTTCATACATGATATTTTACATGTTTCCATGCCATTCTCCCAAATCTTCCCACCCTCTCCCTCTCCCACGGAGTCCATAAGACTGTTCTATACATCAGTGTCTCTTTTGCTGTCT
>NW_011495050.1:10311971-10322963 GCF_000754665.1 Bison bison bison
TTGCTGTCTCCTACACAGGGTTATTGTTACCATCTTTCTAAATTCCATATATATGCGTTAGTATACTGTATTGGTGTTTTTCCTTCTGGCTTACTTCACTCTGTATAATAGGTTCCAGTTTCATCCACCTCATTAGAACTGATTCAAATGTATTCTTTTTAATGGCTGAGTAATACTCCATTGTGTATATGTACCACAGCTTTCTTATCCATTCATCTGCTGATGGACATCTAGGTTGCTTCCATGTCCTGGCTATTATAAACAGTGCTGCGATGAACATTGGGGTACACGTGTCTCTTTCCCTTCTGGTTTCCTCAGTGTGTATGCCCAGCAGTGGGATTGCTGGATCATAAGGCAGTGAAACTAGAACACTTTCTAACACCTCACTCACCCTTTGTATTCTGAGTAAACTCTTTCATTTTTAAAACATAGCTCAAAAGTCATTTCTTTACTGTATTTTTAGATGTCTATTTGAAAACCTTAGTGCTACTATTACCACTGTTTAGACAAATAACTGGCATATAGTACTTGTCACTCAATAAATAGAGAAAGTAGAGAAAAAAAAAAAGAATAAACCACAAAATAATCAATTTAATGACAATGTATCAGGCTTCCAAAGTGATACAATGGTAAAGAACTCTCCTGCCAATGACAGAGATGCAAGACCCACAAGTTTGATCTCTGGCTTGGGAAGATCCCATGGAGTAGGAAATGGCAACCCACTCCAGTATTCTTGCCTGGAAAATTCTATGGACAGAGAAGCCTGGCAGGCTGCATAGTCCATGGGGTTGAAAAGAGCTGGACGCAACTGAACACAAATGCACACACGACAATGTATAGGAATGGTCTTCATTTCTGTAAAAGCATCTGATGGTAGTAGGGTGTTTGTGAATTCACTACTTACTCTGCTAACTAGTTCTCATTAGGTGCCAGGCAATGTGCTAAAATATAAAATATAGCATTCTGTACTTCAAGCTATACTTCCATTAGAAATATATTTTTTCGTTTTTAATATACCCTCACAAATAGTTTCACAGTTAATTTTATTAATGTTCTTGCTGAAAATCAGAAATAAATCTAAATATTTTATTTTCCAATGGAATTTCTAATACATGAGTTTAATTGAAGTCTCCAGAGCTCACTGAAAATTCTATATAAAATATTATATATTTTATATAATGTTTCTTTATATGATCACAATGAATATACTAAGCAAAATAACAAATCAACCAAATCAATTGCATTCCCAAGCAAAAATACACCTACAAGACCTTTACCTTCAACTTCTACTACACACAAATAATTTCTCAGTTGCTTATGCAAGGAAGCCCATATATAGTCTATCAATGTCAGGGCTGAATTTTAATTATCATAATACTTTACTATTAATCATTTTCCTAGTAATTTGTTTTTTCATTAAAATAGTCATGCTCATTAATCATCATTGTAATCTACAGTTGTCTTAAACAAAATCTTTCACTTCATATAAATTCTACTTTTCTTATCCTATTACCCACAATTATACTAAGGAAAATCTACATTACAAACTTTAAACAACTAGTTTCTTTATATTTTGTTTCAATATTAACAATGTCCTTGGGTCTATCCATCATTATAATGGATTTTGTCATAACATGATTAAGTGAAGCAGTGATTTGCACTGCTGGGAAAATGGCTTTGGTTATGAAGGTATCATGCTTCCATCTGGTTCCTTTATCCAGGGTTCTGCTATAATAGAGCACACTCATTTTCATAATGCTAAAAGGTATAGAAGGCTGGATGTCACAAAATACCATTAAATATTAAATGCTTACTGTCTAGTTTCTATTGGTTAGACACAATTTGAAAAATACTTCTATACACTGCTCCTTGAGGAGATAATTTGTCTTTGTTGCTTTTCTTCTTATAGGAGAAACAGTGAACTGATGGATGCATTTATATTCTGATTGTGGTTCTGCCATTTGGATTTGTGTATATGCAGACATAAACAGACAATTAAATAATCATCAGTTACATCATTCTTATACTGAGTACACACTAAATGCTAAGAATGGTGTTCATGCTGAAAAAAAAAAAATGGCAGATGGATGGAACTTAAGAGTATAATGGTGAAAACCGTTTCAAGCTATAGCACACAAAATCTTAACAAATTAGTACAAATGCAATTAAAAGCTCCATGTGAAAGAACTGTGTGAAGGGAGAGGAAGGAACTACTTTAGATGTCCCCTTGTGCCAAGACTTCTTTCAAGTACTATTTCTGCTGAGGCTTGAAGGAGGAGGCCAGAAGAATAGGCAAGAAAACTAGAGAAAAGAAATTCTAAGAGTGAAGAAATAGCACTTGAAAAGGCCTCGGTTTAAAAAAAGAAATGCATGTTCAAGAAACCTGGATTAAGGAAAATGTAGAAGTGAAAGTGTTAGTCGCTCAGTCATGTCTGACTTTGTTACCCCATGGACTGCAGCCTGCCAGGCTCCTCTGTCCTTGGAATTCTCCAGGTAAGAATACTGGAGTGGGTTACCAAGCCCTGAATTAAGGAAAGTAATATTTTAGACTATGTATCCCATATTTTAAAATAGTAAAGCTTTAGTATCACTGCATATACCATAGATAAAGTACTCTCTTAAATGGATACTGATTCACCTAATAATTTTGTGCAATTGATATCAAAGCAATGTGTGGCAGTGATCCACTCCAATCTAGATTAAAGGAAATGTCAAGACAGTTATTCATTGTTTCAAAGTCAAGATTATATCTTAAAGGTTATGGGCAATAAAAGCCCTCTTCTGATGAACTTTATTTAATCACTAGTCATTGAGTTCATATTGTATTGTTTCAGTTTTGAAATGCTTTATAGAAGTTTGTATGTCTCACAGAAGTGTGTGCTTTGTTTTCATATCCCCCAAATGAAGTCAGTCTTTAATAATCACTCAAATGCAAAGGACATTCATGTGGACAAACAATAATTAGAAATGCTGAGAGTTCATTCAATAGCATATGTCATACTTATGCTGTCTGCATGTATTATCTTGCTTGGGGTATTTTTCATTAAATCATTAAAGTAGTTTTAATGCTTTTGAGAAATAGTTTCTGATTTGTTTTATCAATAGAATTTAGATTTGTTCAATTTTATGGGTCATAATAATATTGAAAGCTTTTCAGTTAAAATAGAGAGTTGTAAAATATACAATAAATCTTGTGAGCAAATTTATGTTACAGACTTTATAACAGTTATTTTTCTCCCAGCAAAAATACTGACCCTCTCTGGCTGTCAAGTAAAAGGTAAAATAGAGGATGTCATGTTTAATAAAGAGCATCTTATAACCAGAGTCAAGAGTAAAAAATCCTTTCCCACTAACACTGTAATCTTACATGGAACTAGAGACAGACATCTTTGTTTTTCTTCTATTTACATGTCTCACGTTTCTTGCTCTTATATATTCAGGTACCATATCTCCTAAGACTTATGCTTACTCTACTGTATTAATCTCTTGTGGTGGTTTAGTTACTATGTTATGTCTGACTCTTGTGACCCCATGGACTGTAGCTTGTCAGGCTCTTCTGTCCATGAGATTTTCCAGGTAAGAATACTGGAGTGGATTGCCATTTCCTTCTCCAGGGGATCTTCCCAACCCAGGGATCAAACCCAGGCCTCCTGCACTGCCGGCAGATTTTTTTCCTGACTGAGCTACCAGGCATTAATCTCTTAAGTCTAACTAGTAAAGAGTAAAGTTCAATTGTTTAATAATATTCATTTGCTGTATTGACAAACAACTGGAACTGAGCAGGCCAAAACAAGCAAATAACAGTGAGGGAGATCTGCAGAAGTCAATCTCTACAGCTTTAGTTGAAGGGAGTGTCTCCCACTGTGGGGAGCGTACATTTCTAGACAATTTCCTAGGAAAGAAGATTCAGATGTATAGAAAGGGCAACCAGCTAAAACTACTGAACATCAGAAAGAAATAAATTTTAGAACACTAACCATGGCCTTGAAACAAGACAGAGACTAAGTTACTGCCACCGTGTTTTATGTCTCCAATAATGTGCCAGATACTGGCACAGTGCCATCATGATTTTGATTAGTAAAATGACCAAAAAAATCCTAAGAATCTCTAGAGTTGTGATGAAGTTTAAGTAAGATTAAATAACTTGCAGTGTAATAGATAGATATCTCCTGTTTCTTATCCTTCTTTTGTATAAAAATACATAATAGAATCTGAGTTAGTACTTGAGAAATAAGTGCCATGATCTCAGATATATTCACTGAACCCCACTATGACATCATTCTTTTTTAGAATCTACACACAATCTAGCAAGATATAAAGCTTGCATTATGCATTAGTTCCACTTTCTTGCTTGATAAATTTTATGAATGTGATTGCCACAACTCCCCCCACCACTAGCCCTACTGGCTTCCTTGGTGTTGGTTCTTACCATCTTTTTAATAAGAGAATACAATGGAGGATCAAGAGAAGTTAAAATGGCATTCTTTTCAAATGAGAGGAGATTGGAGAAGGCTGATGTAAATACAATTGAGTCATATGCATGCCCATGCTCTCAGTTTAATAATCCTTTGGCATATGGTTTATATGAAGTAAAATTATTACTGCTGTACTAAAATGTGTCTATTTTCAGTACAACAATCTAAAAAGTGAGGGGGGAAAATGACTAAATTAAGAAAAACATGACTGGTTTTCATTTTTATTGTAAAGAAATTTCAGTGCCCCTAGGAAATATGATTGATCCTTTGAGTCACTCAAAATCGAACAGATTTTGGACTGGAAAAAAAGGGGAAAATTTTTATTAGTTGATTTGCTTTTATAATAATCCATTAAAATATGATTTAGAAATAAGTGTTTTCACTGTGTGACCAAAATTCTTGCCCTTCATAAGAGATATAAACACTTACAGAGTAGTTGTCTTTAATAAAACTAGTCCCTGATGTACATTTGGCTCATACTTGACAATACTGAAGAACTGCTGAGTATCATTTGATGTAAAGTAACTCCAGTTTTCTATGTGTGTCCACCAGGCTCCTCTGTCCCTGGGATTCTCCAGGCAAGAATACTGGAGTGGGTTGACATTTCCTGCTCCAATGCATGAAAAAGAAAAGTGAAAGTGAAGCTGCTCAGTCATGTCTGACTCTTCACAACCCCATGGACTGTAGGCTACCAGGCTCCTCCATCCATGGGATTTTCCAGGCAAGAGTACTGGAGTGGGTTGCCATGTCCTTCTCCCATGTGACGTATAAGAGAAAAATAAATACTGTTACCAGGAAAAGATTCATCATGCTGCTCATGTAAAATTATTAACTTTTCAAACATGTGCATCTGAAAGTATATGTCTTGTGTTGATAGCCTGTGATACTCTAGGTTAATGCCTTTCCACCCAATATACAGCAAAAGTAAAAATACAAATAATTTTAATTATGTTATAGTTATATCAACAATGAAATCTAATAGAACAGTTTAATTCTTGGTGGTATAAAGTAAGTGGTTTTAATTTCTAGAAAATTTATTTGAGCAGCTCATGTTGAATTTCAGAAAAGTCAGTTTTGTCTCCAGATTTTTTGGAATGACATTTCCTGGTTTTGCTACTTTTTGTGAAGTGGAAGTGCTGAGAGAGCTAATGGACACCTGCTACTCCAGGCTTCTCTTTAGAACTGGAGGTGAGTGACTCCCACAGAATAACTCTAAGTTTCAATTTAAATTCCCTTTCTATTTTACTTGTCTTTCTCTAAATTACAAAGCAAGTCAATAATCACCACAATTACTTAAAACCCAAAATGATTTGCATTAATATCTCAACAAAATGTCTTACATTAATGCCTGCACATAACTGACATATTTATGATTCTACAAACTTTTTAGATTATTTCATAGAGTTGACAATTATTTTCCTATTGAATAATGCTTAAAACGATCAGCTTATTGTATTTCATACATATGCACACATACATATAATGTGTAAAGCTATTCCTTCCAAATGTTATCTCAGTAAATGGTATCAGTATCCAACTGGTCATGCAAGGAAACATACATTAAAAAGTAGACATCTTTAAATCAGATTCTCTCATCTCTCATAGTTGACACCATTAGTTTATCCTATGCATTTCTACCCTTACAGTAGATTTCAAATACTTTCATTTTTCTCTGAAAAATGACAGTTGTTTTCTCAACTGTCAACAACCTGTCCAAGCCATCATCATATCTCTGTTCTAAATTTAACATCCTCCATACCAGACTTCCTACTTCCACTCTCTTTCTACACAGAAGAGAACATCATCTATGATAAGGTTATAACATTCCACTACAGTACTTGTATCTCTTCACTGGCTATGCTGAACTTAATGTTATCAAGTACAAGCACACTCTGCTTACCAGTGAATCAGAGATGAGGTGTTGATGCAATGAATACAACTTTGGAGAGCCCTCTGACTGAGAAGACAGTGGACTAATGTCTCAAAGTAACCATCCAGTTGAGGTCTGGATGCTAGGTCTTTTGTAGAAAAGAGATGGGAGGAGGTGAGGAAATGAAGTAAAAAGACCATTAATCTTGCAAATATCTCCTAATATGGAAAGCCTCAGGCAGGGGATGTTTTAATTTCTTACTTCCTGCCAGCTACAGGTGTACAAGGTCAGGCAGATGGACAGGATTCTCTCAGGCAGGCCAGCATGTATGATTATAACAATAAAGAACAGCACAGAAAGACAGGAAGGCCTTCTTCAATGAACAGTGTATAAAATTAGAAGAAAACAACAGAAGGGTAAAGACTAAAGATCTGTTCAGGAAAATTGGAGATATCAAGGGAATATTTTGCCCAAAGATAGGCACCACAAAGGACATAAATGGTAGAGAACTAGCAGATGCTGAAGAGATCAAGAAGAGATGAAAAGAATACATAGAAGAACCCTACAAAAAAAGATCCAAATGAACTGGCCTGCTACGATGATGTAGTTAGCTACCCAGAGCCAGACATTCTGGAGAGTGAAGTCAAGTGGACCTTAGGAAGCTCTACTGTTAATAAAGCCAGTGAATGCAATGGAATTCCAGTAGAACTATTCAAAACCCTAAAGGATGGTACCCTCAAAGTGTTACATTCAGTATGCCAGAAAATCTGGCAAGACCCAGAAGTGGCCACAGGACTGGAAATGTCAGTCCTCATCCCAGTTCCCAAGAAGGATAGTACTAAAGAATGTGCTAACCATCAGACAATTGCACTCATCTCCCACATATATCCCATATTAGTAAGGTCATGCTTAAAATCCTGCTAGGCTTCAGCATTATGCAATCCAAGAACTTCCAGATGTCCAAGCTGGATTTAGAAACAGAAGAGGAACCAGAGGTGAAATTGCCAACATTCACTGGATTATAGAGAAAGCTGGGGGATTCCAGGAAAGACATCTACCTCTGTTTCATTGACTATGTGAAAGCCTATGTGTGGGTCATAATAAACTGTGGAAAGCCCTTAAAGAGGTAGGAATACCAGACCATCTTACCTACCTCCTGAGAAACCTGTATGCAGATCAAGGTGCAACAATCAGAATCCTGTATGGAACAACTGACTGGTTCAAGATTGAGAAAGGAGTATGACAGGGCTGTCTGCTGTCACCCTGTTAGTTTAATCTATATGCTGAGAAGGTCATGAGAAATGCCAGGCTGGATGAGTTACAAGCTGATATCAAGATAGGCAGGAGAAACATCAATAGCCTCAAATATGCAGATGATACCACTCTAATGTAGAAAGTGAAGAGGAACTAAAGAGCCTCTTGATAAGGGTAGAGGAGAGTGAAAGAGCTGGCTTAAAACTAAATATTAAAAAAAAAAAAAAAAAACTTAAGATCATGGCATCTGGCTCCATTAATTCATGGCAAATAGAGGGGGAAAGGTGGAAGTAGTGACATTTCCTCTTTTGGGAGTCTAAAATCACTGTGGATGGTGACTGCAGCCACAAAATCAGAAGATGTTTGCTTCTTGCCAGGAAAGATGACACACTTAGACAGTGTGTTGAAAAGCAGAGACATTACTCTGCCAACAAAGGTCTGTATAATCAAGGCTATGCTCTTTTCAGTGATCATGTTCAGTTGTGAGAGCTGGACCGTAAAGAAGGAGGAGCACTGAAAAACTGATGCCTTCAAACTGTGGTGCTGAAGAATACTCTGAGTCTCTTGGACAGCAAGGAGATCAAACCAATCAATCCTAAGGGAAATCAACCTGAATACTTATTGGAAGGAGTGATGCTGAAGCTGAAACTCCAGCATTTTGGTTATCTGATGTGAACAGCTGACTCATTGGAAAAGTCTCTGATGCTGGGAAAGATTGAGGACAGAAGGAGAAGAGGGTGTCAGAAGATGAAATGGCTGAATGGCATCACTGATGCAATGGACATGAACTTGGGTAAACTTCAGGAGATGGTGAGGGACAGGAAGGCCTGGCGTGCTGCAGTCCTTGGGGTCACAAAAAGTTGGACATGACTGGATGACTAAACAACAATATAACAATAAAAACAATGAAAAGGGAGTCAAAGAAACAGCTCCAACATGGAATCCGTATCGGCTTTTCCCTGCAACATCAATAGCCAGGGGCTTCCCTGATAGCCCAGATGGTGAAGAATCTGCTTACAGTGCAAGAGACAAGGTTCATCCTTGTGTCAGGAAGATTCCTGGAGAAGGGAATGGCTACCCACTCCAGTATTCTTGCTTGGAGAATTCCATGAACAGAGGAGCCTGGTGGGCTACAGTCCATTTAGTTACAAAGAGTCAGACATAATTGAGCAACTAACACTTTTTTTTTTAATTTATTTATTTTAGTTGGAGGTTAATTACTTTACAGTATTATAGTGGTTTTGCCTTCATTGACATGTATCAGCCATGGGTATATGTGTGTTCCACATCCTGAACCCCCCTCCCACCTCCCTCCCCATCCCATCCCTCAGGATCATCCCAGTGTACCAGCCCTGAGCACCCTGTCTCATGCACCAAACCTGTACTGGCGATCTATTACTCCCAGACACTTTAGCTGATCCCCATGGCTTTATACAATTTGGTCTTTGTTAGGTCCCAGCTGGGCTTCCCTGTTGGCTCAGCAATAAAGAATCCACCTGCAATGAAGGAGATCAGGGTTCGATCCCTGGGACGGTAAGATCCCCTGGAGAAGGGAATGGCCACCCACTCTAGTATTCTTGCCTGGAGAATTCTATGGACAAAAGAGCCTGGTGGACTATAGTCAATGGGATTACAAAGAGTAGGACACTACTGAGTGACTAGTACTTTCTCTTTTAAGCCCGAGCTACGTTGTCCTTGTATCCAGATTTGGGCCTTAATGCCTGCAACCATCTTGGACTACACTGCTCTTTCTCAGGCTATTTAAATATATGATTTCTTCTCATCCTCGTGAATCAGTTCTGGAGTCATCTCCTTGAAAAGATTTTTTTTCCTGATTGTCCTAAATAACAAAATTCTCATAGTCTCTAGTGATTATCATATCATCCTGCTTATCTCTTTGAAGCATTTCATTTTGCTAATTAAAACCATTTTATTGTGTATCTTTGCTCCCAAACATATTGAAGAGGGTAACTGAGGCAGGAACAAAAGAACAAAAAAATCTATCTCATTCACCACCATGACTCCAGCAACTAGACTAGTGTACATTGTTAAAACTTAGAAAATATTTGTTGAATAAATAAAATAGCTTTTAAATTATTTTCTATTATCATTATAAAATTCAAATATATATCAAGCTAAATAAACTTTTCTCATCTCGAAATATTTCTTTCAATGAAATCATTAATAATTATCTCTTCACTTGCTTATGTCATTTATTATCATGTATTGGTAGTTTTTTCTTTGTTGGTTATCCCTGACCTCCAGTCCTTGGCCCATCAATTACAAAATTTGATGGACTCTTTTTAGTTATGGTCTTCTATATTCTTCTTCTCTTAGGGTCCTTGTTTCAAGTTCTTATGTTTGTGCTTTCAGTTCAGTTCAGTCCCTCAGTTGTGTCTGACTCTATCCGACCTCTTGAATCGCAGCATGCCAGGCCTCCCTGTTTATACTTTAACCATTGTTAAAGTTTTAATTGATCAAACTATCTTGTTTTATTTTTACTTCTAGATCATGAAGCAACATTTTAAATAAGTCTTCAAGAGTACCACTTTCTTCTTGCCTTCTCCTATTCCAAAGCTTTTCACAATTATCTATAATTTACTAGCTAAAGTACAAACCTCTTCGTCTTTTAAACTCTGTAGAATTCTGCCTCAGAGAACATTTCCAACTCATTGTCTTCCTTTCACTTTGTATACCTTCTGCTTCATTTAAAATTTAAAATACACATTCCTGAGGCCACAAGTTCCTTCAACATTCACCTTTCCTATTTAAATTTTATCTGTCCTTCTGAGACTACTTCAAATCTTTCTGTAGCAAGCCCAGTCTGCAGTCTTTAAGAAATCATCTGTAAATGGCACCAACATTTCTCTTTAGTCCTATTTGTGAAAGTACTCATCTTTCACAACGCTTCATTCTAGTGGTTGGTTTAGGAATGATTACACTGCAGTGGTTAAAAGATCAAGTACTTTCAGATCTCACAGTATTGATTGAAATCCAAGTTCTACTACTTTATATAGTCTTGGAAAAAAGGAAAAGGAGTTTAACAGCTCCGAGCATAATAATTATTCACCCATAAACCTAAACTAGTACACTAGAACATTGATTTCAAACCTCAACTCAATTCCCTCCAAAAGAAGCTTCAAGGATCATGACAGCATGAAATGTTTGCTTTCTTCTCCAAGTTTCTGGAATGATGATTTTGTCATTTACAATTATTTTGGCATTTATTCTTTTGATATTAGTTTTACCTTTTATTTTATTTAAAGCCTTCCTCAGTGATCAATGCAAAGAAATAGAGGAAAACAACAGAATGGGAAAGACTATAGATCTCTTCAAGAAAATTAGAGTTACCAAGGGGACATTTCATGCAAAGATGGGCTTGATAAAGGACAG
>NW_011495050.1:10323063-10324035 GCF_000754665.1 Bison bison bison
TAGATTTAAGGGCCTAGATCTGATAGATAGAGTGCTGATGAACTATGGAATGAGGTTCGTGACATTGTACAGGAGACAGGGATCAAGACCATTCCCATAGAAAAGAAATACAAAAAAGCAAAATGGCTGTCTGGGAGGCCTTACAAATAGCTGTGAAAAGAAGAGAAGCAAAAAGCAAAGGAGTAAAAGGAAAGATATAAACATCTGAATGCAGAGTTCCAAAGAATAGCAAGAAGAGATAAGAAAGCCTTCCTCAGTGATCAATGCAAAGAAATAGAGGAAAACAACAGAATGGGAAAGACTAGAGATCTCTTCAAGAAAATTAGAGTTACCAAGGGGACATTTCATGCAAAGATGGGCTTGATAAAGGACAGAAATGGTATGGACCTAACAGAAGCAGAAGATATTAAGAAGAGGTGGCAAGAATACACAGAAGAACTGTACAAAAAAGATCTTCATGACCCAGATAATCACGATGGTGTGATCACTGACCTAGAGCCAGACATCCTGGAATGTGAAGTCAAGTGGGCCTTAGAAAGCATCACTACAAACAAAGCTAGTGGAGGTGATGGAATTCCAGCTGAGCTATTTCATCCTGAAAGATGATGCTGTGAAAGTGCTGCACTCAATATGCCAGCAAATTTGGAAAACTCAGCAGTGGCCACAGGACTGGAAAAGGTCAGTTTTCATTCCAATCCCAAAGAAAGGAAATGCTAAAGAATGCTCAAACTACCACACAATTTCACTCATCTCACATGATAGTAAAGAAATGCTCAAAATTCTCCAAGCCAGGTTTCAGCAATATGTGAACTGTGAACTTCCTGATGTTCAAGCTGGTTTTAGAAAAGGCAGAGGAACCAGAGATCAAATTGCCAACATCCGCTGGATCATGGAAAAAGCAAGAGAGTTCCAGAAAAGCAACTATTTCTGCTTTATTGACTATGCCAAAGCCTTTGACTGTGTGGATCACAA
>NW_011495050.1:10324135-10324803 GCF_000754665.1 Bison bison bison
TTATGGTCTTCTATATTCTTCTTCTCTTAGAGTCCTTGTTTCAAGTTCTTATGTTTGTGCTTTCAGTTCAGTTCAGTTCAGTCCCTCAGTTGTGTCTGACTCTATCCGACCTCTTGAATCGCAGCATGCCAGGCCTCCCTGTTTATACTTTAACCATTGTTAAAGTTTTAATTGATCAAACTATCTTGTTTTATTTTTACTTCTAGATCATGAAGCAACATTTTAAATAAGTCTTCAAGAGTACCACTTTCTTCTTGCCTTCTCCTATTCCAAAGCTTTTCACAATTATCTATAATTTACTAGCTAAAGTACAAACCTCTTCGTCTTTTAAACTCTGTAGAATTCTGCCTCAGAGAACATTTCCAACTCATTGTCTTCCTTTCACTTTGTATACCTTCTGCTTCATTTAAAATTTAAAATACACATTCCTGAGGCCACAAGTTCCTTCAACATTCACCTTTCCTATTTAAATTTTATCTGTCCTTCTGAGACTACTTCAAATCTTTCTGTAGCAAGCCCAGTCTGCAGTCTTTAAGAAATCATCTGTAAATGGCACCAACATTTCTCTTTAGTCCTATTTGTGAAAGTACTCATCTTTCACAACGCTTCATTCTAGTGGTTGGTTTAGGAATGATTACACTGCAGTGGTTAAAAGATCAAGTACTTTC
>NW_011495050.1:10324903-10341321 GCF_000754665.1 Bison bison bison
CTGATGTTCAAGCTGGTTTTAGAAAAGGCAGAGGAACCAGAGATCAAATTGCCAACATCCGCTGGATCATGGAAAAAGCAAGAGAGTTCCAGAAAAGCAACTATTTCTGCTTTATTGACTATGCCAAAGCCTTTGACTGTGTGGATCACAATAAACTGGAAAATTCTGAAAGAGATGGGAATACCAGACCACCTGACCTGACTCTTGAGAAATCTGTATGCAGGTCAGGAAGCAACAGTTAGAACCGGACATGG
This sequence comes from Bison bison bison, assembly GCF_000754665.1. Taxonomy (NCBI): domain Eukaryota; kingdom Metazoa; phylum Chordata; class Mammalia; order Artiodactyla; family Bovidae; genus Bison; species Bison bison. The sequence goes on from NW_011495050.1 coordinate 10,325,158, forward strand.
AACAACAGACTGGTTCCAAAAGCTGGAATCAAGATTGCCGGGAGAAATATCAATAACCTCAGATATGCAGATGACACCACCCTTATGGCAGAAAGTGAAGAGGAACTAAAAAGCCTCTTGATGAAGGTGAAAGAGGAGAGTGAAAAAGTTGGCTTAAAGCTCAACATTCAGAAAATGAAGATCATGGCATCCGGTCCCACCACTTCATGGGAAATAGATGGGGAAACAGTGGAAACAGTGTCAGACTTCATTTTTTTGGGCTCCAGAATCACTGCAGATGGTGACTGCAGCCATGAAATTAAAGACACTTACTCCTTAGAAGGAAAGTTATGACCAACCTAGATAGCATATTCAAAAGCAGAGACATTACTTTGCCAACAAGGTCCATCTAGTCAAGGTTATGGTTTTTCCTGTGGTCATGTATGGATGTGAGAGTTGGACTGTGAAGAAGGCTGAGTGCCGAAGAATTGATGCTTTTGAACCGTGGTGTTGGAGAAGCCTCTTGAGAGTCCCTTGGACTGCAAGGAGATTCAACCAGTCCATTCTGAAGGAGATCAGCCCTGGGATTTCTTTGGAGGTAATGATGCTGAAGTTGAAACTCCAGTACTTTGGCCACCTCATGCGAAGAGTTGACTCATTGGAAAAGACTCTGATGCTGGGAGGGATTGAGGGCAGGATGAGAAGGGGATGACAGAGGATAAGACAGCTGGATGGCATCACTGTCTCAATGGACGTGAGTCTGAGTGAACTCCGGGAGTTGGTGATGGACAGGGAGGCCTGGTGTGCTGCGATTCATGGGGTTCCGAAGAGTCAGACACAACTGAGCAACTGAACTGATCTGAACTGAAGCCAGTATTTACTGAACATGTGTTATTTTTCAGCACTGTGGATAACACTTTATCCACATTATAGTAGGTGGTAAAATAGTTTCATGAATGAAAAAACGGAAGGTAAAATAAATCACTCAGGGTTACACAGCTTCTTAAAGGCTAGGGTTTCAAACCCATGTCTATATGAAGTTCGTGATCACTAATTTTGTTTAATGCCTTTTTTTGCCAAAATGACTGCACCTCCCATAAGAAGTCTAAAATATACTAATGATAGAGTTGAGTCATTTCATGACTTAACAATCTTTAAGAACCCAAACTCCTTCCATTTCTTCATATCACCATAATTTGCTTTTTGATATGGTCTTTCTTATACTGTCCATGTCTCTCTGGAGAATTCCACGGACAAAGGAGCCTGGCGGGCTGTAGTCCTGGGTCCTGGCGGGGCCTCAAAGAGTCAGACACAACTGAGGAACTACCACCACCTCTTATATGTGTTCATTTCTTTATCAATAGCTTACTGCTTAGACAAGATTGTTTAGGAGTTCCAAGTGAACTTTTTATTATGACAATTTCTTTTTTAAAACAAGTAAGAATGCGTTTCTCAGAAGTCCCTTTCTCTCCTGCAACTTCCCTTCTTTAGAAATAAGAAAGCCTTTTCAGGAGACTCTTTATCAGAGTTTATTCTCATATCTCCTTAACCAGAAATTACTCACATGTTGCTACCAAAGGTAATTTCTGATGAAGAAATAACATTCTATGATAATTCTGTCTAATGCATTGATTATCAATTATGTCTGCATTTTAGACTGACATGGGAATTCTCTGCTACAAATTCATGTGACCTGGCTCAAAATAATTAAATTAGAATCTCTGATGCTAGGGCCGAGGCATTATCAATTTTAAAAAGTACCCAGGTGATTACAATGTACAGTCTAGCCTGTTTCTAGACTGCTCTGGGGCCTGGACATAGCAGCAATTGTGGCAGATGGAGGATAAACAACTGAACAACATGCAGGCTCTACCAGAATGAGAAGAGTGGGGCAGGGGAGAAATAAAATTCACAATCAAAATATCTTCTACATATTATTAAATGCTTGTCTTTGCAAACATTTAGAATCATATTAAAATTAGAAATGGGTGTTTTTATTTTTCCTTCAAATAAATTATTGATTTTGCTTGATACAAGGTACAAAATCCATTCCATTTATTTGCATATATTTATAGGTGTTGCAGTGTGCCAAAGTTATTAGGGAAAGAGACTTCTGGCCTTCAGGAAACCTTCTGAACAAAGCTACAGGACGTTCTTCTCACACAGAGAGCTATACTGCTCTTCTACATTTGGCGCTTGGGTACCAGTGATAACCAATTGTATTAACTTTCATTGCTTACCTACTGTGTGACTGACCTTTTGCAAATCAAGGGAAGTAGTAAACCTCTCACAGCACCTTTTTAAAATCCTGTTTCTACCAGATTTTGTTGCAGACTCTCTGGCTAGCAGATTGACTATAAAGTTTCCTCTAGGGAGTTATTCAAAATTGCAAATATAATTCTTATTTCTGGGCAATGCAGACTAATTACTATTCTAATTTTCAGTGTTTTCATAACTAGTACTTCTCTTAAGTGATTCTATGGAAATCTTAGGAGAGGCATCGCTAGTTCATAATCTGTTGAGATCCATTCCTCTGGTTATTCTTGGTACTGAACATGAGTACTTTTGATTATAAAGACCAGCTGAGCCACAAGGGAAGCCCATAAAGACACCAAGTTTGGTTATAAAGACATAATGTGGAAGATAATTAAAATGCATATTAGATCACTGATCATACAACTATTTCATACCTAAATGTTTGAAATTTAGGGTTGTTGTTAACATAACAACATTACTTCTCCACATTCCTCATAATTTTTAGTGTTTAACCAGTTCAAGTAACCGCAAATTTTGACTACTATCAGTATTTTCGCTAAAGCATCATTAACATAGATATTTGGGAGTTTTTCTATTGCAAATTAGGATATCCTATAAAAAATAGTTTATTCCTTAGTTACATTGTTTCTCACTGAGATGGCATTTAAGATTGAAAGTTTTAAAAAATTAAACAGCAAAAAATTATTTTAAAAAATTAGTTTAAACAGTAAGTTAGATGCTCCAGGTACTACCTATTTACATAAAGAACCTGTCTTTAGAGTGTTAAAGGTATTTTTGCCTCCAAGTTCAAGGACTGGATACTGGTACTCACTATAACCTCAAAGGAAACAGTGAACTCCCAAGGCAGAGATCATAAAGTACAAATTGGCTTTTAACCCTGAATCAAGTTTACTTTGGTCTCTATTCTCTTGAGCAAACAAGTGAGATTTTGTCTACAAAAATAAAATTAAAACAGAGAAGACAAAACCTGATACCTGTATGAGACTCTCTGAAAGCTTGTTATCAGCGACTATGAAATGGTATCATTTTCATTACTTTCTCCATTAGAAAAATATTTATTCTCTTCATATAATCTCTAGGAAACTCCAGCAAAGAATCATAGGTTTTCATATCCTTATGGATGATATTTAAGCAAGAAAACTGAATGACTTCATTGTCTCTACATTGGTTAGAAAGAATAATAAAGATTCAACAAGATGTTTTGAAAAGAACTCAAGAAGTACTAGATCTTTGACAATTTATATGACTAGAGGAACTCTAGAAATATAGTACAAATAGATTTATTATTACTACTTGAGTGATGGGATGGTTAATTCATTCAGTAATACTGAGTATGTAATTTGGTCTAGGTTAAATCTTATTTAGAAATATACAGGAAAGATAAAGAGTAAAGTGGTCTATTTTTCTACAGCTATATTAGATTAATGTACTGCCACATTTAGACTGGACCTAGACAGTCATTTAGCTCAGCTCGGTTCAATCAGTTGCTCAGTTGTGTCCAACTCTTTGTGACCCCATGAACCACAGTACACCAGGCCTCCCTGTCCATCACCAACTCGCGGAGTTCACCCAAATCCATGTCCATCGAGTCAGTGATGCCATCCAATCATCTCATCCTCTGTCATCCCCTTCTCCTCCTGCCCTCAATCTTTCCCAGGAGCAGGGTCTTTTCAAATGAGTCAGCTCTTCGCATCAGGTGGCCAAAGTATTGGTGTTTCAGCTTCAACATCAGTCCTTCAAGTGAACACCCAAGACTGATCTCCTTTGGGATGGACTGGTTGGATCTCCTTGCAGTCCTAGGGACTCTCAAGAGTCCTCTCCAACACCACAGTTCAAAAGCATCAGTTCTTTGGAGCTCAGCTTTCTTTATAGTCCAACTCTCACATCCATACATGAGTACTAGAAAAACCATGGCCTTGACTAGACAGACCTTTGTTGCCAAAGTAATGTCTCTGCTTTTGAATATGCTGTCTAAGTTGATCATAACTTTCCTTCCAAGGAGCAAGTGTCTTTTAATTTCATGGATGCAATCACCATCTGCAGTGACTTTGGCCCCCCAAAATAAAAGTCTGACACTGTTTCCACTGCTTCTCCATCTATTTCCCATTAAGTGATGGGACCAGATGCCATGATCTTAGTTTTCTGAATGTTGAGCTTTAAGCCAACTTTTTCACTCTCCTCCTTCACTTTAGTTCTTCTTCACTTTCTGCCATAAGGATGGTGCCATCTGCATATCTGAGGTTATTGATATTTCTCCCAGCAATCTTGATTCCAGCCTGTGCTTCCTCCAGCCCAGCATTTCTCATGATGTACTCTGCATATAAGTTAAATAAGCAGGGTGACAATATACAGCCTTGACGTACTCCTTTTCCTATTTGGAATCCATCTATTGTTCCATGTCCAGTTCTAACTGTTGCTTCCTGACCTGCATATAAGTTTCTCAAGAGGCAGGTCAGAGTTTGGCATAAAAAAATGGCTGATGGTGCCAAACCAGATCACTGAACTTTAACTTGTTGGTACAAGCCATGTCCATTTATTTACTTATTGTCTATGGCTCCTCTCTGCTATAATGGGATAAGTGACTAGTTATAACAGAGCCCCTATGTTCTGGAAAGCCCAAATTATTTATAATTGACCATTTACAAAAAAAAAAAAATACTGACTCTTAGTCTAGTCTATTCTTCAGTCCAAAATATGTTACTCACTGTGAGATTTATACATAGACAGCTCAGAAGTGAGCCTAGAATTTTACACATCACTTTATGACATTGCACTATTGAGCTCCTTTCTCTTTGCAGTTCGCTAAGATTATCCAGCTCGTTGGAGCCTCCTTTTCTATATGGTTTTCTATCCAGAAATCTGGGGCTTTAGGTGCTATATTGTACCATACGTTTCCTATGACTGTGTCTGATACTAGAGCTTAATAGTAGGAAGACAGAGAGAGAAAAGAAAGCAATGAAAATTTGCCTGTGTTCTTGGTACTGGTGAGGAGAAAGGATTCCCCTGTCTCAGACTATTAAGCACTCACCGAGTTGTCACTGCGGTCATTGCTACCATTGCCACTTGTGCTACTATGACACTACCAGAGAGTTAAAGCATGAAAAAAGTATAAACCTCAGGCTATTCCTCCAACTCTCACTGGCTGACCTTTAGGAGTCCTCTTTTCTGATTCTGAGATGACAAGGTGAGGATTTTCTTGAAGTCCTTTCTCTTCTCACCTAGAGTACATATCTGGGTGTCTGGATGCCTACCACTGACTCTAGGCTTGGCAATACGGGTTAGGGGCAGGGGTAATTGGGAGATTCTCTGCAGGTTTGGCTTTATGTCAAATTTTTGCCTTCTTTCCCAAACCTCTTCAAATACTGACTTCTCAGAGTCCTCCTATAACCGCTCCTGAATTCTGCTAAGTTTATATTCAGTGAGAGAGACAGGATAGATAGAGGGCACTTAGTCTATCTTGCCAAAGAACCAGAACCATTCTAACAAGGTCAGAAATTTGCTTTTGAACTGTGGTGTTGGAGAGGACTCTTGAGAGTCCTTGGACTGTAGGAGATCCAACCAGTCCATCCTAAAGGAAATCAGTTCTGAATATTCATTGGAGGGGCTAAAGCTGAAGCTCCAATACTTTGGCCACTTGATGCGAATAACTGACTCATTTGAAAAGCCCCTGATGTTGAGAAAGATTGAAGGCAGAAGGAGAAGGGGACGACAGAGGATGAGACGGTCGGATAGCATTGCCAACCCTATCGCTATTAGTTTCAGCAAGCTCCGGGAGTTGGTGATGGACAGGGAAGTCTGGCGTGCTGCAGACCATAGGGTTGCAAATAGTCGGACACTACTGAGCAACTGAACTGAACTGAAACTCCAAGAGATAGAGAAGTCAGGGAAGCTTGGCATGCTGTAGTCCATGGGGTCACAAAGAGTTGGACATGACTTAGAGACTGATCAATAATGAGTAAACTAAAAAAACTTCAAAGAAAATGTACTATAAACTTTTGTGGCTTGGGTTTCACAAAGAATTCTTACAACCAAAAGCATAATATATAAAGTAAAAATGGATAAGTTTGATGTCATCAAAATTAAAAATTTCATGTCTTCTAAAGATAACTGTTCAGAGAATGAAAAGGCAAACCACACACTGGGTGAAAATATTTGCAAAAACATATATCTGATAAAAGACATGTGTCAGAGATATATAAACAGCACTCAAAACACAAACATTAAATGAATAAAATTTTTCCAATATAAAATTGGCAAAAATTTTTAATAGATACTTCAAAGAACATATAGGACTGGAAAACAGGCACATGAAAAGGTGCCATCACTAATCAATAGGAATATGCACATTAGACTAAAATTTGATTTATTAAACATCTATTAGAATTATAAAATGAAAATTATATCAAGCACAGGCAAAAATGTGGAATGACTATACCTTCCATTCACTACTCGTGGGGATGTAAAATGGAACCACTTAAGAAAAGTAGTTTCCTAAAAATTTAAACATAACCTACTATATGATTTAACTTTTAAACTCCTAGGTAATCACCCAAAAGAATGGAAAGCATAATCCATACAAATATTTATGAACGAATGTTCAAAGCAGCATTATTTGTATTAACCAAAAATTAGGAACAAATCGAACTTTCATTAACAGGTCAATGGATAAACAAGCTGTTGTATATCTGTATAATGGAATACAACTAAGCAATGAAAAGAATGTTTGATGAATATGAAAGTTTGTGGTTGAATCTAAACAACATGGTGAATCTCAGAATAATTATACTAAATGAAAGCCACCAGAAAAAAGAAGGTGTTCCAGTTATAATTTTTTATATAAAATTTTAGAAAATGCAAATTACTGTATTGTGACAACATAGATCAATAGTTAGATGGATATGAGGAGGGTAAAAAGAGAATCTGGTAGATGGAATTTTCAAGGGACACATGGAAAATTTTGAGAGTAATATACATATTCATATTTTGATGGTAGTAATGATTTTACAAGTATACATATATATGTCCAAACTTATCATATTGTAGGACTTCAACAGGAATGATATCAGGAAGATGATGGAATAGGAAGCCCAAGATCCTCCTTCCCCCATGGAGACATGAATTTAATAGCAACAAACCAAAAAAATGCCTCTGTGAGAAATCCAGAAACTAGTTCTTGCCCTTATGCCAGGTGAGTGTGAATTCCTGACACTCTCTACTCTGTCTTTCCAAGCCTTTCCTCACTGGCACAGTACAGTGTGATATATTTGGGAGGAAATCTTTAATTCATATCTTATACTTGGGGAGGAAAATGAGCAAAATGTATGTCTACTTGACTTTTAGGAGCACTTCCTAAGGGACCAGTGTTGGTTTTGTCTTTGTTCAAATATTGCAGGAGGGTTCAGGCACACTTAGAGGATCTCCAAGAACAAAGATATCAACCATGAACCAAAGTGCATAGTACTATAGACAGACAAAAGGTAGAACACCAGACTGTGATTTAGTACAGTACCACAGAAGCCACAGTACTGCAGACAGATGTGTGTGTATGTGTGTATAGTGGGGGTGGGAGTGGGGGGGAGGGGGTGTGGGATGAGAGGAGGGGTAGCCAACAAACCTCTTCAAACAGGAGATTAACACATACAAACCCAGAGGATAAATACTCATAAAAGCATTGAGAGATCTCTAGGACCTCTAGCTTCTCTATACAAAGTTCAAAAGTTCTCTCTATATGAAACCAGACTATAAAGTCTATGAGAGTTGGCTGATCTGGGATGCTGAAATCTCAACACAATAACAGCAAGAAATGCCAAAAAATAAATAAATAAAACAAAAAAACAGGCAAGCATAACACATTTAAAGCAACTAATTAAATCTTCAGAAACTGAACTTTAAGAAATAGAAATATATGAATTTGAACAAATAATTTAGACAAATAATTCAAAATTACTATCATAAGGTTGCTCAGTGCATTAAAATAGACACCTAAATGAAATCATGGTGAAAAAAATGCATAAAGAAAAAAATAGCAAGAAAGATAGAAATTATGAAGAAGAACCAAACAGAAATTCTGAAACTGAAAATAAGATAGCCGAATAGAAAATTCATTAGAAGGATTCAACAGTAGAATTGACAGGCAGTTAAAAAGATCAATCAATTTGAAAATAGGACTTTTGAAATTACCAAGGCATAGGATCAAAAAAGAATGACAAAAGATGAATACAGCCTAAGAAAAATGAATACAGTCTTTATGGGACTCCACCAAGCAGAACAACATATACATTATGGTAGTCCAAAAAAGAAAAGAAGAGAGAGAGAAAGGAACAGATAAACTATTTAAAGAAATAATGGCTAAAGTTTTCCAAAATCTAAGGAGAAATGGCCATACAAATTAAAGAAGCTCAAAAAATTCCCACTGGGATAAATCTGAAGAGACTCACAGAAAGACACATCAAAGTCAAACTGTCATAGGTCATAGATAAAGAAAAAATCTTGAAAGCAATACATGACTTGTCATGTGTAAGGGAGCATCTATTAGATTATCAGCAGATTTCTTAGCAGAAGTCTTACATGATAGAAAGGAGTGGAGTGATATATCAAAAGTACTAAAAGAAAGGGGGGAAAACTGTTACAGCCAACAAAACAATATTATATCTGGCAAAATTTCTTCAAAACTGAAAGAGAAATTAAGATTTTCCCAGAAGAATAAAAGCTGAAAAAGTTCATCATCACTATACCTGCTCTAAGAGAAATACTGAAATGAGTTTTACACATTGAATTAAAGAATGTTAAATAGCAACACAAGACCATGTAACAATATAAAAGTCTCTGGTAAAGTTCAATGCATGTATACATGCTGTCTCTTCACATATATAGAAAACCCTAAGTATTTTGGTGGCTCAGATGGTAAAGCATCTGCCTACAATGCAGGAGATCCGGGTTCAATCCCTGGGTCGGGAAGATCTCCTGGAGAAGGAAATGGCAACCCACTCCAGTATTCTTGCCTGAAAAATCCCATGGATTGAGGAGCCTGGTAGGCTACAGTCCATGGGGTCACAAAGAGTCAGACGCGACTGAGCAACTTCACTAAGTATTTCATAAAATCTATCTTAAAACTAATAACTGAATTCAGTAAAGTTGCAGGATACATCATCAACACTCAGAAATCAGTTGCATTCCTATACACTTACAATATCCAATTCAAATGAGAAACTAAGAGAGAAATAAAAAAATGGGAAAAAATCCCATTTACAATAAGATTAAAAAAGATAAAATACTTAGAAATAAACTTAGTCAAGAAGGTAAAAGATTGTATATTGAAAATTATAAAACATTGCTAAAAGAAATCAAAATAAGTAGAAACATATCCTATACTAATGTATTGGAAGACTGAATATTATTAAAATATTCATAATACCCAAAGTGATCCTTAGATTTAATACAATTCCTATCAGAATTTGAAAGGCATTTCATGCAAAAACATTCAAAATATCCTAAAATTTGTATAGCATCTCTAGGGACCCCTAGCTACAACCCTGAGCCACAAGAACAAAATTGGAAGCCTTCTACTCCCTGATTGTATAACATACTATGAAATAACACTAGTTAGATCAACCTGGCACTGCCATAAAGACAGATATGTAGACAAACAGAAAAGATAGAGAGCTTACAAATAAACACTTCCATATATGATAAGGGACAACAGAGGATGAGATAGTTGGATGGCATCACTTACTCAATGGACATGAGTTTGAGAAAGCTCCTGGGAGTTGGTAATGAACAGGGAAGCCTGATGTGCTGCAGTCCATAGGGTTGCAAAGAGTCAGACATGACTGAGCAACTGAACTGAACTGAAACACATGTAAGGATGTTCACCATCACTAATCATTAGGGAAAGTCAAATCAAAACCACACTGAGACACCATCTCACACCCACCAGGATGACTACTATCAAAAGAACAGAAAATGATAAATGTAGGTGAGGATGCAAAAAATGTGGAACCCTTCTGCACTGCTAATGGAAATATAAAAAGTTCCAGAAATTATGGAAAATAGTGTGAAGAATCCATAGAGAATTAACATAGAATTGCCATACAATCCAGGTATACTCATACAATAGAATATTATGCAGCTTAAAAAAAAAAAAAGAAGGAAATTTTATCCTAAGCTACAACATGGATGAACCAGGGAGACATTAAGCTAAGGAAAGGAAGCCAGTCACAAAAAGAACCGTACTTTATGATACTCATATTTTAAAAACTTTAGTAACAGTTTAAGAAGATTTGTGTATTTCCAATTTCTGACCTATCTAGTAGCAGTTAGATTCCTGAAATTCAAATCAGAATTTTTTATGTTAAACACTCTGGTAATGCATAAGAAAATTCATTTTGTGTAGGTACTACCCTTGATTGGTTATACACAAGATAATACTTGTTTTCCTTTGTGCTTTGGCAAGAAGGAATACAATTATTTTGCTTAAAATTACCACTTAGAAGACAGGTTAAGTGTTTAAATATACAGTTTAAGTATACTTGAACTTACAAGTTCAAAAACTTTATATGCCTATTCCAAATTTTGTACTTCTATGAAAATGCAGACTTGAATGACAGGTCAAATGGCATTCTATTTTAGGTAGCCTATTAATTTTCTAAACCCAATATAAAATATTGAGTGAACATAACTGCTCCCTCTGGAGAGAGAATATGTAATCGTCATTAGATTCTCAAACAAGTTTATGACATAAGGGAACAAATTTTTACAAGCCATTATTTTGAAAGTTTTTTTAAAACCAATTTTCCTTTATCTAAACCATCCAACTGATAGACAGTAGTTGTCATCAGGATTGAAAGTTTACAGTGAACATAAATGACATAAACTGGTACTTCTGGCTGATATTATCTGTGCAACTTTAAGCCAAACTCAGATGTCCTCTGTATTGTTTCAGATTAATACAAAGATGATGTAATTGTGGTATCAGATCAGATCAGTCACTCAGTCGTGTCCGACTCTTTGCGACCCCATGAATCGCAGCATGCCCAGCCTCCCTGTCCATCACCAACTCCCGGAGTTCACTCAGACTCACGTCCATCGAGTCAGTGATGCCATCCAGCCATCTCATGTCGTCCCGTTTTCCTCCTGCCCGAAATCCCTCCCAGCATCAGAGTCTTTTCCAATGAGTCAATTCTTCGCATGAGGTGGCCAAAGTACTGGAGTTTCAGCTTTAGCATCATTCCTTCCAAAGAAATCCCAGGGCTGATCTCCTTCCGAATGGACTGGTTGGATCTCCTTGCAGTCCAAGGGACTCTCAAGAGTCTTCTCCAACACCACAGTTTAAAAGCATCAATTCTTCGGCGCTCAGCCTTCTTCACAGTCCAACTCTCACATCCATACATGACCACAGGAAAAACCATAGCCTTAACTAGACGAACCTTTTTTGGCAAAGTAATGTCTCTGCTTTTGAATATGCTATCCAGGTTGGTCATAACTTTCCTTCCAAGGAGTAAGCGTCTTTTAATTTCATGGCTGCAGTCACCATCTGCAGTGATTTTGGAGCCCCCAAAAATAAAGTCTGACACTGTTTCCACTCTTTCCCCATCTATTTCCCATGAAGTGATGGGACCGGACGCCATGATCTTCGTTTTCTGAATGTTGAGCTTTAAGCCAACTTTTTCACTCTCCACTTTCACTTTCATCAAGAGGCTTTTGAGTTCCTCTTCACTTTCTGCCATAAGGGTGGTGTTATCTGCCTATCTGAGGTTATTGATATTTCTCCTGGCAATCTTAATTCCAGCTTGTGTTTCTTCCAGTATACATCCTCTATATTCCATTTATTTTCCTTTTCCTTTTCTAAAATTGCTTTATTTTCATAATTCTTTGTAAAAACATGTACATCAACAGATAAATAGAGGGAATTAAGGAAGGTTATAAAGGTAATTCTTGGACTGGTCTAATATTATTAAAAGTATGTTTAAAGGGGAAAAATAAAAGAGTTTTAAAAAAGAGTGAAAGGAGTCTCTTTGGTCCCTAGGTAGAGAAGAGACAAGAGGTTTTTCTTTTCACTGTGGCTCTTGTTTTTAACCTCCTACTGTCATTTGCAGAGTATTTGTGCCTGAAATAGGAAGTTCATGACAGATGATGCTGATAGCACTGAACACACAAGTAGATTTTTAACCTACAGGGTGAGAATTCAATAAAAAACAGATGGTAACTTCTTAGAAACTAAGTACATTCCTCTGGAGATAAAGTGAAGTGTTAAAACATTTTAACGTTGCACTGGAGCAGATAATTAGGGTAATTACGACTCTTCAAAGACTTAAGAAATAAGGTCTAAACCAACTTCCTTAAATTGTAAAGATTATGAAATTCTAAGGGGAACGTGGGCAGAAGAATCATTTTATAAAATGCAATAATATTTACAAAGGTGGCATGTGAGATTGAATAGGTTGTCTATCTCAACATTATGTCCAAATACCAATTATGTAATTAAGGAAGCAAAATCAGGCTGCCTCTAATTCACATGAAAACTGGTAAAGTTGCAAAAAGGTAAAAACTGTCAAGCTGGTTTAGAGACACAAAGAAACAAGTGCACAAACACATATACCGAATAAGCAGAAATACTATGTGAATACATGATAGAAATACTAAGGAAAAAAATTAATTTTGTTTGATTTTAGACCACTTCAGTCATTCCAACATATCATGGTTTGCAGAGTCACAACAATATTATCTTCTGGTTTTTATTTTTGCCTATTTAATTATGACTTCAAATGAACAAATTTTGAAATATCATAGGCAAAGGCTGTATGAAACACTTTTCAAAGTAGAATACCAATACACATACACAGATAGATGCAGTATCCTATTTTTCTAACCTCTGTATACTTTCATAATAATCAACCTTTCCTAACCATTACTTAGTATTACACTTCTAGTTGGGGTCCTCTCTATAAGTTCCTTGGACTTTTTAAAAAATATTAATATTGCTTCTGTGTATTCATCCTCTGTCCTTCCAGAGCCACTTCCATTGTACATCTTTAGAATCTTTCAGTGGCTTTCCTGGGTCATGTGCTTCCATTTTCCACCCCATCTCTATACACATAAATATTACATAGTGAGCAGAATTTTGTTTTTAAACATATAAACCCTCTCACATGACATTTATATATAAATCTGTTTCCTTTGTACTTTATCCTACACTAAGTAATGTGTCTTCCACCTACCATATAGACCTTTCTTCTCATTGTCAGCCTTTTTCACTACATTCCAGCTACATTGTGTCCTATCTAATTTTTCAGGTAGATCAAAATGATCTGGTCCTGGGATTTCTGAATTAATTGTTGGTTGATTGGTTGAGTTGGTAAGTTGGGTCTGACTCTTGCAACCCCAAGGACTGTAGCCTGCCAGGCTCCTCTGCCCATGGGATTCTGCAGGCAAGAATGCTTGAGTGGGTTCCCATTTCCTTCTCCAAGGGATCTTCCCAACACAGGAATCGCACTGGGGTCTTCTGCATTGCAGGCAGATTCTTTACCAACTGAGTTATGAGAGAACTGCCTCTTCCTAATTAGATGTTTGCTGGGCTGGCCATTTCAAATTATGGTCTTCACTTAGATATTTCTTCTCAAAGCAGTCCTCCCTAATTCACTTGCTTGACTACACTTTATCCCAGAACTCTCAATTTCAATATTTTTTTGACTAGATTTTTCATGGTTAGCTTTTTTTTTTTTTTGAGAGATGGGTTAATATGTTGTTGTTGTTCTTTTGTTCTTCCACTCTTCTCATGTCCACATCTGTCTTCCCACTAGGATGAAAGATCTATGTCATTATTGCTCCATTTCCAGGGAACCTAGAAGATTACCTGACATAGAATAGATGTCTGTAGATGCTTTTAAAATTAATACATGAAGAAGTTCATAAACAAATATAAGGTTGTCATCCTCCATTTGACAGTAAAGTTTCCTTTTAGGCTTAGATTTAATAATATCAGTAATCTGCTAAAAATCTTTTAACACATTCCCATTGCATATGTTATTAAACCCAACTTCATTGTAATGTTGTATGAGGACCTTTAGAAGTTGGTCTCAATGTGTAGTTCCATACTTTCTCCAATCACTTTTGAGTATAAAGCACTTACCAAATTAACTGGAAACCATGTTAACCACATTAACACTAAAAGAGGAAATACCATGGACTTTTGTGTCTCTTATAATTTAATATGAAATGCTCTTAGCCTGTAATAACTTCTTTTGTTTAAATAATTAGAAGTGAAAGTGTGTTAGTTGCTCAGCTGGGTCAGATTCTTTGTAACCCCATAAAGTGTAGCCTTCCAGGCTCCTCTGTCCATGGAACTCGCCAGGCAAGAATAGTGGAGTGGGTAGCCATTCCCTTCTCCAGGAGATCTTCCCAACTCAGGGACTGAACCTGTGTCTCCTGCATTGCAGGCATATTCTTCATCATCTGAGCCACCATGAAAGCCCCCATTCCTAATTATGTTCTAAAATCCTTCTGAATAATTACTTCATATCTTTAGTTTACAAATTATCTCAGAAAGAATTAGGCAGTCACCCCTCAAGTTCTCAAAGCAATGTGTGTGCACCTCTCTCTGTATTTCCTATCTCATTTTCATGCAATTATATATTTGTGACAAATTGCTCCAAAGTAGTAAGCTCCTTAAGGATGAGGAATATGTAATAATATTCTTCATATCCTTATGTTCTAGCAGAATGTCTAACATATAGAAAATGAATGCATATTTTGGAAAATTCATATTTTTCTGGTAACATTTTAAACATTACACAATTTTATGTGATCTTTGAACTGAAATAAAACTAATATCCATTTATCTTTTTAATGTATCCTCTTATTGTTCCAATTTTCTGTCTCATGAATTGATGACTTTTAAATTTGAGTAACAATTTCATTTGTCTTTTGTCCTAAAATACATTATAAACATATATGGTATTGATATCAACTAAGACAATAGTCCTAGAAGCTTCTAGATAAAGGCATTGTTTATTCAACAGAGTTAAGTTCCTATCTTATTCTAAGTCCTATATTTGGAGCTGAGAATAAACAGATGAGAGATTTGGTACTTCTGCCTTTAGAGAACTTTACAATCTCCTTAAACATTTTTAATTACAATTTCATGACAAGTATTATGAGTGAAGAGCCAAGGTGCTATGAGAAATCAAAAAAGGGTAAGAAACACAAGTGAAGAGAAAAATAAGCAATAGGAAAATAGATGAGTCAACACGATCAGCACCATGTGAAGAGAGTGAGGAAAGTATAGGAAGAGTATTTAACAAGAGTGAAAATATAACAAACTTAAGAAAATTGTCAAGCAATTTTGCCATGATGGGCCTTTCTATTATCTATTATATGATAAACTAATCCACAACTTACTGCCTCATATTTACCTAATTTTATTTCCTCTCATAATTTTATGTGCAGATTTGGCTCAGCTGGGTGGTTCCTGCTTAGCATCTTACATGTGATTGCTGACAGATGGTGGCTGATACAAGCATCATCTGAAAGCCCTATTGTGCTGGGCATCCATAATAGGTTTTTCACTCACAAGCAAGCTGACTCAGTTGAGAAGGCTGGAAGATTTAAAGGCTGACTGGGCATTTCAATCTTTATTTCTACACTAAATCTTCATTTGGATAGTTTGGGCTTTCTCATAGTATGGAGACTCCAGGGTAGTAAGACTTCGTTTATGGTTACTCAGGACTTCCAAGCGTACAAAGATGAAAATAAGTATAACATCTTAACGAGACAGCAAAAGAGACACTGATGTATTGAACAGTCTTATGGACTCTGTGGGAGAGGGAGAGGGTGGGAAGATTTGGGAGAATGGCAATGAAACATGTAAAATACCATGTAGGAAACGAGTTGCCAGTCCAGGTTCGATGCATG
>NW_011495050.1:10341421-10370984 GCF_000754665.1 Bison bison bison
AAAAGTTTAAGCTTGAAACTGACACCTAATTATTCCTGCAACAACTTGTTAATTAAAATATAGTAATAAAACTAGACCAGATTTGCTGCAGGATCAAACCAAACAAGATGAATAGAAATAGGCATAATTTATTTGGGGACATATTTTGGAAACCAGCCAACACCCTGGGCTACTGTAATTAGTATAAAAAGTAATAAATAAAAAATAACAAAGTTGAGATCATTGCTACTATTAAGTCATTACATTTCACACTGATACATAAACAACCAGAGGGCATCCCTTATCCTGCCAGTGTGGAAGACAGGAAGTACACTTAGATGAATCATTCTACATTTGTAAATTCTAAAACTGGAGAGGTTTGGAATTCTGAAATCTAAGTTATTAGGTAGTTTGTTGGTCCTAAATTAGAACACTCTAAATGACCAACATATACAGCATATTAAAAAGCAGAGACATTACTTTGCTGACAAATGTCCATCTGGTCAAAGCTATGGTTTTTCCAGTAGTCATGTATGGAGGGGAGGACTATAACAAAATCTGAGTGCCAAAGAATTGATGTTTTTGAACTGTGGTGTTGGAGAAGACTCTTGAGAGTCCCTTGGACTGCACAAACATCCAACCAATCTATCCTGAATATTTATTGGAAGGGCTGATGCTGAAGCTTAAGGCGGCCAATACTTTGGCCGTCTGATGCAAAGAACTGACTCCTTGGTAAAGACCCTGCTGCAGGGAAAGATTGACGGCAGGAGAAGGATGACAGAGGATGAAATGGTTGAATGCATCACTGACTCGAAGGACATGAGTTTGAGCAAGCTCTGGGAGTTGGTGATGGACAGGGAAGCCTGGCGTGCTATAGTCCATGGGGTCACTGAGTGACTGAACTGAACTGAAATGATGTTTGAATCTTTACTTAAACTAGCAAACTCTGTTCTTATGTTAAGCATAAAACAAACAAGATAGGATCTAGTGCCCATTATAATTGAATCCAATCCATTATTACAAAAGAGAAACATTTAGAAAATCAATGGCTAGCTTTTAAGTGTAAATTATTCCCATTTTTATGTGACTGTGACTAGAAAACAAAAATCTTTAGATGATTAAAAGCAGTTATTAACGTTAGATTTAACATCAATAGTCTTCCATTTTCTTCAATATTTAAATGTCATACTTTGCAATATGTTTTTCTATGACTGTTAGCCTCACAGTTTTATGGCTAAGGATTGCCACTATTCTAAAAGACAGCTACGTCAAAAGTTCTTATCAATATATTTCATTAAAATATGATCATAAATGGAAAAATCCAAAAATACAACTGGACAGTACCGGCAATTCTGTGTAGTAGGACTTTTGTATACAAAGGAGAACAAATTTTAAACTAAAATATGTATATGTATATAAATATATAAGAAAGCTTAATGAACTACAAGCATATATATATATATGAAAAAGCTTTATAAACAATAACATGGTTAAAAATATATATATAAGCAATTTTTCTTGTTGCAATCTAATAATTTGATTGGGAAGATGAATTTATCCTCATTTACTTCTTTGATAAAAACATTTTGAGAAATTTATCTCTACATAGAAATTTCTACCTAGCACTATGCTAGGTATAGAAGAAAACATCAGTGAGAACAATGGTAATAATTTGACCCTAACAAAATTAATTTTTTAATGGAAGAGCAGACATGTCAACACAAATTTAAAATGCAAAGTCACAAGTGTTATAAGAGTAGTATGTATAGCATGCTCTGGAAGCATAGAAAATTTGAAGAACTCTTTCTTTAGAGATTTATTGGCAGAGGATATGCTTGAAGTGAATACTTGAAATAATGTAATAAATCTGTAAAGATTACCATTTGATTTGAGAAGGGGAAGAGGTCAGTGTGAAGCTGTCTTTGTAAAGCTGAACTTCATCAGCAATGCCACAATCCCTGTTAACTCTTGACAAACTCTCCTTGTTATCTCATCAATTACTGTATTAATTTCCAGTTGAAGCTGTAACAAATTATAGCAAAATTAGTGGCTTCAGCAATAGGAATGTACTATCTTATGGTTCTGTAGGTCAGAAACCCAACATAGCTCACATCAGGCTAAAATTAAGGTGCTGGCAGAGCAGTATTTCTTTCTGGAGTTGTAAGGGGAGGATGGGTGTCCTTGCTCACTCAGATTTTGGAAGAATTTAGTTACTTCCAGTTGTAAGAATAAAGCAAAGTAAATCATAAACACAACAAAAAGACAATCCACAGAATGGGAGAAAATATTTTCAAATGAAGCCACAAAGGGTATTAATCTCCAAACTATACAAATAGTTCATGTAGCTCAATATAAAAAAAGAACCCTATCAAAGAATGGGCAGATCTAAATAGACATTTATCCAAAGAAGATCTAAAAATGGCTGACAGGCACAAGAAAAGATGCTCCATGTTGCTAATTATTAGAGAAATGCAAATCAAAACTATAATGAATTATCACCTCATACTAGTCAGAATGACCAGCATCAAAAAAATCTATAAATAAGAAATGCTGGTGAGGGTGTGGAGCAAAGGGAACCCTCATGCACTCATGGTGGGAGTGTAAATTGATATAGCCACTATGGAGAACAGTGTAGAGGTTCCTTAATGAACTAAAAATAGAGCCAACATATGATCCAGCAATCCCATTCCTGGGCATATATCTGGAGGAAACCATACTTTGGAAAGATATTTGCACCCCAATGTTCATTGTAGCAGTGTTTACAATAGCCAAGACATGGAAGCTACCTAAATAGCCACAGATGGAAGAATGGATAAAGATGTGGTAGATATATACAATGGAATATTACTCAGCCATAAAACCATGCCATTTGCAGCAACATGGATATACCTAGAGATTGTCATACTGAGTGAAGTCAGACAGAGTAAGATAAATACAAGATATTGCTTATATGTAGAATCTAAAAAAAAAAAAAAATGGTACAAAGGAACTTGTTTTTGAAACAGAAATAGAGTCAAAGAAGTAGAAAATAAACTTATGGTCACCAAGGGAGAAAGGGAGGAGCCCGGTAGACTGTAGTCCATGGGGTCACTAAGAGTCGAACACGACTGAGAGACTTCCCTTTCACTTTTCACTTTCATGCATTGGAGAAGGAAATGGCAACCCACTCCAGTGTTCTTGCCTGGAGAATCCCAGGGACAGGGGAGCCTGGTGGGCTGCCGTCTGTGGGGTCGCACAGAGTCGGACACGACTGAAGCGACTTAGCAGCAGCAGCAGCATACATAAAATAGATAACTAATAAGAACTTACTGTATAGCACAGGAAACTCTACTCAATATTCTGTAGTGACCTATATGGGTGAAGAATCTAAACATGGATATGTGTAACTGATTCACTTTGCCATAAGCAGAAACTAACACAACATTGTAATTCAACTATAATCCAGTTAAAAAAAAAAAAAGAATGAAGTCTCTGTTTTCTTGCTGTCTTCTGAGGGCCTGACCCTTATTCCCTCCTCCATCCTTAAAGCCAGCAAGAGTGGGTCAAATCCCTGACACACCTCATATACTTCTTCTGTATTATTTTTCAGATTCACTATTTCACCTTCCTCTTTCAGTTTGTAGGATCCCTGTAATAAGGTTAGGCTCATTGTGATATCTAGAATAATCCTCCCATCTCAATATCCTTAATTTTAATTTTACAAAACTCCTTTTGCCATGAGATGTAACATGTTCACAGGCTACTAGGATTAGATCATGGCATCTTTGGAGGGGCAATTATTTTACCTATCACAACTACTTCTATTGATATCAAACCTTTGACATGAAACTCCACAAAGTATAATAATCATTTTTAAAAATGGCTTGTAATTCCTGTTATGTGTTATGAATTTTGATGGATGATGATATAAGGCATTCTCTTTTGAGGGTAATAGTGTTGATACAGGATTTTAAAAGCAAAGTGTCACTAAACATAGTTACTTTTTTTTTTTTTTTTTTTTTTAAATTTTATTTTATTTTAAACTTTACAATATTGTATTGGTTTTGCCAAATATCGAAATGAATCCGCCACAGGTATACATGTGTTCCCCATCCTGAACCCTCCTCCCTCCTCTCTCCCCATACCATCCCTCTGGGTCGTCCCAGTGCACCAGCGAAGTTTTAACTATTATATACTATATTTTTGTTCATTTCTTAGCTAAGTGAAGTGAAAGTGAAAGTCACTCAGTCATGTCTGACTCTTTGTGACCCCATGGACTATACAGGAGTATACATGAACTATTCTCCAGGCCAGAATACTGGAGTGTGTAGCTTTTCCCTTCTCCAGGGGATCTTCCCAAACCAGAGATCAAACCCAGGTCTCCTGCATTGCAGGAGGATTCTTTACTAGCTGAGCCACACAGAAGCCCTTTCTTAGCTAAAGCTTCATAAAAATATCTAATGGAATAGTTAGTTTATATTTGTCTTACAATTCAAAATAACTTCAAAATAACTTATCTGAGCCTCACCATAACCATGGTTTATGTCTACCACAAATAGTGCTCCTTTAACTGCACATATTAAATATCAGGCTAAGAGAAAGTGCTGGTTTGCTCAAAGTTGGCAGGAAAACAAAGTCAATCTCTATTAGTACGGTATTCATGCCATACGAATGTGTGGAAATAAATACTATTTTATATTTCTATAGGTTCCAGATAAATTCTAGGACT
Organism: Bison bison bison; assembly: GCF_000754665.1. NCBI lineage: Eukaryota > Metazoa > Chordata > Mammalia > Artiodactyla > Bovidae > Bison > Bison bison. The sequence continues at coordinate 10,346,109 of NW_011495050.1, forward strand.
TTTTGTTACTGTGTTTGTTTAGGGGAGGTGAAGGCAGACAATAGATGGAGATGGAGTCTTTTTTATAATATGGGTAAAAGAATAACATTTAACTAATAATAAATGAGTCTAATGAAAACCTGGAAACCTAATATCTAAATATATAATATGTATAAAATATACTACTGCTGTATTTGAGAGAAATGCCCATGATGAAAATGAAATATGCTTTATACATAAATGTTTAAGTTCAGAGCTAGTGAGTTAAAAAGATAATAAAGTCTTGAATTATTTTACTTTATTATCAAATTTGTACATAGCACATGAAGTAGTGAAGTAAAGAACATCTATTAGATGGATACTCAAAACAATTAAAGAAATGAATTATGATAATGAAGAGAAATATAGATTAAGAATTGTAACAGAAGTGAAAATAGAGGTTATTTGAAATAATGCTGGCAGATTGAGTAATATTAAAATATATCAAAAAGCCTATGTCATAATAAACAGAACTTGGTTGTGTCTCTTATCACCTCTGATAACTAGAAAATTATACATGTGCATGTATAATTGATTTCTTATTGGCTTTTGCCATTGAGAACACACTCAATGTTTTCCTCTTTACAAATTTATTTTATAAACAATTTAAAAATTATTTTTTAAAAAAATTTGGAGTGAAATGCTCACCATTTTTCTATCTTCCTCAAAAGAAATAAAGATTTCTAAGGAGCCACAGATCTTTCTTTCTAAGAGTCATTACCACATGGAGTCACTGGTACAAGTGAAAGAAGAGTGAGATCTTACAAGTACTGCCGCTGCTAAGTCACTTCAGTCATGTCCAACTCTGTGCGACCCCATAGACGGCAGCCTACCAGGCTCCTCTGTCCCTGTGATTCTCCATGCAAGAATACTGGAGTGGGCTGCCATTTCCCTCTCCAATGCATGCATGCATGCTAAATCGCTTCAGTCATGTCCGACTCTGTGACCCTATGGACAGCAGCCCACCAGGTTCCTCCGTCCACAGGATTCTCTAGACAAGAATGCTGGAGTGGGTTGCCATTTCCTTCTCCACTTAAAAGTACTAGAGTGGGAAAATAATTTGCAGGTATTAGCTCAGATTGATACCTTTCCTCATCATTCAAAGGTTCCATATTTGTTAATTTGCCTGTTCACTAAAATTAAAATATATTTTAACCCCCAAATCAACACTTGCAATGCCTTCACAGTCATCATGGACGCGCAGGAGTGACAAAGAATTTGAGTTGCCAGATGAGCATGTTCCTATCTGAGGTCTATCAAGAGGAAGCTCTGCTTATGTTTCAATTCCCATAAAAATTGACCAGTGGAGGGAGAGGTAGGGACAGTGCAATAAACTTCAGGAGTTCTGACTCTGGGCCAGGTGGATGAAGTCTGAATCTCGACTGTGGATTATTCATCATAATGCTATAATAAGTTAACTCTTGATGTTGTCTTTTTCACGACTTGTTCTCAAGTGTGCATGTACAAACATGTGTGTTTACACTCTTGGCTGGAAATAAAAATAATAGAAATTAATTCAGAGAGCAAGAAAATGTATTTTTGATAACATGTAAACTACTACTTTCACTTTCAAACTACTACTTAAACATGCTAGAGAACCTAAAGAAATATATATCTAGATCTAGGTATTTTAGGGAAGTGAATTTATTCATTTCATTTGTTCAAACTAACCTATTTTCATTAATAATATAAAATGCAATTGACATTCACCACAAACATCTCTAGATTTTTAATTCATATGAGCCTTATAATGATAAGTTTCCTTTTTTGTTTGTTTTCTTTTTTATTATTATTTTTAATTTATTTATTTTAATTAGAGGCTAGTTACTTTACAATATTGTATTGGTTTTGCCATACATCAACATGAATCTTACATAATATTGTTCCTATAGAGAACTGTTCTGAAAAATCCATCACATATAAAGTATGATTTAAAGTTTATTAATAAAAGTATACAACATCTGTACTTAGCCCATGGTTACTTTCCAGTGATACCAATTTAGGAATCACCACTGATGAAATCAAATGGATATTTGGAAGATTTTCTGTGATATGCTGGTGGTTTCTCTTTTGCTGTTGTAATAATTTGGTCTGAGTTGAAAATATTTTTAAAGGGACAACAAATACAAATTGTGAAAGGGTAAAAAAGCAAACTAATAATGGTAAGACTGTAAGTTCTACATGTATACTCTTTGTGTTCAGACTGTGGAACCAGAACTTACTGTGTGCATTTGGACAAAACGGTTCACTTTTATGCCTCACTTGTCTTATCTGAAACATTAGAGTAATGAGACTCTCACCCTTTTAGAAGTGTGTGATAATTGCAAGTGGTAATATACGTAAAGTTCTAAGATTGTATATATAACTTGCTCTTATTCCAGTGGACACTTATAATTAGTTGTAAGGGAGCCAAAACTCTAGCATTCATTTTCGAGTTGCAGTCCTAGGCAAGATTTACCATTTTTAGTACTACAGAGAAAAGGAAGATTTGGGGACAACCAGACATTTCTGGAACCTTACATTTTCAATATATATTAGCTACCATGTGGTATTGCCACCTTATTCTCCTGTATTCATGTCCTTCTGTAATCCTCCCTTTTGAATATGAGCAGAACCTGTGACATGCTTCTAATAGAATACAGCACAGATGGAATGCCACTTCCATAATTATACATTGTAACTTCTGTCATTTCTACCAGATTCTCTCCTTTTCTGGCTTTGTTGAAGCAAGTAGCTATGTTGTGACCTAGCCATGTGAATGCCTATATGACAAGGAACTAAGATTAGCCTCTGAACAAAAGCCAAGAAGGAATTAAGGTCCTTGGTCTAGTAGCCCAGGAGAAGAACAACATTTTTAATAACCATATAAGTGAGTTTAGAATTGGAACCTCCCCCACTTGAGTCTTAAAGTGATGGTGCAGCTCCAGTTGACACCTTTATTACAGCCTTGTGAGATACCTTAAATAGAGAACCTACTTGGGTCATGTCAAGACTTCTGTCCCATAGAAATCCTGTGATAACAAATATGCAATTTTTTAAGTCCCTATGGTTGTAGTAATTAGTAATAAAGTAATATAAATCTTTATATATTTATATATATATATATTTAAATATATATGTCATTGAACAGAAACCATTTATATATCAATCCTTTCATTTAGTGAAAGAAATAAGGCACTGAAAGGAGACAGAAAAGGAAGGAAGGAAAGAATATATCATTTTAATGATATTTAAAATTATTTCCAAATTTCCTTAATTCAAATTTGGCTCTTATTTTGACAAAACTATAAAAAATAAAAACTGGCTTTTTATTTTGTATTTATGTTTTATAAAAACATGGGAGTTAGCTAAACTTTCTTTTAATGTGTCTTTTAGCTATGAAATACTAAAAAGAAATTTCCCCCTAATCTATTGCTAGGGAAGCCCTTAAACATTTTCCTTTTGTATTTTCTTAATTTTCCCTTTTTTTTGTTTCAGATATTTTATTCTGAGTATAGTAGGCACAAAAGTTTGAATTGTACTTCAAGGGTTTTTATTTTTGTTTCGTCATTATGAATTGAAAGTTTCCCTTATAATGAGAATTTGTGTTTATTTATTCAGAATAGGACTTTAAGTGGTTTGCAAATAACAATGACTCCTGGAAATGACACAAAGGAAAACTCATCTGTAAGTAGACTTTTTAGACTTTACTCAAATATAATCAAAGTGGAGATGCTTCTCCTATCTGGTGCCAAGAAAGTTAAAACAAAAAAAATCCCATTATTTGGTGAATAAAAGATACAATTTTTGATACCATACAATCATAATAAAATTCTCTCAGAGATGGTATTGGAGAAATAATGGATTTTGAAACAATGTAATCACAGCTAAGGGAATTTCAGGTCCCTGGGCACGAAGTAATTTTATGAATAGCCTTTCCTACTTTGATAAAACTGTGTATCAAGCAGAAGTGAAAAATGTTATGTAAGTAGGCAAGTATTTTAAATATCTTCCATAGATGACTACAAAATCATTATCATGATCAGAATTCTGTACCTTTACCATTCAAAACATGGACATATAACTTTTGTTTTATTATTGTATAATAATCAGAGTGTATGAATCTCATTCTGTCATTGGTAATAAACTTTGTATTTCTGACATAAATTTGGGTCAGTGGAATGAATACTTAATTGACCTTTAAAGGCAGTTGTCTCTCCCATAGTAAGAAACAGGAAATGAAAAATATGTGTCAATAAGAAATGCCTGTTTTCATATAACATAACTCTTCACTGTATAAAATAAAGCAACTCTCTTGTAAATATATTTCAGGCAGTGCTCAAAGAAAAGTTTCACAGTCACATCTTTTAAACTGTATTGTTTTAAAATTCTACATCTTTAAAGCATTTTTCTATAGCCAAGATTTGCCATTTTCTAGTATTTCCAACTGTTCTAGGAGCTATTAATGTGATTTAATTTGTGCATTTTTTTTGTTGCTGTTGTTAGAAACATGAAGTAATGTACAATTCAGATTTAGTCTGCTAAACTGGGGATAACCCCTATAATTTGTTGATATGTTTTAAATTTTTGTGGTAGTAAATCATTTCACATTAAACTGTCCAGATGACCCACCTCCCAGAATATTGGAAATAAAAGCAAAAATAAACAAATGGGACCTAATTAAAATTAAAAGCTTCTGCACAACAAAGGAAACTACAAGCAAGGTGAAAAGACAGCCTTCAGAATGGGAGAAAACAATAGCAAATGAAGCAACTGACAAACAACTAATCTCAAAAATATACAAGCGACTCCTGTAGCTCAATTCCAGAAAAATAAATAACCCAATCAAAAAATGGGCCAAAGAACTAAACAGACATTTCTCCAAAGAAGACATACAGATGGCTGACAAACACATGAAAAGATGCTCAACATCACTCATTATCAGAGAAATGCAAATCAAAACCACTATGAGGTACCATTTCACACCAGTCAGAATGGCTGCTATCCAAAAGTCTACAAGCAATAAATGCTGGAGAGGGTGTAGAGAAAAGGGAACCCTCTTACACTGTTGGTCGGAATGCAAACTAGTACAGCCACTATGGAGAACAGTGTGGAGATGCCTTAAACAACTGGAAATAGAACTGCCTTATGACCCAGCAATCCCACTGTTGGGCATACACGCCAAGGAAACCAGAAGTGAAAGAGACACATGAACCCCAATGTTCATCGCAGCACTGTTTATAATAGCCAGGACATGGAAGCAACCTAGATGTTCATCAGCAGATGAATGGATAAGAAAGCTGTGGTACATATATACAATGGAGTATTAGTCACTAAAAAGAATACATTTGAATCAGTTCTAATGAGGTGGATGAAACTGGAGCCTATTATACAGAGTGAAATAAGCCAGAGGGAAAAACACCAATACAGTATACTAACGCATATATATGGAATTTAGAAAGATGGTAATGATAACCCTATATGGGAGACAGCAAAAGAGATACAGATGTATAGAACAGTCCTTTGGACTCTGTGGGAGAGGGCAAGGGTGGGAAGATTTGGGAGAATGGCATTGAAACATGTATAATATCATATAAGAAACGAACTGCCAGTCCAGGTTCAATACAGGATGCTTGGGGCTGGTGCACTGGGAGGACCCGGAGGGATGGTACGGGGAGGTAGGTGGGAGGGGAGTTTAGGATGGGGAACACTTGTGCGCCCGTGCCGGATTCATGTTGATGTGTGGCAGAACCAATACAATATTGTAAAGTAATTAGCCTCCAATTAAAATAAATAAATTTAAATTTTAAAAAAAGATTTCAAAGACTTAGGATCTATAGATCAATACCATGTTAGACATCTTAGTGTAAAGGAAAAGTTGAATTGTGCTAATTACTATCACAAAATTAGCTGTAATATATCAGGTTTTCTGAACCTCAGCACTACTGATGTTGGAACTGGATAATTATTTGTTGCGGTGATGGGGGGGGTGCTATCCTGTGCATGGTAGGATTTCACAGCATCCCTCGCCTCTATCCACTAGATGCCATTGGCATCCCCGCCTCCAGTTGTGACAGTCAACAGAGCCCCAGGCATTGCCAAATATCATCCTGGGGAGGAAAAGAAGAGAATTGTCCTAAATTAGGAACTACTGCTCTACAGAAATTATTCTTATGTTCTCACTTCAGAAAATTTAACATTTTTTCCCCAAAATACTCAAATACTTTAATATCTGAAAGAAAATATTGGATTGTACAGGTAAAGTACTAGGTCATATGGTGACAATACCTTAAAATAACTGTGAAATGAACAGACTATAGCAGATAATGTCTCTCCAAAAATAGAAATTTTAACTTTTAATGGTTTCAGAATTTAGTGAGAATTTCATACTTAAATTTACACACAGACTCTAATGAGTTTGGAATTATAATACTACTTGTTTATGTTATGCTTTAGAAAACACTTTAGTATAGTCTGCTTCTATTCATTCAGATTGCATTAGGGATGAATTCTGTTAGGCAAAATGAAAACTGTTTACATTGATATTTGATTAGTCATAGTGTCATACAGTGTGATATTTATAAAACACTTTATGAGACTTAAACTTTGTTTTATCTGAAACCCTGCACCATCTCTGATATAGAGTTGTGAAAAATAAGTTGATCCTTAATTTCACTTAATTACTTTAAATCACTTTGGCCTGAGATATTGGTCCTCTGCTATGCTGTTCTTTTAAACAAAATAATTTGCTGTATTTCTCAAAATAAGTTGCAATAGTGACCCTGATGAGAGTTTTAGGGAATAATAGATTAGTGCACATTTGCTGAATACATGATACGTTAAAAATAACTAAAAGGTGGAAAGAGAAAATGAAAACTATGAGGCTTAATTTTCCTTGCTGAAAATAAAGAGACCTCTTCTTTTTTTTCTTTAATGTATTTACTTTGGCAAATTTATAATTGTAAGTACTTTCTCCTTTTGTAATCTATATAAATCCTTTCGAAAACTAAAAAGACCTATTTAGGTCTTTTGTTAGCTCTAAGGCCCAGGAAATTCTTCCTCAGGGACCCGGGAATCTCTTTGAAATATAAACATCAAAGGAGAAAGCTCTCCAGTCTTTCAGGTTTGGTGGGAAGGTATGAGCCTAAATTGCGCCAAACTGCAAAACTACCTTCTGTCATGAGAGGTATAAGAAGTTAGTTTCTCCTCTGAGTCAACAATGAGCTAACATAGAGGGTCACTACAATTACTAGGATGAACTGTGTGTGATCAGTGGTACTGTGAAATCCTCTTGAGGATTAGTTATTGCTCATCCTGAAAATATGTATGTAATGGGTTGTATCCACTTGGCTCTATAAAAGTGTGGGATTTATTTCTTTGCCATCTTTTAGTGGATTGCCTGTTGTCTACATCCCAGTCAAGTTTGATGTTAATTTAATAATACAAATGTTGTCTTTCATTACTGTATTGGTGGACATAATCTGGGTTGGGCAAAGATTTTGTTTTTAATTACACTTCTTCAACAGAGGAGACTAAAAACCATAAGATGAAAGATATGTATGTGTATTTATGTATTGACACACACACACACACACATATATATATGTGTATTTTTTCTACACTTTCTTTTTTATGATCTCTCTTTTTTATGGCAAAGTTCTGGAAGACCAAAATTGACATTATGCTAAAAATCTTTTAGTTATAGTTCCACCCATGGTATCATTTCTTTTACCTGAAAATCAGGAAGGAAGAAGTTAGGCTTTTTGCAGTAACCACTGTATGGGTCACTGAAGCAAAAGTGATTATATTCCAGTGTTGAAGTGAACACTGGGACAGAGAAACATACTGAAAGAACCTTCATTTTGCTGAATAGGGCTTCGATTCTTACTGCTACAATAGCTTAAAATAAGATGTATTGAGAACAGAAAATACTGGCAGATATGCCCTGGAGAGTAACTCTCCTAACTGAATCCTCTGCCACCTCTGTTTTTCTGCTAAATAAGTTCAGAAATAAAGCTATAAAAATAGTGCATTTGGGTCTGGAAACAGTAAGTTAAAAAGTGGAGTTTTGCTGATGTCAAGGGCCTTTAGGCAAAATATCTAAAGAAGTTTCTTTCTCTCCCTTCTTTCCACTCTGCTTTCTCTTCTTTTCCTCTGTCCTTATGTGTCTTTGTCTTTATTAAAAATCCAATCATAATTAAAATGTTTAATAACTTGAAGAATGTGGCAATTTAACATCTCGGTAGTTTTCTTGAAACTATTTCCTGTGGGTAGATAACAAAGAATCACTAACCTGATTTCAGTCAGGCAGAGAACCCTTACTCATGCAATTCTGATAAAAACCTATCTAATGGATCAGCTGGCTGAGCTTTTACTATGATTTTTTTTTTTCACTATTTCTCTCTCTTCAGTATCTGCTGATACATAGGTTTAACACTTTTTATAGCCATTTTTCAAAATAATATTTTTAAAACTTTTAGGCTGTTTACAAAACCCTTATCAGTTCATTCACTCAGCTGTGTCAGACTCTTTGCGACCCCATGAATCGCAGCAAGCCAGGCCTCCCTGTCCATCACCAACTCCTGGAGTCCACTCAAACACATGTCCACTGAGTTGGTGATGCTGTCCAACCATCTCATCCTTTGTCATCCCCTTCTCCTCATACCCTCAATCTTTCCCAGCATCTGGGTCTTTTCAAATGAGTCAGCTCTTCACATCAGGTGGCCAAAGTATTGGAGTTTCAGCTTCAACATCACTCCGTCCAATGAACACCCAGGACTGATCTCCTTTAGGGTGGACTGGTTGGATCTCCTTGTAGTCGAAAGGACCCTCAAGAGTATTCTCCAATACCACAGTTCAAAAGCATCAATTCTTCGGTGTTCAGCTTTCTTCACAGTCCAACTCTCACATTCATACATGACCACTGGAAAAACCATAGCCTTGACTAGACAGACCTTTGTTGGCAAAGTAATGTCTCTGATTTTCAATATGCTATCTGGGTTAGTCATAACTTTCCTTCCAAGGAGTAAGCATTTTTTAATTTCATGGCTGCAATCACCATCTGCAGTGATTTTGGGGCCCCCCAAAATAAAGTCTGACACTGTTTCCACTGTTTTCCCATCTATTTGCTATGAAGTGATGAGAACAGATGCCATGATTTTAGTTTTCTGAATGTTGAGCTTTAAGTCAATTTTTTCACTCTCCTGTTTCACTTTCATCAGGAGGCTCTTTGGTACTTCTTCACTTTCTGCCAAAAGGGTGGTATCATCGGTATATCTGAGGTTATCAATATTTCTCTTGGCAACTTTAATCCCAGCTTGTGCTTCCTCCAGCCCAGCATTTTTCATGATGTACTCTGCATATAAGTTAAATAAGCAGGGTGACAATATACAGCCTTGATGTAATTCTTTCCCTATTTGGAACCAGTCTGTTGCTCCATGTCCAGTTCTAACTGTTGCTTCTTGACCTGCATATAGATTTCTCAGGATGCAGGTCAGGTGGTCTGGTATTCCCATCTCTTTCAGAATTTTCCACAGTTTATTGTGATCCACATAGTCAAAGGCTTTGGCATAGTAAATAAAGCAGAAATACATGTTTTTCTGGAACTTCTTGCTTTTTCAATGATCCACTGATGTTTGCAATTTGATCTCGGGTTCCTCTGCCTTTTCTAAAACCAGCTTGAATATCTGGAAGTTCATGGTTCACGTATTACTGAAGCCTGGCTTGGAGAACTTTTAGCATTATTTTACTAGTGTGTGAGATAAGTACAATTGTGCAGTAGTTTGAGCATTCTCTGGCATTGCCTTTCTTTGGGATTGAAATGAAAACTGACCTTTTCCAGTTCTGTGGCCACTGCTGAGTTTTCCAAATATGCTGGCATATTGAGTGTAGCACTTTCACAGCATCATCGTTCAGGATTTGAAATAGCTCAACTGGAATTCCATCACCTCCACTAGCTTTGTTCATAGTGATGCTTCCTAAGGCCCACTTGATTTTGCATTCCAGGATGTCTAGCTCTAGGTGAATGTGAGTGATCACACCATCATGATTATCTCGGTAGTGAAGATCTTTTTTGCATAGTTCATCTGTGTATTCTTGCCACCTCTTCTTAATATCTTCTGCTTCTGTTAGGTCCATACTACTTCTGTCCTTTGTTTAGCCCATCTTTGCATGAAATATCCCCTTGGTATCTCTAATTTTCTTGAAGAGTTCTCTATTCTTTCTCATTCTGTTGTTTTCCTCTATTTCTTGACATTGATTGCTAAGGAAGGCTTTCTTATCTCTTTTTACTATTCTTTGGAACTCTGCATTCAAATGGGTATCTTTCCTTTTCTCCTTTGCTTTTCACTTCTCTTCTTCCACAGCTATTTGTAAGGCCTCCTCAGACAGCCATTTTGCTTTTTTGCATTTCTTTTTCTTGGGGATGGTTTTGATTTTTGTCTCTTGTACAATGTCACAAACCTCCGTCCATAGTTCATCAGGCACTATGTCTATCACATCTAGTCCCTTAAATCTATTTTGAACTTCCACTGTACAGTCATAAGGGATTTGATCTAGGTTATACCTGAATGGACTAGTGGTTTTCCTTCCTTTCTTCAATTTAAGTCTGAATTTGGCAATAAGGAGTTCATGACTGAGCCACAGTCAGCTCCCAGTCTTGTTTTTTTTTGACTGTATAGAGCTTCTCCATCTTTGGCAGCAAATATACTCAATCTGATTTCGGCTTGACCATCTGGTGATATGGATATGTAGAGTCTTCTTTTGTGTTGTTGGAAGAGGGTGTTTGCTCTGACCAGTGTGTTCTCTTTGCAGAACTCTATTAGCCTTTGCCCTGCTTCATTCTGTACTCCAAGGCCAAATTTGCCTGTTACTCCAGGTGTTTCTTGACTTCCTACTTTTGCATTCCAGTATGCTATAAGGAAAAGGACATCTTTTGGGGGTGTTAGTTCTAGAAGGTCTTGTAGGTCTTCATAGAACCATTCAACTTTAGCTTCTTCAGCTTTACTGGTGTGGGCATAGACTTGGATTATTACCGTGATATTGAATGGTTTGCCTTGGAAATGAACAAAGATCATTCTGTCGTTTTTGAGATTGCATCCAAGTACTGCATTTCGGACTCTTTCATTGACTATGATGACTACTCCATTTCTTCTAACGGATTCCTGTGCACAGTAGTAGATAGTTATCTGAGTTAAATTCACCTATTCCAGTCCATCTTAGTTCACTGATTCCTAGAATGTCGATGTTCACTCTTGCCATCTCTTGTTTGACTACTTCCAATTTGTCTTGATTCATATTATCTTTTAAAAAGCCCATCATAATTATAACACAAGATCTATTCCTGTATTTCTCAGCAATGTTGTACCCTGTTTCTGTTCATCCACTGTAGTCTTAAACCCTTTTTCTCATACACCATGATACAAGCAATAACTGTACATATCGGTTGCCACTAAAATAGACATTAATAGTGTGTCTGATCATGACTTGCCACAAATTGTCAAGAATATGGTATTTCAGACACTCATGTATCCCACAAAGACTAAAAAATAGTGTATGCCAAGCTTGCAGAGAATATATGCTAGTTTCCTAGATTTGAATTTATGACAAATTGCTTTTTAATAAGTTTTTTAAATTTTGATATAAAAGAGAAAAAAATCCATATTATTATAGCAACTTGAAATAATTTTTAAAAATGTGTATTTTAATGGGCCCTCTATCATACCTTAACTGTTCATATTGGTTTCTTAAACATAGTATAATTCTTTTAAATACAGACACCATAAAACAAAAAACAGGAAATTATTCTCAATCGATTTGGGCTTTCTGTGCTGATTCTGATACCATTATCCTTTTGACAGTTTGATCTAATTTTATTGTTATTGTTTTCAAACTCTTCATTCCTGTATCTTTTCAAATAAATGTTTGGCTACAGTAATTGCAGATACCTCCTAACCCCCCAAATTATCATTGATCTCAGTACATTTTTTTCCCTTATATTTCTTCACTGTCCAACATTGCTTTGTCATGCCCATATTAAATATTAGAAAATAAAATTAAAAACCCAAGCAATTGGCACATCTTGTTTTTTGTTTGAACACTTTTATTATAAAATTTAAATTTAGTCAAATTACTTTATGATAGAAAAATGCTCACTCTTGTTTATAGTTTACAAAATCACTATATTTTATCAGTTTCCATGAATCATTTGGCCTTCAGTTCAGTAGCTCAGTTCTGTCTGACTCTTTGTGATCCCATGAATTGCAGCATGCCAGGCCTCCCTGTCCATCACCAACAACCGGAGTTCACCCAGACTCACGTCCATCGAGTCAGTGATGCCATCCAGCCATCTCATCCTCTGTCGTCCCTTCTCCTCCTGCCCCCAACCCCTCCCAGCATCAGAGTCTTTTCCAATGAGTCAACTCTTCCCATGAGGTGGCCCAAGGCCTGGAGTTTCAGCTTTAGCATCATTCCTTCCAAAGAAATCCCAGGGCTGATCTCCTTCAGAATGGACTGGTTGGATCTCCTTGCAGTCCAAGGGACTCGCAAGAGTCTTCTCCAACACCACAGTTCAAAAGCATCAATTCTTCAACGCTCAGCCTTCTTCACAGTCCAACTTTCACATCCGTACATGACCACAGGAAAAACCATAGCCTTGACTAGACGAACCTTTGTTGGCAAAGTAATGTCTCTGCTTTTGAATATGCTATCTAGGTTGGTCATAAGTTTCCTTCCAAGGAGTAAGTGTCTTTTAATTTCCTGGCTGCAGTCACCATCTGTAGTGATTTTGGAGCCCATAAAAATAAAGTCTGACACTGTTTCCCCATCTATTTCCCATGAAGCGATGGGACCAGATGCCATGATCTTCGCTTTCTGAATGTTGAGCTTTAAGCCAACTTTTTCACTCTCATCTTTCACTATCATCAAGAGGCTTTTTAGTTCCTCTTCACTTTCTGCCATAAGGGTGGTGTCATCTGCATATCTGAGGTTATTGATATTTCTCCCAGCAATCTTGATTCCAGCTTGTGTTTCTTCCAGTCCAGCGTTTCTCATGATGTACTCTGCATAGAAGTTAAATAAACAGGGTGACAATATACAGCCTTGACAGACTCCTTTTCCTATTTGGAACCAGTCTGTTGTTCCATGTCCAGTTCTAACTGTTGCTTCCTGACCTGTATATAGATTTCTCAAAAGGCAGATCAGGTGGTCTGGTATTCCCATCTCTTTTAGAATTCTCCACAGTTTATTGTGATCCATACAGTCAAAGGCTTTGGCATAGTCAATAAAGCAGAAATAGATGTTTTTCTGGAACTCTCTTGCTTTTTCCATAATCCAGCGGATGTTGGCAATTTGATCTCTGGTTTCTCTGCATTTTCTAAAACCAGCTTGAACATCAGGAAGTTCACGGTTCACGTATTGCTGAAGCCTGGCTTGGAGAATTTTGAGCATTACTTTACTAGCGTGTGAGATGAGTGCAATTGTGTGGTAGTTTGAGCATTCTTTGGCATTGCCTTTCTTTGGGATTGGAATGAAAACTGACCTTTTCCAGTCCTGTGGCCACTGCTGAGTTTTTCAAATTTGCTGGCATATTGAGTGCAGCACTTTCACAGCATCATCTTCCAGGATTTGAAAGAACTCAACTGGAATTCCACCACCTCCACTAGCTGTGTTCCTAGTGATGCTTTCTAAGGCCCACTTGGCTTCACATTCCAGGATGTCTGGCTCTAGGTCAGTGATTATACCATCGTGATTATCTGGGTCATGAAGATCTTTTTTGTATAATTCTTCTGTGTATTCTTGCCATCTCTTATTAATATCTTCTGCTTCTGTTAGGTCCATACCATTTCTGTCCTTTATTGAGCCCATATTTGCATGAAATTTTCCTTTGGTATCTCTAATTTTCTTGAAGATATCTTTAGTCTTTCCCATTCTGTTGTTTTCCTCTATTTCTTTGCATGTATCGCTGAAGAAGACTTTCCTATCTCTTCTTGCTATTCTTTGGAACTCTGCATTTATATGCTTATATCTTTCCTTTGCTCCTTTGCTTTTCACTTCTCTTCTTTTCACAGCAAATTGTAAGGCCTCCCCAGACAGCCATTTTGCTTTTTTGCGTTTCTTTTCTACGGGGATGGTCTTGATCCCTGTCTCCTGTACAATGTCATGAACCTCATTCCATAGTTCATCAGACACTCCATCTATCAGATCTAGGCCCTTAAATCTACTTCTCACTTCCACTGTAAAATCATAAGGGATTTGATTTAGGTCATACCTGTATGGTCTAGTGGTTTTCCCTACGTTCTTCAATTTCAGTCTGAATTTGGCAATAAGGAGTTCATGGTCTGAGCCACAGTCACCTCCTGGTCTTGTTTTTGCTGACTATATAGAGCTTCTCCATCTTTGGCTGCAAAGAATATAATCAATCAGATTTCGGAGTTGACCATCTGGTGATGTCCATGTATAGAGTCTTCTCTTGTGTTGTTGGAAGAGGGTGTTTGTTATGATCAGTGCATTTTCTTGGCAAAACTCTATTAGTCTTTGCCCTGCTTCATTCCGTATTCCAAGGCCAAATTTGCCTGTTACTCCAGGTGTTTCTTAACTTCCTACTTTTGCATTCCAGTCCCCTTAATGAAAAGGACATCTTTTTGGGGTGTTAGTTCTAAAAGGTCTTGTAAGTCTTCATAGAACCGTTCAACTTCAGCTTCTTCAGGGTTACTGGTTGGGGCATAGACTTGGATTACTGTGATATTGAGTGGTTTGCCTTGGAAACGAACATTTGGCCTTATACTGGATTAAGTTTTATTTCACCGCATTTTAAAAATAAGTTATCATGATTATGTTTGTAGTAATTATACAACTATACATATTTTCCAAATTCATCTAATAGTATGCTTAAAATTGGTAAATTTTATGATATATAACTTTATGTCAGTGAAGTTTATTTAAAGTATAAGAAGAGGGACCTTCCCTTGCAGTCCAGTGGTTAAGACTCTGTGCTCTCAATGCTGGGGACAAATGTTTGACCCCTGGTCAGGGAACTAAGATCCCACATGCCCCATGGTGTGGACAAAAAAGAAAAGAAAAAGACTAAACTGCCTATGACATAAAAATGAATCTTAAAAAGATATATATTTATCCAAAAAATGAACTCAGATACAAAGCAACTTGAAGAATAAATTTAAGAATTGAGGAATAGGTGAGAATACTTTAGAGCTATAACAATCAGAACAGTAATTTCTGAAGAGGGTAGGAAGTGACTGAAGTGGGATGTGAGTAAACTATTTGGGATAGGGGAAATAGCTCTATCTTGACTGCTGTGTTGATTGTATACATTTGTCAAAATGCAGTTATACATCTAATTTCTGTGCATTTTACTTTAATAAGCAATAACAATAATTTTAACCTTGCTTGATCTTATCCCCAGGTGCTAATAGAACACTGCCAATTCCTGAAAAGACCCTTTGGATCCTCTGTATAACATAGTTCCATCATTATTCTCATATGTTCCTGAGATTTTGATGCCTACAGAATATTATTGAAGAGACATTCTTCTCTAACCTCAGCTGCACAGAGCCTGCACTTCCTGCCCTAGAACTTCCCTCCAACCAACCCATCAGTGTGGGACTAGTAGCTTGGCTCCCACGGTATTCTAAACAACAAAACCTTGGCATTGTGCTGGCATTATTGTCTGACTTTTATAAAGGCAGGATAAAATATAGGTTTGCAACTCCAGTTTGTGACAGTTAGTGCCATTCTCTCCAAGGCAAAAAGAGAACTATTGAATATACACTTGAAACACATTTCCTCTTGAGACACTGGTATGATTTTAGTGAGACTGCCAGATTCCTAATGGAACGTGCACTTAAATCTGGTGTCGTGGGGTTCCAGCCCTAAATATTAAACAGCATCATTACACTTGTGTGATTTGTGGTGATGCTATGATAAGCAGTTTTCAGAGTATAACTTCAAAGACATCGATATCAGATGTCTTTTATGCCTATGCCTGGTTCTTGAGGCTAAAATATGTCATACAGTTTTAGTCAAAATTTAAGCAATGTGCTGTGTAAATTGGGCCAATTAGGAAAAAGATCTCTGTATTTTATCAGATTCTCCACATGACTCTGGATTCCTGTGCTTGAAATAAACATTGCACTCTTTTGCCCTCCAAGAGTCTTTAATAAATATCACCCCACCAATTTGTCAACTGAATTCTGAAAACATTGTAAAGTAAAATATCACAGGGAATGAGATACCACCTATAGTTCTCATGAAGCAAAGCTAGAAAACTCAGCTTAGTGTGAGAGACAGTGAGGCCACACACTTGATGCCCAGAATGAGTCAGACTCAACCATCAGGCACCAATAACAGCAAACCAAGGAAAGCCACTCTCTATAAAAAAAAAGCCTAGAAGGAAAAAAAGATGTGCTGTTTGTAAGAGAGTTGCTCCTGTGAGAAAGGAGTGAAGAGCTGAGGTATACCTACCCAGATATGATTTCCAAATTTATCAATTCTACATTCCCAACATAAAAAGAAACCTGAGTATACCAATTGGAGTTATATTTCCCCCATAGGCGGGAAATACAAAGAGGTGATAAACATTCTGCAGTAAGGCTACCAGTTATAATTTCCTCATGGGTTGTGAACACCATGACCTAAGTCTGGTACATGGGGCTTGGTCTCTTCCTGATAGAAATGACTGCATGCAAAGCTGAAAGTTCTGAAGTGCCTAACCTCATTTCTTTAATTTTAAGAAAACAATATAAGCACCATCACCTTTATGATTACTGAAGTCTCTTTATTACCCTTCTTATCATTAATTTTTACAGGGCAACTCTTCAGAGTCAGGGAGAAAAGAATGGATCTTGTTTAGATCAGGAAAGTAACAAATGCAGTTCTGGTGTCTTTGAGATGTCAAAGGACAATATAGGTATTTTCTCAACTTCATTCTAATCTATGGTACAGCCAGTAATGCCTACGTATTTTTTTTTCAGGAAAAAGAAAAAAACAAAACACTACTAATATCTCTGCTAGAAGAGTGCCTCCAATGTCCCCTATACTATTCAAATGTTCTAGGGTACAGGTGATAAATGATGATATGATCAAAAAGTAAGGCTAGAAGGCTTACAATGCAAGGCTATCTTTCAGAAAACACTATGCTTAGGGATAATTATAAAAGATCACTGCAGTATTTACCTTTCATTACCTACTGTTCTATATTTTCATATTCAATCCTCACACTATCTTTTTGTGACCTTTTGCCTTTAAAATAACCCATGAAGATAATGCCATTTCATTCATTTTAGGCTTATACAAACATAAACAGCAAGGAAGTGGGTTTGATAAGTATTTTGTAATAGGTAGAATGTTAACTTAAAATATCTTCAGGATTTGCTTTGTGAATACATAATCTTATTAACTCCAAGTATTTTACTATAATGACTGAATTTTGAGGTCCAGCAGACTCTCTTGATAGGAGTTTTTGAGTGTAAAACATCATTACCAAGCAGAAAAATGAGTAATAAATCTGAATTTGACAGTTCTTCTTGTCTAAAGAGAGTTATTGGTTTTGCAACATAAATTTCAACTGTCCATTTGCTATATTTTGTAAGCCTGATTATTTTTGGTTACCTGCAGGCAAAATTTTCTGTAACAGGGACTTTGAAGTAGCTCATTTTGATTTTAGCTTCTTAAAATAATTGAAGAGTCTGCTTTGAGATGGCTTAACTCATACATTTTTTTTTCTTTTGGTCCTCATGAGCAAATATGTGAATGCAAGTAGAGCTTGTGGGGTTTCACTTTCTATCCATAATGTAAGTAACAATCTTAAAAGACAAGCTAGGATACATAAGATGTCCAAACACTGTCAAAAGCTTGTCTAATGCTCTGCATTTCTATAGCAGTAACTTTTAAGGTTACATTTTTTTTTTTTCCTGCTCAATCTCTGTTCCTCTTAGACCCTATCATGAATTGAGAGTCCTGAGATGAAAGCAAAAATAGCAGTGTTTTATGCCAAAGGCAACAATGAGCCTTGCTTCTGGTTCTGACACAAAACCGAAGGTGCAGACATGACAGTGTGAGTTTGAAGAGTCTGATAGGAACTTGAACTTGCTTTAGAATTTAACTGAATGAAAACAGAAGAGTAATTTCTATATCCACTGGGCAGAAGAAGAGTAAAGTAACAGGAAAAGTAAATGCTGTGCTACATTTGCCATTTGGGTGTAAATCAGTTATTTTTCCCCTAAGATTATCACAACATTTTCTCCATAAGCTTAACATGCTGTTATTGAATTTTAAAAATAAACCTACGTGACTTGTATTTTTTAAATCTCAGTTAATTTAATAGATGTAAATCTGACTCCACATGTTACTGCATCCATATTCATAGTAAAATAAAAAGAACTGTGTCTTTTATTAGTTTTCTCTTAATTTTATGCACCTCATAATCTGTAAAATATGACAGCACACAAAACTGCTAAGTGTATAATGGCCTCATGATATCAATATGGAATGTTTCTGTGTTTAAAATATACTGATAGCCACCCCAGTAAAGTGCGAAAATTTTCACACTGCAAAAAAATATTGATATGGTAAGTCAAGTAATTGTATTTTGGTTGCTGGTAGGACTCTGACATTATGTTGTTTTTTTTAATACAAATATTTTTTCACCTTTAATTTTGTTGACTATAGCATTACATTATTAATAATAGCTGGTTTGCTGAGTTGGACTACTATGGTATTTATTAGGAAATAATAAAAAAGAAAAAAAGACTTCTGACCTACTTTTTGACATCATATAACTGCTTAACTTTCAAGATTTATGAGGCTGAAAAGATGTATTACAATGTCAAAAAAACATATAACTGAAAAGTTTAAACATTATCATTTCTAGCTTCTACCCAACCCCTATGTGATTCTTCAAAAATTTTCAAGTATGATTCTTGAGTCATTCTTGAAAAATTTCAAATTTTCCCTTTTGAACTTTCTCTCTCATTTCTCAACTAATATTAAACACAGTATATCAGCTTTTAGTTGTTGCAAATCTTTCTGGTTTAAAACAATGATTTATTTCTTATCACAATTCTGTGGGTTGGGCAGGTGATACGTCAAATGCTATTGTCTGGGCTCATTCATAAGGATGTATTCAAAGATCATCTGGGCAAGAAGATCTAAGTATCCTCACTCAACTGTTCCATGAGTCATATTACTGTCAGTTGGAGCACTTGGGTTCTGCTCTATGTGGCAGAATTCCAATAGATTAGAACAAATTTCTATACAGGACAGTCTCAGGGTAGAATCCCAATGGAGCAAGAGCAGTAGCTTCAAGATTCTCTCAGGACCCTTGATCAAGAAAGTTCAAAATGTTTCTTCCTCAACTTTCTTTTGGTCAACACAGATCACAAGGCCAGCATAGCTTCAAGGTGTAAAGACTTCATTTCTTAATGGGAGCTGTGAAGTACCATTGTCATGTTTTCAAACCATTTCACACACATCTTTTCTACAATGACTGCTTTCCTGTTTCCTTTTTGGTTTTCTAGCTTTATTGGGATATAAGTGACATATAACATTGTGTTTATTAAGTTTAAGATGTACAATGTGTTAAATGATTGACAGCAGAGTTATAGCTAATACCTCCATCGTGTCACATGATTACGTTTTGCGTTTGTGGCAAGAAAATTTTTGTGTTTGTGGCAAGAAACTTTCTTAGCAATTTTCAAGGATATAATACAGAATTATTAACTGTAACCACTATGCTGTGTGTTAGATCCTCAGTTATATTCAGATATATATCCAAAGGAAATGAAAACAGGGTTTGAATAGATACTTAATGCTCATGTTCATTGACGTATTATTCACAGCAGCTAAGATAAGGAAACAACCTAAATGTCAAGCAATGGATGAATATAAAAAGAAGACATAGTGTGTACATACACACATATGTATACATACACACACACATAAATACACAATGGACTATTACTCAGTTGTGAAAAAGAACATATTTCCTGTTTCTTATAAGCAAATATTTGAGTCAGTTTGAGTTTTTCACTTGTAAGGGGAAACTTTGGAAAAACAGTAAAAATTTTTTTTCATTTATTTGGAAGTTAAAAGCAGTCTACCAGCTTTTTCCCCACTTTCATATCATTACAATATTTAGGCTCCTTTAGTATGTACATGCCTGCTAAGTCACTTCAGCCTGGTTGGACTCTACCCCATGGGCTGTAGCTCACCAGGCTTCCCTGTCCATCACCAACTCCTGGAGCTTGCTCAAACTCATGACCATCAAGTTGGTGATGCCATCCAACCATCTCATCCTCTGTCATCCCCTTCTCCTGCCTTCACTCTTTCCCAGCATCAGGGTCTTTTCAAATGAGTCAGTTCTTCACATCACTTGGCCAAAGTATTGAAGTTTCAGCTTCAGCATCAGTCCTTCCAATGAATGCTCAGGACTGATGCCCTTTAGGATGGACTGGTTTGATCTCCTTGGAGTCCAAAGGACTCTAAAAAGTCTTCTCCAATACCACAGTTCAAAAGCATCAATTCTTCAGCACTCAACTTTCTTTATAGTCCAACTCTCACATCTATACATGACTACTAGAAAAACCATAGCTAGTTCCTTCGTAGGGAAGAACTACAAATTTATTACTCACAACTATTCACTATAAATTTCCAAGCCAACTGTAATTAACACAAGTATTAATAGCCTCAAACCCAAATGGATATGAAATCCTCAAGTATTGTTTCTATCATATGTCCTCAAATATTTTTCTGAGCACCTATATTTCATCTATTTCCTAGTTGTATTTAGTTTAACAGTTCTTAGCTGGAATAAAAATTTTATCATAAACCTACTCCTTTGACTTTGGTACTGAGAAACTGCCTAGCTAACACCATTTATTGTCATAAGGGCTATTTGTCTACACTAAACAGTACAATATCCTCACGATTTACTTTGCATCAATTCACTGCCTAGAGCAAAGTTTCGGAGAAGACAACGGCAACCCACTCCAGTACTCTTGCCTGGAGAATCCCATGGACGGAGGAGCCTGGTAGGCTGCAGTCCATGGGGTCGCAAAGAGCTGGACACGACTGGGTGACTTCACTTTTCACTTTCATGCATTGGAGAAGGAAATGGCAACCCACTCCAGTGTTCTTGCCTGGAGAATCCCAGGGATGGGGGAGCCTGGTAGGCTGCTGTCTATGGAGTCGCACAGAGTCAGACATGACTGAAGCAACTTAGCAGCAGCAGCAGAGCAAAGTTTGCAAACGTAACTATAAATCTAACAAAAAATCTATAAAATTTATATGTTGAATATTACAAAATTCTAATGAAATCAAAGAACTAAATAAACAGACATATCAAGTCTGTGTGATTTGAAGATTCAACATAATAGAGACATCAATTTCCCCAAAATTGAATTATAGTTTTTTGAAAATTCCTACCAAAATCCCAGGGAGATATTTAGAAATAGACTTATTCTAGAACTGGAATAGTTAAAAGCCTCTTGAAAAAAAAGAATAAAGTGGGAGAAACAACAATATCTATCCAAAATTATGGTCGACTATGGACTTTCCAGTTGGTGTAGGGATAAAAAATCCACCACCAATGCAGGAGACATAAGAGAAGTGGGTTCAATCCTTGAGTCAGGAAGATCCCCTGGAGTAGGAAATAGCAAGCCAGTCCAGTATTCTTGCCAGGAAAATTCCATGAACAGAGGAGCCTGGTGGGCTACAGTCCATGGGGTCACAAAGAATTGGACATGACTTAGCAACTGAACAAACACAAATAAACAAAAAAAAGAATTATGTTTAAAATTTTTTTCTGAGAGGTTTTTTTGATTATAGATATGGTTACTATATAATATATTGTCTAAACTGACATTTCATTTCAGAGACAAATTCTGAATCAGATGGGATGCTGGAGCAACAGATGTAAATTAGGACTATTTTGTGCAAACTGAAATATATATTTACTTTATTGAAGATGCTGGAAAACATTAAAACCTAGATGAATAGGTAAGATCTTAAAAAATAAAAATTCCTTAGCAAAACCACTAAATTTTTATATAGTAACAACATGTGTTGCAGTTTAAAACAAAAGAGATATGTAAATTGTAGTTATCTATCGTATAAAATGCCTAAGTATGTATCACCTTGCTTAAATAAAAAGATTTTCTATTCTAAGGAGGGAAATGATCTTTCTGACGTTTCCCTCTTTAACTGATACTACTCTTTTTATGTCCATATATCAAGTTATAACTCATTTTAAACATGCTGGTAGTAAGGTGGGGTGAGAAAATTACATATAGGATAAGAAGCAATAAACTTTATACTGAGACATAAAGATCCTTTTTGTGGACAGAAATTTTGAGTTACACATTGAGGAATTTTAGTTTTTACACAAAGAATCCAGTCAAAGAATACTACAAGCACTGTAAATACATAGATTTTTCTTCTTCTTTTCTCCAAACAGAGAACCACAGAATGGGAGCGGAGCAAATCTCATCTACTAACAACTTAGATTAATAAACCCACCAGAAAACGTGAATTGGTTGTAGCCATTTACAGTCTCTAGCTTTAAGTCTGAAATAAGGCCATAGAAGAACCCTAACAGTTCATCAACTTTCTTGACAAATCTAATTCCTAGATTTATTACACGATGTTTGATGTTGGGAGATCATTCAACTAACCAAACAAAAAATAATTTAAAAAGACATAGTGACAATGATGAAACATCTTCAAGGGACATAATACCCTGAAGAATCAGAAGAAAAACATATTAGGGAAATGTTTACTTCAGATATCAAATATATGTTAAAATTTTATTTTCTTTTCTCAAGGCTGAAAAATAGATTTTATTGAGACAGAATATATTGATTTTATTTTCCCAAGTTCTGTATTCTTGATGCTCTAGAATTGGAGGCTATGGTCCTGGAGAGACAGCCTTTGCCAGAGCTAGCAGGTAATTTCTGGAGACGGTAAAGGATTCTCCTTAGATCCTGCCTTTGACAGAGAAACCAAACATTCCAGAGCTCACACCTACAACCCTGTCCTTTATAAAATTCTCATACACAAGCTAATATTTTCCCTGCCCTAAATCAGTCCAGAACCAGGTACTGAACAACTACGGGTCACCAACATATGCAAGAGCCCACTGAAGTTATTCAAGCTATCCAATCCTAAATTTGCTCATGTATTCACCCTTCCTCATTTTTATTTTCCCCTTAGAAATTTCAGTAGCCTCTGGGCCATGTCCTTGCCGCTCTGCCTCCTGACCAATCAGACTGACTCTTAGTACTTGTTTAAACTTCCCATGGTTTCACCTTTCTAGCTCTTCTATAAAATACTGACAGTATAAGGTTCTGATGAATGTAAACTTGGTTATATGAATAGATAACTTAGCTGAATGCTTGGCATATAGCACTTGCTCAATAAATTGTAGCTCTATTAATACATTCAAGTGATAAAAATGTGTGAAAGAGTAGAAAATCCTTCTATGAATAGCAACAGGATTCCTATAGAAAAATTTAGAAACAACACTCATGGAAAGATATGCCAGAATAGTGCCCTAAGACTAAAAGTACCTGAATCTGGTAATTTAAAAGACCTTACTGTATTTCAGGAAAATGTATTGAAAAAAGACCACATATGCCTAGTGTTGTAAATTTATTATTTATGTCAAGACACCAAATGTTTCCTAATACTCCAAAAGAATGAAATTATGTTGTTCTAATTTAGATTATATTGGTATTAGGAAGAAGTTCTAGTTAATCTAACTTCAAATGCCAGAGGACAATGAAGCACTGGTTTTTAGACTTGGACACTCTAGGTGAAAAAATGTTGTGACCACATAATTGATAAATAGTTGAACTGTCTGATGGTCAAAGTTTAGAAAGCTATTAGATAAACACTGGCTCCGATAATATATTGCTTAGCTATATTCTTGAAAAATTATTTACAGTAATGCTTCAGCAAACAAGACTCAGAGCTATAGACATCTTAGACAAGTTGTAGTGAGGTAGAATGGGCCAGATGAAATGACAGCGATATCATGGTCCTGAGATGAGTAGCTAGCTTTCACAGTGATTGAAGCCTGAGACATGAAAACCTGTACTTAGTTATCTATTTCTATGTCAAAAGTCCAATCTGACAGATGAACCGATTTTATCACTGGGAGAAACAGAATTAGTCTTTAGGCAAAGGATTGTGTAAATAGGTGAAAGATCCAAGTGTAAGAAACATCAGGAATAACTGTTACCCTAGCAACCTGGAGAGTATGTATCTTACATAAAAGGGCAGCTACAATTTAGATCTATCCAAACATTTTAGAAAAGATTGTAATTGAAGTATTTCTAAATCTTCTAATTTTATATGAGGTCAAAAATGCAGGTTTTATGTAAAATCTGATTTATATATGTGGCACTTATTCTGCTTTTATTTTCTAATAAAATTTTAATAGAGGTAAGTGTAGACTCATAAGCAGTTTGTGAACAGAAAAATTCCTTAACCTAGTTTCTGCCTGTGATAAAATCTTACAAAATTGTTGTGCATTATCACAACCAGGATACCAATATTGATACAGACACTGTAAAGATACAGAACACTCCCATCTCCTTGAGGATTCCTCTTATTGCCCTTCTACAGCCAGATCCACCTCCCTCCCAGACCAGTCTCCTTTCCAATGTCCCTGGTAACTTCTAATTTGTTCTCCATTTCTATGATTTTTCATTTCAATCATATCAGATCAGATCAGATCAGTCGCTTAGTCATGTCCAACTCTTTGCGACTCCATGAATCGCAGCACACCAGGCCTCCCTGTCCATCACCAACTCCTGGAGTTCACTCAGACTCACATCCATCGAGTCAGTGATGCCATCCAGCCATCTC